>NW_024962265.1:22561481-22570222 GCF_019238085.1 Lagopus leucura
CAAAGCTGGTGAGGGGTCTGGAACACAGGCCATATGAGGAGAGGCTGAAGGAGCTGGGAATGTTCAGCCTGGAGAAGAGGAGGCTCAGGGGAGACCTCATTGTTCTCTCTAACTTCCTGAAGGGAGGTTGTAGTGAGCTGGGGGTCGGCCTCTTCTCTCGTGTCATTAGTGATAGGACCAGGGGGAATGGTTTCAAGCTACGGCAGGGGAGATTCAGGCTGGACATCAGGAAGTATTACTTTTCAGAAAGGGTGGTCAGGCACTGGAATGGACTGCCCAGGGAGGTGGTGGAGTCACCGAGCCTGGGGGTGTTCAAGGAAAGGCTGGATGTCGTGTTGAGGGACGTGGTTTAGTGGGAGCTACTGGGAATAGGTGAATGGTTGGACTGGATGATCTTGAAGGTCTTTTCCAACCTTAGTGATTCTATGATTCTATGATTTTAAGTGTTATAATTTACAACCTAATTCAATTTATAGGCATTATATGTTATTTGTATTTCTGTGAAGGCTTGCTTTTTTTGAAATAGTGGATAGTGGAAGAGAAATGACAAAAAAAAAGGCAGATTAATTTACTGAAGAACAAAGGTTACAAACATGAGAGATGTACAGCAAAATGTTAATTATTTTCTCAAAACTAGTATTGAGAATTTTGCAGTAGAACATTTTTTCAAAATGGATGCCAGCATTTTATATGCGCATGATGGAAGCAGTGCACCTCTAAAAATGAAAGTATTAACTATGTCAGGACAGGATTTAAAAAATCTTAAAAGCTGTTATCCAAATTTGAAATTTAAGCAGTACCTCAGGATAGGCAATATAAAAACAATATTCTTACGTTTAAAATAATGAATAGTATATAAAGGTATGTTATAGATCATTAATCACAAGATTCTGAGTAGTCATGAAAAATGGACAGGAAATTTGACAGCCATATGACTGTCATATTTATGTACATAGTTGATGGTGAATTAGCTAAGCTTAGCGCAGTATGGTACATGACAAGTTGGTCAACAACAGCTGTAATCACTGGAAAACACACTGATAGTGTTACAACACAGATGGAAATTTATGATGGTAGAAAAATAGCAGAATCAAGAACCTTCTGAAATTTCTCCATGTTCTTGTCTCAAAACAGTCCTTGGAAATTTTATATTCAGAGAACTAACAATGTGGTATAATGAAGACTTTTAGACAGCTAAAATGCACCTTTCAGCCCTAACATTACATTGTATGGTAACTAGTCACTGGATAAAATCTATGAACACAGTTGGATATAGGACCAGTATTCACTATCTCTTTGCAAGACACCAACTAGTTGTTTACTAACACATACTATCTCTAGCCCAATGAATTTTAAATTCATCTATTTCTTCATGAAATTGCAAACAACTGATGTTTAATCCTTTAAATGACCATAGGACAGAACTGGACTTTGAATTTTCTTTCTTGAGAGGAAAAGCTCTTTGCTATTTCCTGAGAGGATGAACTAGCTACAGGGATCTATGAGATGCTGATGCCATACAATTATTTTATGGAAAGCACTGGCAGTAATTGCTTAGAGAAATTCTTACACTCCAAAATACAGATAGTGTAGACATCATGTTATCAGGTTTTTATCACCAACTATTTAACTGTACAATTCCTCCTGAGTTTGACTATAGTCTCTCTTAATATATATCTAGCTCTAGATAAGCATCATCTCCTCCAAAGACAGTATTCTCCTTGTTATGTGATAAAAACTAATCTGCACACCCCCAAGGGAGTCCAGAGTCACCGTGGCAAGAAGGAGATCCTAGACATCCTCACATACTACTTCCAGGACTATCACAGGGACCCTTATGCCACCAAAGGTCCATCTCTGCAAGCGTATTGGGGCACAGAGTTACACATTGCAGGCATAAGAAACCCAAGTTAAAGACTCCCAGAGGAGCCAACTCCTTGCCTGAAACCACCCTCAGGTATTTCTGAAATACCATCAGCCCCTTTACATAGAGCTGGGGAGCCCATCAAGATGGATTATTGGGACCAGCTCTTCAGATGATTTTGCAGACTGAAGTGAGTTGCTGATCAGGCGTATATTGTGGGTTGTAGGGGAAAAGTTCTTCACAATTGTACAGAACTTATCATAGGAAGATTAGAGGAGGAACAAAAAATGGGGAGAAAAGAAGGGTTTAGATGATTTTTGGGAGAAATTAGTCAAGGGAAATTAAGGGTTTCCAGAGATAGGAGCAGACCAGTCACATATAACTAGTTTACTGCTTGGTATGCTTATCTGACCATGCCCTGCTCCTGGTCACTGTAGTTCATCCTGTTTTCTTATTAGTTTCTTAAATCCATCCTGGGCAAGGGCTTCCATTCTGTGCACACATGCACAGAGAGTGAGCATAGCAGCTGGAGCCAAACCATGGGGTAGAGTACCATCGTGTCTCCATGGTACCTGTGACTGGAGCAAGAACAAGGGCAAGTACATTTGTGATTGCCAGAGAACAACCAGCCAGGACAGCTTTTGAATGAGTGAAGTGCCTGGGTGCAAAAGGGTGAGTGGGTATCCTAGGGCTAGCTCCAGTATGAGAGCACCAGTGTATCTCCAGGAGTGAGAGCACAAGGGCTTGGCTATGGAGCCTGAAGTTTCCTGGCCAGCTGAGCACAAGTCTCTGCAATGGTCTATGTTTGCAGCTGGGAGCAAGACTGTGGCCTCAGAGGTCCTTATTTCTTGATACCAGCAACAGGTGAAACTGGGATTCGGGAACAGCTACTAAGAAGACTATATGAGGTTGACTGATGTCATTTACCTGGACTTGAGCAAGGCCTTTGACATGGTTCCTCCCTGCATCCTTATCTCCAAATTGGAGGAATGTGGATTTGATGGGTGGACCACTCGATGGATAAGACACTGGTTGAAAGGCTGCAGAGGACCTCAATGGCTCTAAGTCCAGGTGGAGGCCGGTAACGAGTGACGTTCCCCAGGGGTCTGTCTTGGGACCAGTGCTTTTTAACATCTTTATCAATGACATCGATGACGGAATCAAGTGTGAGTTTGCTGATGACACCAAGCTGTGTGGTGTGGTTGAAGGTGGAAGGAAGGGATGCCATTCAGAGGGACCTCAACAGGCTTGAAAGGTGGGCCCAGGTGAACCTAATGAGGTTCAACACAGCAAAGTGCAAGGTTTTGCACTCAGGCTAGAGGAATGCCAGGCATCCATACAGACTGGAAGGAGCAGTCTTTGAGAGCAGCTCTGCAGAGAAGAATGTGGGGATCCTGATGGATTAACATGAGTCAGCAGTGTGCTCTTGCAGCTCGGAAAGCAAATGCAGTCCTGGGCTCCATCAGAAGAGGGGTGGCCAGCAGGGACAGGGAGGTGATTGTCCCCATCTACTCCGTTCTTGTGAGGCCCCATCTGGAGTACTGCGTCCAAGTGTGGAGCCCCCAGTACAAGAAAGACAGAGAGCTGTTGGAGAAGGTCCAGAGGAGAGCCACGAAGATGATCAGAGGACTGGAGCACCTCCCCTACAAACACAGGCTTGAGGGAGCTGGGCTTATTCAGCCTGGAGAAAAGAAGGCTGCAGGGTGACCTCACTGCAGCCTTTCAGTACCTAAAGGGAGCCTACAAACAGGAGGGGAATCAACTCTTTGAAAGAGTAGATTACTGCAGGACAAGGGGAAATAGTTTTAAGTTGAGGGAGGGAAGATTGAGGTTGGATGTCAGGGGAAATTCTTTACAGAGAGAGTGGTGAGGTGCTGGACCAGGCTGCCCAGAGAGTTTGTGGATGTCCTGTCCCTGGAGGTGTTCAAGGCCAGCTTGGATGGGTTCCTGGGCAGCCTGGTCTAGTATTAAATGGGGAGGTTAGTGGCCCTGCACGTGGCAGGGGGGTTGGAGCTTCATGATCCTTGAGGTCCCTTCCAACCCGGGCCATTCTGTGATTCTGTGATTCTGTGAGGTCAGTTCCTGGAGGGATCCATGTTGTACTTAGGTATATACGTATTCTCACTAGTAGATCTCCATCTTGTCCAGCCAGGGAAGGGAGCAAGGTGAGGCTAATAACGCTCTTTGTGTTTCTGTGAGTACTCTTGATTTTCTCTGTGACAGGTGTAGCAAAAATTTTGTATATTTGATATATTTTTGTGGTCTGTATTTGATTGCCTGCTGACAATACATCTACAGCTTCATTACTGGGTGCATCTGAGTGGTTGCATACTTTCTCTGCAAAGCTGAAACTCCCCTGAAAAGTTCTCTGATAACAAACAAGCAAAAAAAAGACAAAACAAAAACCATCCAAAAAAAAACCCACAAAAAAACCAACCAACAACTCTGTAATGAAATTATGTTTATTGCTTCTTTATTTAAATTGTTTTTCTTTTTAATAAGTTAGTTAATTGCTGTTATATTGCTCATCTAACCGTGGTGTCCCCTAAGGCAAAGAAAAGAACCTAATGTAGCTGTAATAATGGAGAATTGTTCTTAGATTTGCATTAACGGAGAGCAGTTATTTTTTTTTGTTGTTGTTCCTTATTTCCCCAGACCAGAAATTTTGGGACCAAGTAGTACTTGACACCCAAGATAATATATCATCTGTTTCTTGAAAGCCCATCTTAAATATTGTCTGCGTCTTTGTAGCAAAGGGAAAGAAATACTCCTTCATTTTGTGTTTTTTTTTGTTTTTTGTTTTTTTTTTTTTTAAATCAGAATGAGTTAGTTTGACTTACAGTTATTTATTTATTTCTTTATTTAAATTGAATGAGAAAATCAACATCTTTTTCTTTCTTCAAACTACACTAACGGAAAATTATATTTTGTTTAATTTTCCATGCTCATTTGTTTAATACTGTACGGAATGGATAGAATTCAAGTAAAAGTCTGCTGGTCTGTTTCTCTTACTTTGAAATATATTGCTGTTGAAAGCATGTGTATTATTTGGTTGAATATAATTCTTTTTAGTAGATGAAGAAATATTCTTTATTATACATCATACTTCAACTGAAACATTGTAAGCCACATTCATTCCACCATTTCTATTTGTACATGCTGTGATCACAATAGATTATATGACAAGAGCAGAGGGTGCTTGGAGTCCCCTGAGCAAACTCAGATCACAACGATGTCACCAACCATTTGAAAGCCCAAGAGAATGATTGCTATAAAAGAGCTCAAGGAATAGTAGTATATTATTACAGTACAGTATCTGTTACATTCATATAAAATTTGGTGTCTGCTTCTCTGAGACACCATCACAGAGCTGAATGAACAAGGGCTGATGATGTCTCACCAGTCTCAGGGAACTGAGAATTTATGGGAATGGAGTTCATAAAACCATCCCTGTGTTTCTTGTCTCCTTCTGCAACCTATTGGTAAAAGCTTTTGACAGATTCAGAAACATAATGGCCTCCAAGGATTTCTAGTTTCTTTGCTAACATAACCATTGAGGTAGGCTGGAAATGCCAATCTTGGCTCAGTACAAAGTACCCCTGGGAAATAAATTTTTAAGTGTCAGCAATAGCCTACTTAAAAAAGACGTTTTTTTACACAGCCTAGTTGATGAACCAACTCCTGCCTATGGAAGTGCTCTTAGGTAGCCTTTCACCTCACTTTATCATAAGCATTTTCTAAAGGAAGTTATTATGGATTATTACTGTTTTTTTTTTTTCTTTCTGTGTATATGGTGTGTTTAGAAGGTAAGCTAGTCAACAGGAGTTAGTGGTAGACCTTGTATTACAGTAGTTGAGATTGGAAGAATTGAGAGAGGGAATAAAATCCAGACATCACTTAATAATGTTATAAGTGTAATGTTGGCTGATGACTGAATGGCCACTCTTTTATCATAGGCTTAAACAATGCTAAATAATTTTATTCTCTCTTTCTGCAAATTGTTTTTCAGTGTGAAAATCACACATTGTGATTTTTGCTCTGAACTTTCAAAATATAATTTTATTTAGCAGAAGGTGATTTTGTGGGCATCAAGTACCTGTGAGATAAGAATCAGCACAAATACCCTCACTAGCAAATCAATGACTGAAAGAAAACAAAGAGCAAAAAATGAAAGGCAGAGAAAAAGGATAAAAGGAACTGAAGGGACAAAAGAGGAAAAAGGATGGGGATAGGTAAAGGGGTAGGGATAGATAAATGGATTAATTTTTACTTCTGTTTTCAAACAAGGCATGTTCCTATTCATAATTTAATGGCATAATTTAATTCACTTCTGAGAAGTGAAGCTCCTGTGAGCTTCATCATCATGTCCTGAGCTCACTAGTTCATGAAATTCAGACCACAGAGAATTGCAACACAAAAACCTTCTGTTTTCTGCTGCATGCAGCAAAAGATGAATCTATGTTCTGGTTCAGTATGCTAGTTTCATTTCCATGTACATGGTTTCCTTGTTTCAGTATACTGAAGTGCTGCAAATTAACTCAATAAAATCACTGATTTTCTCCAAATGGTTTCTAGCTTGGTAAAATCAGAGCGGAGGCCACTCAGCGGAATTCCAAGTGAATCCCAAGTCTGCCAGAGGTTGGCTAAAGCACAAATACCATTGCTAGTGCTTGTGCAGTGTGTACATATGATCCTAGAACCATAACAGACTGTTTCAAATCAGCCCATAGTTCCCCCACTAGATTTATTATCAGTCTGCATTTTAGACACATTATCTGAGAGTCCAATGTTGTCAAGGACTCTATTTCTGTTTATTATCTCTGTATTATTAGTAAATAATGGCTTTTATAGAGAGAAAATGAGCATAGGCAAAAAATCTTTCTATTGTCTAATTTCTGTTGTCAGGTCAAGGATTGTTACACACAGCCGTAATAAAGTCTTCCTTTTGTTGTTCCTCATAGTGTGTTTTATCTGCAAATAAAACACAGTAAATCTGTGTCAAAATAGTTTTTTTTTTGTTTGTTTGCCTGTGTTATTTTGTTTGTTTGTTTTTTTAACTCATGTGCATTTAAAAGAAGCAAACAAACAAAGGAAAAAAAATGACATTGACTTTCTAATCTGCCAGAATTACTGCAGTTCATGGAATAGTTCCTGCTGAATCAGAGGGAATCTGTGTATAGAAGGAACTGGCAGAAAGAATTTGCTGTATACTGTTGTACAACCTGCTTACCTTTTTCCTTTTTGAACCAGCTGATTTAAAGTGTGGTGATAAAAGGAGCAGTATGGAGCAAAGGAGTGAAGTTGAACCTGTGTGTGCATGTGTGCAGGGAGGAACGGGCTTGTTTTAATGTTTGGGTGGTTTTTTTGTTTGTTTTTTTTTTTTTTTTGGTTTTTTTTTTTTTTTTTGGTTTCCCATTACTTGAATCAGTAATTAAATATTTAAGTTAATTGAGAATAAATTAAGTTAATTTTCCCAAGTTGAGTCTGTTTTGCCTGCAACAGTAATTGGTAATTGATTTCCCTGTTTTGTCTTGACCCATGAATTTTCTGATTCCTGTTCTTCCAATTTTCTTCCTCAGTCCCACTGGGAGAGAGAATGAGCAAACAGATGGAAAGGAGTTTGGCTGCTAGACCACTGCACTAGTGCACGAAGTTATATGCCCAAACAAGAAATTACGAGGACAATTACTGCAAGTGAGTTGGGAAAGCAACAAGTCTAGGCTGCAGAATTTCCATGCCTTTGTGGGCCTTCTACTTCCTCCAGTCTTAGGTGCCCTTATTAGAGCACTGAAAAATCTTTTCTCACCGGAAATCTAACCTAGCTGTCTTCAGTGTCAGAAAGTGGGTGATATGACTATGGAAGTGATAGTGGGGGGAAGAGTGGCAATGCACAAAATAATTTCCATGGTCAGCTTTTGGAACGAGGCATCTTTGAAAGCCCGTGCACCATTTTAATTCAAAAACTAATTTGCCAAACCCTCCAAACTGTCAGTATGTGTTGAAATAACATACCACAAAGGCAAATGTGTCCCAAAAGTTTAGGTTTATCCTCAATGAAAATTTGCTGAAAGAAAACTTCATATTTATTGTTTTCAGAATTTTAAAGGTACACATTTTTGATTTCTCAGGCTAGATATAAATAACTTTTTATTGCTATCCTACCAAAATGTTTCATGTTCACATTTTTTTCTCAGAAAGGCACCTTGGCTTAGTTTAATGATTCTTGGAATATTGGAATCGTTACAAATGTCATAACATAGAGTGCAAATCATTGTGATTTTAATGGCTATTTTATATTTCATTTAAAACAGTCCAAGGTAAATGCAAGTTTCTCAGGCATTCTATATAATCCTTTTGAGTATTTTAGCATGTAAATTTTCAACAGCTTCTTCAAAACAGCTCACTAGACTCTCAATGAAATAAAGGTAAGTAACGTCTCTGACACTGATGGATTTTAGAGTTGCAAAGGAATACAGTAATTCACTAGGTTTGCTGTACATTTATTTATGTTTCTATGAAGCTTTTGTCTGACTTAATATTGACTTGAATCACATCCGAAAGACAACTTCTTTGGAAAATGTGTTAAAGAAAAAAGATGCTATATGCAGCTTCAAGTTCAGTAGTAACTTGAACAATGAAGTAAGCATATGTAAACTAGTGAAATATCTTACACAAATATGATTGCTGTTGGATTTGCTAAATAAGTGTAATTCATCTAGATTTACTAGTCTATGAGCAGTAAATACATTCTGTCATAGCATAAGTTTCACTGAGTTTCATAGAAAGTTCACCTTTTTACAATAGCTATAAGGTTGGAGGGACATAAACTAATTTTTCTTTTTCTTTTTCTTTTTCTTTTTCTTTTTCTTTTTCTTTT
>NW_024962265.1:22570322-22580842 GCF_019238085.1 Lagopus leucura
TTGTTTCCTAGTTCAAGTTCCCTGCTGAAGCAGATCTATTATCACATTAGATATAGCTGACTGTGGATTTTTGAATAGTTTTTGAAAACCACCATGAATTGCACAGCATCTCTACAACAGTTACTCAGCTCCCATTACTCTCCCATTCTTGTTTGTGCAATCTGAACCTCTCAGCTTTCTATTCCTAGCCATTTCTCCCTGCTCATCATCTGGTACTACCAAGAGTTTGTTTTTACAACATCTGTAATTTCCTTTCTAGTGATTGCACAGTATCATTACATCCCCTTTGCCACAAGAAAGAAATTCAGCCTAAACTCTTTTCATGGCTCATGTACTGTAGTCTCCTGATTATATTAATATCCCTCCTTTGGGCTATCTCCAGATTATATGTATTCTTCTTGAACCGGCAATCCAAAACTGAGTAGAGATATTTCAATTTCATAGAATCACAGCATCAATAGGATTGAAAAAGATCACTAAGATCATCTACTCTAACCATCAACACGTCACTATCATGCCTGTCACTTGATGTGTCAACAGTGTGACATGTATGTATCTATATCTCATACATGACACTGTGCATTGTACTGCTGTGCTTGAAAGTTCATCCTCTGTTTCACTTACAGCTTTCTATATCCACTGCACCTGCTTGCTTTCTTCCTTCTCCTCTGTCTTCATTTCCTCTAAACAGGATCTCAGCTCAATATTTTTGGTGTCCATATCTTCTTAGTGTACTTCTTCTAATGATCATGATTCAGTTTTGACCACATTCCCATGCTTCTATCTCCCTAGTCCAGTGCTCCCTGTATTATATTTGTCTTTCAAATGAAGCTCACTTTAGGGCTGCAGGTTTTTATACCCCACCGTGTCTTACTGTGCCTTTCAGGAATGTAATTCAGTGTACCAGCTGCTGTACACAAGCAGATGTTCATGTACATATGAGTGATCACTACTGAGCAGTTGGTATTCAGTTAGTGCAACCAGCTGGAAGGAAAAAGGGAAGTGATGAGGACTCACTGAAGTATGGGGCCCTAAAAGTTAAATTGTCTGCTTCTAGTAAAGACTAACACAAACAAACAAAAAAACCCCTTAACTTAGATTTTTCTCCAGAGTGAAAATATGCATTCTCTGTTTGGAACAGAAACAGTTGTTTGAGTCCCTTCCAAAACTTTTTAACTGGTTTTATTTACTCCTTTATTTGACAACTATGGTGCCTTCCAAATAACAGTTTTCCAGAGGTGACTGAGAATTCTTCTGGAGTAAGTTAACTCCAATGACTAGGAGAAATATGATTGTGAGTTGATTACAAGTGAAATGATAAAATGAATGATATTAGGCCCTTGAAACCAAGAATGAAAAGGGTGAATAGTACAGGAAGTCATTCTGTATATTCTAGTGTGAAATTGGCTGATCAAAATGGATATGTTTCTCAGAAAAAAACTATGCCAAATTAACAAAAAGAAGTATCTATAGCTTTGTATGATGTATATTATCACTGCAAAGTAAAATTTATTATTAAAGTCCCAAGTTGGAATACATTAAATGATCTTAAGACTGCCCAACTGACAGTCTTATTAAATAAATAGAATTTATAAGTTATACAGAGCACTCATAAGTTTGTCTAACAATTTGTGAGAGAAAACAGTCTGAAAAGATTGACTTGGATTTTCCTTTTCCCTGTCTATTGACTGTGACTGGTTTTCATAATCTGGAAGAGACAGCTTACTCATGTTATTGACTTTAATTTATCTTCTCCAGTGCAGTCATTTTTACAGTCTAATCCAAAGCCTGCTGAATCTAGCAAGATACCTAATTACAGCGACAGACTTTGATCTAGGTTTTTCTTTACTTCTTGCTAACTTTGAAATTATTGCAGCTGAATTTTTGTCTTTTATTTTTCTACCAGTATATCTCTGTAGGAAGTACTCTTGAAAAGCTGCTTCCAGTGACCTCTCAAGGGAAAGAGATTATTCCTTTCAGTCAACATGTTGCATGTATTACTACAGATCTGTTAGAGGGTAGCTGGTGTAAGTAAGTTTTTGTATCCTAGTCTCAACACTAGAAATTGAGGACAGCACGCATAACCAAGTAAACATTTTAGTTGTTTCAATGTCTACTGAGGTACAACTTCATCAAAATATCAAGTCAGTTGAAAATAATCATCAGTTGGACATATGAGAACAGCTTGAACATTAACTTCCACTCCTCATCTTCAGCTCTCAACTCTGTACAGATGAGGAAATGGAAAAAAAATTTCCAATCCAAACTACTTTAAATGCTGGTGGACAATTGGCTTCCTATATCATCTTAGATCCGACAGTTTCATGGAATCAGGAAACTGACTGAACAGGTTTACCTTCCTGAAAATTTTGCAAATAATTTTCATTTCATAAATTATAAATTATTTTGGAAAACAGTGAAGGAAAAAAATTAGGGCATAGTAAAGGATGTCCAACCTTTTGGCTTGCCTGGGCCGCGTTGAGGAATTGTCTTGGGAATATAAAATATGTAGGTCATTCTGAAGTAATGCTTGCTATTTATTTCCTTGAAAACTGCAACAGGTACAAAGCACCATAACAGAGTTTCATGGAGCAAATTCTCAACTATGAAATGCTATTTTTCAACATAGTCATCAGAGTTCATTTGTGCCATCACGGAACAAGAAGAGCCTGCATGCTGGTCTCATAACAATCTGTACGATTGGAGGTATTAATGAGAATCTAAAGGTAATTATAAGACTGCATGTAATCAGAAATAACAAAAAATTGCATGCTTAAATTAGGCAAAATTAAAATACAAATTCTTCATGCAACCCTGATTATATTCCCTTAGAAATAAGAAATGTAATGGTTTATGAGATAAAATATATATCAGACCCATCTATGCAAAGAGTTAAGAGAAAGGGAGAAATGGCTGTTCATAGAGTCTGTGTGGAGCTTGGCACAGCGTTTGTACCTCATGTACCTGGAATTTATTTATTTTGCTAGATTGTAACATGTTTGTTTAATTCAAATGTATAATTTAATACTATTGAAAATTAATACAAAAAATTTTACTCTTTTCATTTGCTTTCAAAAATAATTGAAACACATGCTTTTTGCTTCAGAGATTGGTGAAAAATGTGAATTGTTTTTTTCTTTTGCTTTACATTACTCTCAGTTACTCTTAGCTAGTATGTAGCTCCCAAGGAAGTCACTCCTACTCTATAACAGCTGAGTGCCTTCAGTGAGAAAAATAAAGAATAGTATATTTGTTGTCCTAGAAACTTTTTCTATTCAAAGCCATGCTAGATGTGGCCTTACACAAACTATTCATTATCAGTGTGATTTTACTTACTCTTCTACTCCGTCTTGCGAGATCCAGGCTTTGTTTGTTTGTTTTTAAGGAAATGTACTTCCTCTATTATAATTTAGTCACTATTCAAAACACAGCGCTATGAAGTATTAAAATTACTCTCAATACGCATAAGAACCAAGACTAGACTTAATAATCTCAAACACTTGAGTTTCTAGTCCTCATACTTTTTGAAAAACAGAGGCTTTGACATATTGATGTAGTACTGAACAGTAATTAGCGTGCTGTTAGATCCTGTTTGAGATCTGAACTTAAAGCTTTTGGAGTACATGGGAAATGGTATCATCAATTTCAGTAGAGAAAGAGCTAGTTTTCTTAGAGCAGAGGAAAAAGCCAGGCCTAACAAAGGTAACAAAAGTTTAAAGAAATATTGCCTGGTAGTTATGATTTACTCATAAGCAGACAAAACCAGTTCCCTGCTGCCAACTTGAGACACTGTGGTGGGTTTTTTTTTTCACTTATTTTTGTAATGGTCATCATTTAGTCTGTTACTCACCGCTTTTCTACATTTTGCTTCTGTAAGTATTTTTGGTGTGTTTGAGAGGGATGTGTTCTGGATATTCTCCTAAAAACAAATCAGTGTTCCATTTAAATAAGAAAAGTTAAATATAAGTTGAAAATTAAAGTTAACCATCTTAATCCATCTGTGCAGAGCATGGAGTTATGATACATTTAAATAAGAAATAAAAATCCAATTGACCAGACCATTTCTGTGGAATACACACAGACAGTAGCTCTGTTACTCCAACAAAAAACAGCATTAGCTGGAATTAAGTCCTGGATACAGATGTATCAATAAATCATGGCTTTATGTGGTTTTAAGAAGTAGAAAGAAACATGATTACTTAGAGAATATTTGGTTAGTCAGTAAATACAGGCATTTTATTCAACATAGAGTGTTTTTACTAAACACGACTAAGTAAATTAATTTTACATATTATAGAGAAATGCTCAGTATTATAATACTGTATTAAGCTATCTCGGTATATACCTCATCAGCATGTGAAAAGTTGATCACAGAATCCCACGTGTTTTTACTTCATCTAGGGGTCTGTGCACATGTAGACATCATCCTGGGCTGTGGGACCACTGTCAACTGCCCTTCCTCAAAGGGATGGAACTCTGCATGTCAGCCATCTGCATCTTGATACTCCTCTCTCATGCCATCTCTCCCAGGAAGTGGGAAGTAGAATGCCCTTGCTTCCAGACTTCCACCAAAATGGTGACTCTGAAAGCTACTTTTTTTTTTATTTTATGTTTTCTGGAGCAAAACAAAGATGAAATCAGTATAGGATTAGAGTCATGTTCCGAGATCAGAGATCTCCAAGAATTTCTAAACAACCGCAGATAACTCAGGCAAAGCCAGGTGGCAAATAGATTTCTGAAAAAGTAAAAAAGCTTTACTGGAAAACTCAATCTCAACAAGCCTCAATTTTTTTTTTTTAGAGATTTTTTTTCATTCATTTCAAAATCTTAAGGCCTGTGCAGAGCTCTTCCTTGTGCTTTCTTTTTTCTTTTTACAAGCATCAGTGTTAAGGATATCCATTTGTAAAAGTCTGGATTTCTTAGTCAACTAATTATTTTCAAAGACTTCAAATCTTTCAGTGGGTATTCTATTGCTTCCTTATAATTTTCCCTGAGAAAACTCATTCTTCAGCTTTCAGCTTAGTCATTGAGATAAGGGGCTGCCATTTCAAAGGTAACCACAGTGTCCTGCTATTAGCACTCTGCTAATAATCTATGCTAACTCCAATGAAAAATTGCAAAGTAAATACTCAAAAAAAGCATAGCTATAAATCCATTTAGACCACAAATGATAACAATTTATGCATAAAAAGTACTCAGCAAGCACAGTGAAATATCAGATAGCTCCATATACAAGAAACAGCCATATGTTTACGTAATAGAAAATGCATTAATTTTACCAGTTTTCAGGACTCCTACCACATTTTTTTATTTATTTTTTTTTTTTTTTTCAAAATTCACAAAAATGGTCAGAATTTTGTGTTTTTATAATTTCTACCTCTAGGTTTGTTTAGAAGTTGCACAGTTAATTTATACAGGCAGATACATAGGCAGAGCAACCCAAATATACTTCATCTTCTCTCCACGTTTCTTCTTCCTTAAAATATCATCTTACAGTTGATCAAGAATCTAAACTGAACCAAAAAGAAAAAGAAAAAAAAAAAAAAAAAAGGAAAAAAAAGGAAAAAAAGGAAAAACAAAAGCAATAATTTGCTATTTCTAAAAAATAACAAAAAGTATTGGTCTTTTATACTTCTTCCTATATAAGTGAATTTCTTTTATTAAAAAAATAAACAAAAGAGCCCCACAAGACTACAACAACAATATAAAACCAAGTACCAACCAACTGAAAAAAAAACCCTCTGCAGTGCCATTCTCTGCTCTTTGTCACAATGGAAAGCATCCTGATGTTCCATAATCAGAGTATTTTCAGATGATGCCTGGCCATTTCTGACTACTTTGTTAGAAAGTAAACATTAGTTCTAAAATCAACGCCCATTTCATCTATGCTTTCAATTCACTTCCTTCTAAACATAGTTTGAGTAAAGAACTAAACTCAGCTTTCAGCTATCATGTGATTAGTACTCCCTGAATGGGATAGTGATGCAAACTACTCCAATAAAAGCAGCACATTTGACAAATGAAAACATTGTTAGAATTGATTGTTAGAACACTTTTCAAAGCAAATTTTGGAAACAGTTTTAAAAAAGGGGTAAATCGTCCTCTACAACCACTACATGTTGCTCTAGTAAGTTTATTGCCAAGATCTCCGTAAGAAAGAAAAGCAGATTCTGAATTCACAGTAACGAAAACTGCAAAAGCCAGAATTTTAAAGGAGATGAGTATTTGGAATATAAAGCCTGAACTTCAAAAAGCAGCCTGCGCTTTGGTTTGTATCTTCCCAGTATGGGGGTACCCTTGAAAGTGCAGCTCAGTTTGTTATATATAGATAAGCATATTTTCTATTAAGTCATCTACTTGAAGTCCTCTTATTCGTATTTATCCTTACCATACTTCTTCGAGGGCAGAATAGAGAAAGTCCTATGTGACTTTTCCTTATTTTCTTTCAGTGTTTGAAAGAAATAATTTTTGGCCTCTTATTTAGATAAGTTCTTGTGAATTCCTTGCATCTGTTTCAGGAAATACTGTATAGACTTGTAATCTCCGTAATCTTAAGAATAATGAGGATTTAAAGGATTGTTCTACATTTGAAGTCGAGATAACATGATTGTTTTTTTCTGCCAAAAAAAAAGAGGCAAAGACAGAAAAAGGGGAAGATTTTATCTAAGTAGTCTTTTAATCTTTTTCTTTACAGGGAAAAAAAGTATCTTAAATACTTCTTCCTCTTCTTTTATCTCAGTGAGAAACACTGACTAGAAAATCCTATGCTTTGAAAGGCATTGTCTCTTAGTCAAGAAGCCATAGAGGACGATGTACATTCTATGACAATCTATGCTCTTAATTGAGAAGTAGGTTTTAAACAAACAAACAAAAAACAAAAAACAAAAAAACAAAAAAACCTCTTTTTTTATTTGGAAAAATAAAATTATGTTTGCTTTCTCCTTTTATTAGGCAGTGTAAAAAAAAAAAAAAAAAATCCAGGAATTGGAATAACTGGCCAGCTTAAATGTCAATGAATAACATTCCCTTCTTACCATGTGTTGATGCAGAAAATCCTCATGTACCACACCACAATGAATTTTCCTTCAATTAAGATATATGGGAATATGAGGACAGAACAAAGAGGAGGGATAGTTCCAGTGTTGCCCTTATCTCCATTAATGGTCTGCATTCTCCAGTGGTATCTAGATGTGTAAACATGTCAGTGTCATTTCATCCCATTAAGTAACCTGGTCAAGTATTTAGATAGTTGTACTTTGGTGAGGAACAAGATTTCTTTCTTTTTTTCTACATCTAATCTGGAGATGTACAACACATCCTCTGCTGATATGGAAGTGCATCTGCATATACATCTGCTGTTCTCAGTTCATTTCAGATGATCCCCTGAGCCAATGGTGTTAAGGGGGCAAGATCACAAGCACCATTTTATAAGCCATTAAACAAAACAAGATGTTACTTCTGAAATAACCATAAGCATTATGTGCAAAATGAACTATTACATTTAGGAAAACAACAACAACAACAACAAAACAAGCCAAAACACCTTTTTTCTTCCCTTTTTTGTTTGTTTGTTTGTTTCTCACTGTTGGAGTTATTATATAGTTTATAAATATAACAGAAGCAAAATCAAAGACATAGTACTTCATCTAACCTTTTTTCACAATACTGCAATGACTGTAACCACATAGCTATACTCCTCTGCCCTTCTAAAAGACTGTAACTGAATCATTGTCAGAAGCTGTAATGAGTGTCAAATATGAATTAATTTTTCATTGCTCTCACCTTAGTACAACATCAGGTACTTGCTGAAGTGGTGTGCAGTTCTTTGGGAACAGTGAGAAAAAAGCATTAACATGGTAGGCATTGTACTTAATTGTCATACTGTGCAGATTTAATGCTTTGAAATAAATATAAAAGACAATTAATTACAGCTTAATAATTTATATGGCATGTTGGCAAAGATAAATGTCCTCATTCTATAACAAATAGGAAAATATTTTTATTTTGCAATACTTTTAATTTCACTGAATTGTGAAAGTACTTTCCATTTGAATGACGGGCAGTGAATAACAGTTCTGCATGACAGGTTCTAGAACAGACATCAGTAGGGTAACCAGTCTCTTTTTGACAATAATTTAGTACTTAAGTAAGATAGCATGAGAAGTAAAAACGTAAAAAAAAAAACCAATAAAACATAGCACAAGTTTATATTCCCTTGTAGCAGCACACTGATAGAGGCATCAAAGTAATTATTTCATGTATTACCATCTAGTTTAATCTAATCTAATCTATTCATAACTGTAAGACCTGCAGTACTTCTATCACAGTAGGACCACATCACAGAGTCCTTCAATGAATAATTCTTTACTTCTCCATAGATGCATTCTGATGCATTTTTTCTTTTAAATGTCTAACTTTGTTTTCATTCTGACCTATTGATGCATTTTTGTAGCCATAGGAGTATTTATCACCTTTGCTTTACATACAAAGTAAACCAATATGTATAATTTTCTTTTTAATAAAAAGATAAAAATGATGGTTTGAAGTGCACATTTATCTAAGTGGGCACTAAGTCTACATTAAGATAGAGTTGTCAGTGGAACCTGAAAAAAAAAAGAATATCACTTCTTTTCATATTCAAGTGTTGGTCCAAAATTAATGCCTTCTATTTTATTAAATTGACCCACAACGTCAGAGGAGGATGTTGATGGGATAGCAGGAGAGGCTGAACATTCTTGCCAATATTTCCTTTACATTTTGTTGCAGTCTTACTAAACGGTGTCTGACATGGAAGTGTGTAAAAAGTAGAATTATGGAATTGAATTCCTTCATGTGGAAAAATTTACACCCACTGACATTCATTGATGTTTGCTGAACTTTTATGAAGACCAATCAGTGAATGCGAGTAGAGTGAGGGTGAGTCGTACATTTTGGCAGTGGTGACAGCAATGTGAAAGACTGAATGTTCTGAATGGTCATGCACATCTTTCACATCATGAAATGATTAATATCTCAATCTGATCGTCCATATGAATTAGCTAACAGTCATGACTATGTTGAAAGCTAGTATTCTGTAGCTGAGAATTTTCTCTGTCAACTAGTGTTATTGTGCTCTTTGTATCTGTTGTAATTTCCACGGAAATAAATAAGAGACATTACAGTCAGAGTGACCTATGTATTTGGAATTAACAAGAATCTGCAAAGGCAGTCAAGATGTGTAATAGTAAAAAGACAGACTTATCTTACTGAATAAGCTTTTTAATGGACCAGAGATACCAAAAATACAATGAATGAATCATGCTGATACATGTTTTAAGGTATCATCATTAGAGATCCATTAGTTCAATAAGACAGAAATTATTACATGTAAATTAAAGAAAGTAATTAAGTAAAGAAAACAAAATAAGATCTCACTTGAAAACATTTGCACCAATTTTCTAACGCTTTCTGCTATAAAAGCAGATAAATTATTGAATTAAATGAGCCCCAAAGGTCTGAATAACACTTACAAGCTGGGCTCTTTGAAAAGAAGTAAGACAAATTATTTTTAAATGTACATGAATGTTTTGCAGCATTTATAAATTGTATCTTCGCCATTAAAATTAACTACAATGTTATGTTGCCTTTTGACTTAAATTTGTTTGGAGTTTTACTCAGGACAGTACAGAAATCTGGGTACTATAAAATGTTTACAGAAAAGTACACTCTACACATACTCACTAAGTCCATTCTTTTTATAGAGTCATGAGCATAGTTTATTGCTTGAATTTTTTTTTCTAATGCTGTTCACAAACCATTCTTTAAATACAGGTCTTTAATAAACAGGTTTCATTCTCTCTTTGTTGACAGTTTTGAGAGAGAAAGCTAATATAATGTTTGCAAAAATTCTTCTTCAGTGTAAAATATACTGCAATAGATCAAAAAAGTATCAAAGAGGCTTTGTCTTTTTATTTCTGATAAAAAGTCACAAATTAGATCTGCTGTGACATTGAACTTAAATGCATCTCCAGTCATGATTTTCTTTACCACATACAGACTTATGAACGTGGAGTGAGGCTGATCTTTCCAAATGTATTTCCCTAAAAAGGCAGGACTCTTGGAAAAGGTAGCCGCCCTCAGATCAATCTAAGCTCACAGAAAAGATAGAGGCACCTCAGCAGATAATTAATTCTGTCTTAAAACAGAGCTTTAAGAGAGCTGTGAGCATGATCAATAGGTGTGCCCCAGGGTATAGTCTGTAATGAGAGTAATATCCCAGCAGATCTCACAGCTCTCAGTGAAGAGCTAGAGACTCTTCCAGAAAATGATCAGAGCATCCAAGTTAAGATCTGGAGGAGGCTCTACCTTTGCATTGGTTTCAGTGGGATTAAAGAGCCACAAATGCATTTTTGACAAACTCTCTCATTTTCCACTGATTTTATAGGGCAGCTATGGCAACCAGCTTAGAATATATAGTTTTTCTCCTTTATTTCTTTTCTTTTCTTTTCTTTTCTTTTCTTTTCTTTTCTTTTCTTTTCTTT
>NW_024962265.1:22580852-22988732 GCF_019238085.1 Lagopus leucura
TTTCTTTTCTTTTCTTTTCTTTTCTTTTCTTTTCTTTTCTTTTCTTTAGAAAACATGATTAATTAACCACAATTCACTCTTAAGAAATGTTGTTTTTATTCCAGCTGTTGTTTTTTTCTATAAATAAAGATTTTATTGTTGAGTCAGCAGCTGTAAATTCCAGTTTTAAGCTAACCAGAAACTGTCTTATGAGTTTTGCTTAAAAAGAAGAACATAGGAATTCATCTTTCTGTTCTTTAGGCAGATCACTGAAAGCACTGCAATGCAAGGCAGGCTGATTTTGAAAACTGATAATGCCATGCAGTGAAATGTAACAACTCAGATTCATTATAGGAAATTTTTTTTTATGGGACATAAAAGGCACCATACTTTCTTTCTCCAATTTATTTAAGAATCAGAAAGTTCATCCTCCAGGATGGCATTTTTGAATGTTAGGAAAAAGCAATACAAGAAAATGATTTTTTAAAAGACATACAAAGAAAGAAAAATAATGGTAATTACAAATAGAAGCAAAAAGATCATGGTTAAAATAGTGTTCAAAATGTACTTTGCAGATGCTTATAGTCATACAGAGTGCAAAGCAGTTTTGACTTTACTTAACGAAAAGGTCACCTGAGACAGACACTCTTCCTTGATTGATGGCAAAGATCAGAATATGTGTCAGTAATTCTGTAAATGCAAAAGAAAATAGCAGCCTTGATTCGTTACAGACCAGTGCCATGAAAAAGAACATAGTCTGATCATCTAGTCATGTTTATATGTACCAATATAACATTGTTTGGTTTTTCAGGTGATTGTTATATAATCTCACCTCTTTGCTAGCAAAAGTAAGAATTTGTTTAAGAAAAAAGGGAACCAAAATCAACATGAAGACTTTCTTAACATCTTCCATAAATTTCATAATTTTTCTCTATTACAATAAGGATGGGGTTGGATTGATGATAATACAGCTTAATGAAATTGTTGCATTCTGTTAATTGTCATACATTATGACATTGTTTGAGTATGTTTTTCTAATAATTGATGTTGCATCCTGTTGCTATTTTATGAGTTTATACTTCATTCTTGTAGTGTTGTCTTTAGGCGTTCTGCCCCATGTGCTTTTGTGTGTATGTGTGTTTGTATTAACTGAGCAGGAAGGACTCCAAAGTATGAGTATTTGTGTAACATTTAAAGCACAGCTAGATATGATCCCTCTTCAATGTTACATTGTACCTCTCAATTTTACGTAACGGAAAAAATTCCCAAATTATTATTATTTTTTTTTTAATTTTTTTTTTAAGAAAGGAGAGAAAGTGCACTGCAGGACAGTACTATTGAAAATATTAAATAAAAGAGCAGTGGTTAGTAAATGTGATTGTATAATTGTTTTTCTGGGAGTAATGGTTAATACACTGGTATATATCATCACAGGAGCGGCCTCCTGGATAGAAGGAAGCCTCTGGAAAGACATGACAAGTAGAAACTGTTCTCATGAATTGATATTTCTCAGGTAAAGAAGTGTTTCATTTGATTTGCTCAGACATATTTGATTAGCCTAGCACTCTACTGGTGGGATGTCTAGCTTTGAAAATTATCTCAATCTGAAACAGCAATGTTGCATTTGTGTGACACAGCTTGACAGACCCAACCTGACTCCTTCCTTTCCCAGACTGAAGGAGAGCACTACATGGCATTCATCATGTGATGAGAAGTGCCATCTTACTCAGAGAAGAAATGGTCTATCTATTACATATATCACTACTGGGATAATGGCAAGCAAGGATTTCCTACATATAAGCCCTTTTCACACCACATAATGGGAAGCTGACTTCATAAAAATATTAGCAGTAACTTATGATTAAATTGGAAAAATCTGAGAAACCCATGATTTAAGTAAGCTGTTCACATTAAAGGGAATAAATACAGCCACATGTCTATTTAACAGGGATTTATATACATATATAAACGCATATAAACAATGGCAGAAATAATATTGTAAAACAAACAACAACAACAAAACAGTACAGAAAGACAGGGAGCTGTTGGAGAAGGTCCAGAGAGCCACGAAGATGATCAGAGGACTGGAGCACCTCCCCTATGAATACAGGCTGAGGGAGCTGGGCTTATTCAGCCTGGAGAAAAGAAGGCTGTGAGGTAACTTCATTGCAGCCTTTCAGTACCTAAAGGGAGCCTACAAACAGGAGGGGAATCAACTCTTTGAAAGAGTAGATTACTGCAGGACAAGGGGAAATAGTTTTAAGTTGAGGGAGGGAAGATTTAGGTTGGATGTCAGGGGGAAGACAGTAGTAATTACAATTTTTCCAATACTGTGATATCTTAGGGTTTGGATAGTTTTTACTACAGAACACGTTAATTGACAGTTATTCTTGGGAAAAATGGCAAACTTTTAACCTTCTGAAATATTTTTCATGACTTTTGAATACGGTCATCAACTTTTAGAATCTGATGAGGAAAAAAGGTCAGCTTAATGTCATTCATTCATACATATTTGTTAGCATCAATCCTGCAGATGTGTGATTTGTCATTTCCACAAAGATACAGCAGAGCCCAGGAAGTAGGGACAGCTTGTTGTAATGTGATTTTTTTCTAGCATTTTTCTATTACAGTCTCTTGAATTCAGAGTCTCCACAAAATGAAGAGTGTCTAGAGCAGCTCAGCGACATGAACCAGGTTGTGACTATGTTGAAGAATATTATTTTGTAGCTGAGAATTTTCTCTATCAAATAGTGCTATTTTGCTCTCTGTAGCTGTTGTTATTTCAACAAAAATAAATAGGTCTAATTACTTTCAGAGCAACCTATGCATATCGTTGCCAAATAAAGTAGGCAGAATCACATTTTAATGATGTGTGTTCTTTCACAGACTAGGCCTTAAGCCTGGAAAATCATACAACTGGAGTTTACTGCTTTTGATATACTTAAAACTATGAGCACTTTTGCCTCTTCTGTCTCCATGTCTTCATTTCATCTGTTAGGTTTTCTGCTATAGTGGTTGGTATACTGAAGCTCTCTATCAAATTCACCTTGTCAAATTACAATGCAACTTCCCATTCTTTATCAGCTTCTTTTTGGCCACACTTAAATTGCTTGTCTGATTGTTATTTACTTGTTGATTCAGATTGCAGCTGAGCTATTTAGCAAGAATGAGAAGGTTACAAGTCTTACCTAATATACGCACTTTAAAACCCTTTACAGGAAAAGTATAGAAAATAATCAAGTCAAACAAACTTTGTGGAATTATGAGAAAAAGGAAACAATTTGAAAAATGTACAGAAACAGGCAATCAGGATTTTTTTTTTTTTTTCTAATGCAGTAGAAGTAGGCCAAAGCTTAACTAAATATTAAACTCTATAATGCAGGAATAAGTCACTGAATGTGTGCCCTGAGGGCAATGGGTTAACAGATCTGCATTGCATTTAGAGCTTTTGCAAATTTTTGCTTTTATCTCTTGTTGAACGTGGGTGACTGGCAGACCTGGTCATAGTGGAATTACTGAAAACAATAGTTTGTTTTGTTTTGTTTTTCTAAATATGTAACATCACATATTTTTTCATTTTTTTTTCTCATATAAATCTAATTAGATTACACTGTATAAACTGTTTGGCTATCAAAGCAAGGATGATGCCTGTTAGAATTATTTTGTTTCTCTAAGCAATTTGTGACAATATGTTGCACTGAAGTCTTTGCTGTTGTTAGTTATCCTTGAAAATCTTACTCCTCTTTGTGATTGGCAATCACCGAAAACCAAAATCCACATTTTTTTTGCAACAAACAACCTTACAGCCTCAAGAACAGTAGTGTACAACAATCTGCAGCAGTAACCTCCAAGTGATAGTTTTGTCTTGAAGTCATTTAAGAGCTTGATTCCTCTGTGTAGAACATAAATAGTGGCACTAAATGTTGTCTTGTCGTGTGGCCGTGAAGAGGTCAGCTAGCACATCTATTCATTTCAAATTGCTTCCACTGACACCAGACCTGTCCCTTTATCATCACAGTGGGAGAAGAAGAGGAATAATGAATGAGCTAAAAATAGAGCAGTGAATCTATTTGAGGATGACCTGATGGAAAGTAATAAAGAAGAAAGGCAAAGGAAACCATCTGGATATTTTCAGAGCAGCAACCTGAGGTGACATCTTGCCTCTGTAAAAGACATGGTTCTTTTCCACTCTCCTCACTGGAGACAGAATTGCCATTTTCTCAGCTTTGAAATACATCTTCTCATTATTTTTCTCCCCATGTTGCTGAGTTGATGCAAAATTAAACAAATCTAATTAAATGGAAGGATGGATTTTCCTAATAGGAAGAGGGACAAGATTGTAAGTTCATCAGAGTCAAAATACATGCTCCTTTGAAGAACTTAAATGCAAATAGTGGAGACAAATCTATAAATGAAATTTTTTATCTTGATGTTACTGAAAAGGAGTCGCTTTAGAAAGAATAAGCAAACATGGCAAAGGGACAAAGAGGGCTGAGTTCACATATGATATGTTTGGTCAATTATAAATAAATCTAAAGCAAAGGAAGAAGCTTGAAGTTTAGAATCCAATTTATTTTTCACAACATTATTGAATCCTACTGAAAAGTGGATTTTTATTTATGGAGAAAAGCATTTAAAATATTTAGGGGAAAGGGAATTCCAGTTCAGAATAGTTAAGTATGTGACAACTTCTCATTTCATTAGAAGTTTTAACATAGCACTTTAAGCCTTTTTTATGTACAGATTTCAATAAGACCTGAAATTTAGAAAAAACACCAGTGAATGAGGCTAAGAACACCTATTTCTAGAATACTTTACATTCTTGTCACAAATGTTTTCTTAATCAGAACTCATTTTCTCACTGGTAAAATTAAATGCTCTCAGGTTGTATGTATGGGCCAAGTAATAAACCAAATAAAAATTATTGCACCAACAGAAACTGTTCATAACATAGCATTAGAAAAGTCTCAGAGAATTGGGATGAATCTGGCAACCCAATGGAGACAAGGCTGCTGCAGTTCCATGCCTCCAGTCCATGCTTGGTGGAGAGGAAGGATCCCCTTCTCTCAATCTGCAGGTAATGCTCCTCCTAGTGTAGCCCAGGATGCTGTTAGCCCAGTCATAAAGAAAACAGGCATAGTTTTGTAATCTTAGTAAAATATTGTATTGTACAGTTTTGTAGTATATCGTGGGAATACAAGAAAGAATATTCAAAGCACAAGTTGTGAAGCAAGATAAATAGTATGAGAAAGCAATGCTGAGAATAAAGTACACCTCCAGAAAAGGAAAAAACAAAGTCAACTAAGCTGTGTGATGGCTGCCTGATAATGACCCTGGTTGGAGGAAGAGCACATTGCTAGGAATGACTCATGACTCTGATTGGATAAGTGCTTGCGTGCATGGCTAAGGAGTGTTTGTGGAATGTGTTGTTGACAAATAAAGGCAGGTGTGACAGCTGAAAGAGAAAACTTTAGAAAGTATGTAAGGGGTGTTAGAACCTGTAATAAATGATTTGGATCATTCACATCTGAGTCCATGCCTCAGATGCTCCAATATCACATCCTTATTTTTTTAGTTCAACTTCCTCTATATAATCAAGAAATATTTGATGGCAAATTCATTCTTGCTTCTGAAATTTAATTATCAAAATGAGGATAATCTAAGAACTCCGAAAGATAAAACTTTTGAGATTTAAAATGTAGCTAAGTGCACAGCTCTCTTTGTGCAATAGGGTGTTCCAGCATACTGCAAGTCTCGCTAATTGCTGAGAAGAATGTGGGAAGGAAGCATATATCACTGTTTGCAAGAAAAATATAAGGTTTTCCACAGTAACACATTTATGTTAGCATATATTTTTGTGGTGACTGCAAGGCTATGAAACAACTCCAGTGCAACCAACTTTTAAGTCAAGGCACTAATATTTCTGAAGTGACATCCACAGGAATAAATTGGGCCCAAAGTGTCAGATTAAGCATTTGTGACTAACAGGGGAACCTTAAGAACTATAAAACCTCTCAAACTATCATAAAGAATGTGTGGTTCTCAGGCAGACTATTTGATCTTTAATTTGGCTCTGTTGTGCATCTAGAGCAAACTATCCTTTTTTTTTCTCTTGGCTCTGAAGAGTCTTTCAACAGCAGTAAGCTGCTATTACTGTTTCTAAGCACCTACATAATAATCATAATAATAAAAAACAGCAAAGGATATTTTTGCCTTCCTCTAGAGAACTTAATTTCTCTGACAGCAGGAAAGTGTAGAGCCAGCTGTAAAGTTAGCAAAAGCTTAAGAACTTTCTGACTCAGAGAAGAAAGCTGCTATTAACTATTTGACATTTAGGAAAGAGACAGCACCCAGGCCCTTCACTTTCTAGAAATTGGTCCCACTGGAAGTATGTAGTTGATGTTAAAAATGACCTCTACTCTATGTTTTGGGAGAATGAAAAGAAAACAAAGCAATTGTTCAAGCAGTGTACAGCATAAAAAATATATTCTGATCCAAAATGAGTTAATAAAGTTAACTGTGGTGGTAAGCAAGAAATGATATGATCATGACCTAGACTACTATCGTTTTCCCATCCATTCCCACTTCATTTTTATAATTTCATTGTTAATTGCAATATACTTTGTTTTTCTTTTCATTTATCATGTCCTTGGTCATAATAGTAATAGAGAATGAGAAGAGGAAAAAACATCTTGGAAGATAGGTTAGTAATTCACACTGAAAGAATTTGAGATGAGGTTCTGATCCACTAAGTCATTAACAGTTTTGTACAGGATTACACTACATGCACACATTTCTGTCAGAACAGCAAGAACAAATTACCAAAAGAAAAGATTTTCAACTAAAACCCAAGAAATGCTGATTTTAAACATACTTTTAGAAAACTAGGCAGTAGACGCAGAGAGAATCTCCAGATGAGCTACGTTATTTTTGTTGTTGTTGTTTGTTTCTCTTATCTTAATTGCACGGAGATTTTATTTGCACTGTGTTCATGAGATGCGTGAGCGCAGGGATACACAGGGCTCTGAGTTATAACGCATTTAACCTCATGCGTCCTGTAACCACAAATGAAGGAAATGTGTTATAAATTAAATTATGTGCCGTCCGAGCTCGGCAAAGCAGTCTCAGTATCCTTCAGTTTGTCCTGACGTTTCTCAGCAGTGTGGGAAAGTGGCAGTAAGGATTTCAAAATGGATATAAAGGTTACACTGATACCAAGCGCCCAGGTCTGCTCAAAATCCTATTGAAGGCAGCAGAAAAAATTTCATTCATTTACAAGAGCCTGTTAACTGGAAATTGTTCACTGCCTTGGGAAGTTTTCAGTCAAGTGTCCTCAGGCAAATTTCTGACATAAAAAAAACAAAAACAAAACAGCTTTCCTGTGTAAAGTATGTGTCAAGGACTGTAAAGATGTAATAGGATGCAAAATTTTAAGTTCCATATTCTCATAAAAAGCCTAGTATCAAGGTTGCTGACATCCATCCCCACAAAGAGGAGTTAGCTTGTCAGTTTTATGAGTTTAAACGAGAAGTTTACTAAGTATCCTTTGTAAACTCAGAGATCTAAACACAAGGCAGTAAAGCAATGAACATAATAATGGATGCATTTTCTCAAAACAGAAAGGAATCAAACATGATTGTTTGAGCACAGAAGAAACCATGGTGTGGAGTAATTACTGTATACACTGTTTGCCACCTAATGCTGTGCATCAGTTTTTAATCATATGTATAAGACTGAATCAGTAAAGCTAGAAAGTATTGGATATTTATCTTGTGGATAAATTAGACAATAAATGCTGATAATCTAACAGTCATATTTTTAGATTTCCACTAACTTGATAAATTAGGGAAAATTTTCAGTTAAAAAAAGTAAAGTAGGAAAGCAATAAACAAAAATAAGCAACAATATTAGCTAAGCCTCTATATTTGGCTTGTCAATACTGTTCTAATATATTTTTGGGGTTTTCATGATTTTTTTTTTCTTATTTACAGTACTATAATATTTTAGATTTAGCAATTCAAGTGAGGATGAATAAATGAGTAAGGATGAATCAGTGAGATTTTTTTCTCTGCCCATATGATACGATGAGAAGGGCATGGTAAGGCAATGCACGCTTCTGCCAGTGCATGGCTTATAAACATGCTGAGAATAAACAGTTTGACTACTGGCATTGCAGCTTGGCTTAACAATTACTCAGTTCTAATTCTCAGGATGATACTGGTGAGATTTGGCAGAGCTGTGCAGTAGTGAGGCTTCCAGACATTGCAGAGGATGTGACCTTGCTGCAGATCACCTCATCTTTCATTGTAGGAGCTAATGTATACAAGCAGAGGTGATATCCTATGTGTAATTGTTTAGCAGAATGATGGCTGTGTAATGTCCACGACTGTTATATGATGCAGACAGCTGAAATAAAAAGCGACACAATGAATGGTCAAATACAGGGTGTAGATAGAAGAAAGAAAAACAGTGTGGGTTCTGTCGAGGGGAATTATTTATTTTACTGATTAGATATGAGATATAAAGCAAAGGATATGGGCTATGTTTTAGAAATTGAGGGGACATGTTAAGATGAAAGTCTGTGGCATTTTTAAGAATTCTTTGCCTGTTTTCTCCATTCTCTAATTGGAAACTAAATGACCAGTTAAATAACACGAAGAGATCATTCCACTACAGAAAAAGTTGAGATTAAAAAATGTGTACTGAGACGATCCTGAAGAAATGGAATAGATGAATAGGGTAGGAAAGGCAGAGAAGGAAGCATCTTCACACTGTGATCGTGCATGTACTGCTGCATTCTGAACTGAAATATTTTTGGCTATATTCAACAGAAAGGCTGAGGAAGCCACAGAAATCACAACTCAGTGTCTAAAACAGAAAAAAAAAGGGGACAAAAAAAAGGAACTTAGAGTTGGGGTAAAAAATTTTATTACATTAAGAGGATGACTGGATGAAGAGTTGCAAACCATAGGATTACGAAGCAAGAATCTTATTAATTTCAACATCTGTGTTCATAACAACTTCCACTAAGAGATTTTTAAAGCTTTGTATTTACATCTAAATTGCAATCTGTATTACTTTTCACATTGAAAAACAATCTTTAGGGGATTTTTCTTTGTGTATTTCTTTTCATCTCTGCCAGTTTGGAAACTAGATAGATGATGTCAGTATTTAGTCTTTTATTTTTGGATTCTAGTGTTCGTTTTCTCCAGGGATGGCTTCATAACATGAAAAGTGATTTCGTTTAGCCAAAAACATGTTGTTTAAAAACATTTTTTAGCACAGACTAGTAAAATATTTTTTGTGTGTGTTCTTATGTAATGTCTAAACTGTTGATCTTAGTAAGAATATATTGGTACTCAAGCAAAAGCATATATTTAGCATTACTATTATGCTTACAATGTGTAGAGCATTCTTCTTCCAGCAGTGTCCACTAATCTGAAATATCTATCTTTCATTCATAAATTTTTACCCTAATTCAATTCACATTTTCTCCTTCTTTCACATAAACAGAACTTTTTTTTTTATCATTCTTTTTTAATTAATCACTACTTCATCTTTTTTTCTTTACCATGCTGCCACATAGCTAGAACAGAAGAAGCAAAAATTGAGAATTTTCACTACAAATGGTCTCTTTAATTATCTACCTGTCTCTATATTAATATAGAAACATATTAATGGATAAACCCAAATAAATGAGTGTAAATATTTTTATCCGTGGAACATTTGTTTTAACGAACGTTACACACTTGTCTCAGAAACTCAGATTACAGGCATGAAAGAGCTTTACCAGGTTCCATATATAATATTGTAGAATGTCAGCTTTTACACATAAGGATTTTCAGAGTTTTAAGTTTAATCTTTTTGTTAATATCCCAACTAAATGCATTGTTCTAAATGCAATCTGTTCGTGTAAGATTCCACTGAGACGTATCACATGTAATTCCTATTCCCCCTTGTCAGCAGAATCCATCCGACTAAGCTGGAAAAATGGTATCTGCGACTGGAGACTGAGGAAAAAATAAACCTAACTTATGATTCGTTGTTCAACTCCCAGGTTACACAAACTATAGATATGAACTATATATCTAAGTTGTGACTAAAATGTCAACTGATTGTAAACTGGATTATTTTTATTCTTGGGATATATCTAGCAATCCTTTCGCAGAAAAGCAGGTTGTCTCCAACCTATTGGGTAGATTACAGATTGTGTTGGACTCAAGTCAAAAAAGGCATTTGCAAATTGCTTACTAATATCACTATACATTTTTGCATATTTAATTCAGGTGAAGTTTGAAATGCTCTTCAATCTACAGTAGTTTTAATGCATATGCACATTCTCTGGCATTAGCCAATTTCTGTTAAGCATTTTGCATTTTTGCAACATCAGTGCAGGCTGAGGCTGTACTGAAGTCTGAACTTATTATTATGACCTCGCAAATCAATGCCAATGATATTAGTGTACAGTTTAAAAATATCTATGGATTGGAAACAATGATTTTATGTTCAGTTTTATCCGAACGAAATTGGAATTTTCATCTCACCTACTCACTTTGAAGTGAAACAAACAAAAACTTTCAAAGAGGGGTACTGAAGGTCAATTTAAATAACTGAGATTGAAATGTTTGACACATGTTTGACAATAGGTTTGACATAAATAATAGTTTTCAAATGTTTGAAAAATTAATTTGCTAAATGTAAACATGGAATGTAGGTCTCACCTAAGAACGGAATTTTCAGATCAATGATAAATATAAGATATAAATTGCATTGGAAATCTGTATCTAAATCACATTATCTTGATCTTTCTAGTATTTGATCAGGTTATCAGGTTATTGGCTCTTATTGGCACCAAGTAATAGTAAAGAGCATTGGGTGGCCACTGAAATATTGCTGTTTCAGTTGTAACAATAAGAAATTTATCTGGATGAAGAAAACCAAAAGAAAACAAAAAACAAAACAAAACAAAACAAAACCAAAAAATCCCAAAGCAAATCAGAAAGCTTGTTAATGCTATACCATCAATTCACTACAAGGTTCACTCACGATAAGTTAATGAGGTTTCATCTTAAAGAGAAAACATCTGTTTCCTTTCTCATTATTTACCAGCAAAGGGAATTGAAGATTTTAATCCTAAATTAGTGAAACTAGAAGTTGGAGAAAAAATGGGGCATTTACAAATATACTCAAAATTGGTGTTGAATCAGAGAATAAATGAAGATAAATAGTTTTCAATACAGTATTTGCAGTATTTACTGAAGAAATATGTATCACAAAGTAAAAATGAACTTTTTAAAGATGTATTTTTTTCTAAGGAAAATTTATAAGTACTTCAACAATTAAAACAGGTTTATATTTGACTTTTATTTGAGAACTTTTAATACTGAAAATATTTTTTGGTAATACTGTAATTAAGACATGTAGGAAAGAATAATGAAGAGGAATGGAAATATATATGGAGAGCAGGTATCTCATCTCATGCAGGTGGTGATAGAAAATGAAATTTTTAAAAATTACTGTTACAGTGGGTCTAAGCAAGCTATAAAAAGATTTCTGCTTAGGAATGATGATTCATCGAGCAAATATTGACTACTCTACATAAACACTTCAGATCCTAAGATGGAAACAAATATGCAAGAATATTTTCTTCTTTCAGCTCCAGTGAAAGCAGTTGTGTAGCAGTAAAATAAATTGGTGCTTCTTTTATAATTTTAGCTATAAGTTTTGCTTTCACTGTATGGAAAAAAAGTGATCACCCAGAAAAAATTATAATGAAGTCTAAGAATGTAATCATTTAAGCAAAATTTGCTCTGTCCAGAAAACTGGGAAAACAATTCAGACTTCTGGGAAAATCATATGGTACAGGCTGGCATAAAAATTTTAACAGCAACTGATTTGCTGAACCAAAAAATTGCTAGCAGCGGTCACCATAAATTCAATTGTAGCATGGGAACCAGATGAAATCAGTAACGTACCAAACCTAGACAATATTTATTGGCCTTTCTTATGCTCACTTTTAGAATGTCAACGTGTCTCCCCTAAGGAGTCTGTGGTCTAAATGAATAAGGTTACAAAGTACTGTGTTCACTTCTCCCTTACAGCTCCATTAAATTGTTCCAGGCAACACAAACACTTCCTAAAATGAGTCTTAGGTAGTATTGAAACATGTCTGAGGAAGAAATCTATAAAGCAGATTCTCCGACAAGCCAAAGGAGTAGGAAAATCCCTAGTCTAATATCCTGAGGTGTAGAAAACATGGCAAAAGCATTGTGATCTGGAAAGATAGGTTCCTATTATCCATTTGTCTTATGCAACAGTCCAGTATTGGGGCACTTTTCTACCTGAGGCAGTATACTCCCAAGCAGAGCAATAACACCAGACTCATTCATTCATGGTTGCAGGGAGAGAAGAGCTGCTGGTCACAGCCTGCTTTGTAATTTGGCAGGTGACACACACTAGGAGGCAAGAAGCTCCTCAGCACCCTGTGAATCCAGATGACACCTCCAGGCACGGAGAAGCCTCTCTCAGAGAAGGAAGCTGGTTCTTTGTATCCTGATGAGAAAGCTGTCCTGTTCCCTATGAAAAGCATAGAAGCCACAGTGCCAGCCACAGGTGAACAGAAATACTGGCCGTAGGTGGCTCTAAGCTCCAGGTCTTAGTCCACTTCCATCCCACTTCAGCTTGACATGAGATGTATAAATATATGAGACATTCAAAAAAAGGTAGTCTTGTTTAAAAAATGTAAAACAAATGAACAAAAAATCCACACAACAGGAGCTTTGTTTTTCACTTCATACAATAAACTAAGATCTCTTTTGAAGTATATTTTTAACAAAATCCTCTACCTTCTCCTGTGAATATATTGCTTCTTGACCTTCTATCTCACTAAAAAAGAATTATGGCAAGTGAGAAGTTGAAGAATACAACTTTTCATCTACAAAAGATGGTTGAACTTCTCCTGACATTTGACAAAATATTTTTGGAATGGACATTGTGCTTGTTTCTATAAATTGCTAGTACTAGTTCAAATCTATCTTGATTTGAACACATGTTGACTACAGAGTTCAATATATAACAAAAAAAGGTGAATTTGGGGCAAGTGCTTTCTGTGTGTCTATCCTGAATAGCTTTACCCTATGAGGCTTTGTGTGAGATGATATGGCTCAGCATGAGCTCATGAGTGATCAAGATTATTTAATCACACATAACAGGATGTACAAGATAAAGTGGAGCAAATGAAAAGAAGTATTAAGTACAGTAATCAAGATCTTTGATTTGAGACTGCCTTGATTGTAACAGCTTAAAGCTTCAAAAGTAGTTTTTTTTAACTTTCAGGTGAAGGAAATAAATATGTACATTGATTTGCCAGAAAGTAAGTCTTCAGATTTTACAAAGGCTATGGGAAAAAAAAAAAAAAAAAAAAAAAAAAGGAAGAAGGGAAAAAGGGAAAAAGAAATGTTTACTAAGTTAAAAGATAATGTTTGGGAATTTCTTACTTTATGTACAATTTCAAGGAAAACAAGTTAATGGAGGGATGATGATAGGAATGGTTCAGTAGTGCATGCGGGCCTGAAGGGGGAGAAATTGTTTCATTCTCAGGACAGCTTTGGTGATGCCCAGCTGTGATAATCTCATTACTTAATGGAATACATTGGCAATTCTTTTCTTTACTTCTAAAACCCCATTAACTCAAACTGACATGCAAGACTTCTATGTTTTATTTACTAAAATTTTTAAAGTTTGATGTAAGCTGTACAAATATACTACATGGAATATGAAATCAGGAAACTGATTAAAAAGATTTTTGGGGAGAAATAAGGAAGACATTTGAATTAAATATTAAATTCTTATTCAAAGTACTTCGTTTATGTTGTTTCTGATCTTTTTCATCTTTATATTCTTCATGTTTTGAGACATTAAGACACACAGTGACATATAAATGTAAACGTAATTTTTTTCAGCAATTCTGCATAAATTTGAATGATAACACTTTTTTTGGTTCACAAGATTACACGATTACACTACAAATTGTTCAGTACTATTACTAATTATCGTCTTTATTCATATTTGCTGAAGTGATGGAAAATTCTCTATTCGCCAAGATAAATGTCCATGTGATTGATATCCAATACTTGAATACTGAAGAGAAGCTTGAGGATAGTGTTCTGAGGTTTGCAGCCACACATTGAGAAGATGGAGAATCTCTGCATGTAGGCACAGCAAGACCTACCACCTTCTCTGGCACAGAATATTCATAGCTCCATGTGCAAGAAAGAGCTGCCAGCATCTTTGATCCAAGTTGTAAACATGATGTCAGCAGTCTCTTTGAAATAAGCATTACTCCAAATAAGCTGGAACCTCTCAGCTTCTTGAAGTTTTTCTCCTAAACTGGCAATGATCATTTATCATTGCATATAATGGCTGCTCTTTACACAGACAGAAGGGGATAGTTCTCCTAAAAACGTAAGGACAATCCAGAATGCACCGCTTAATATCAGTCAGCATCAATTATTCTTTGTCCTGACAATTGTTCGTGTTCATATCACTGTGTAAACAAGTAGCTCAGTTTTTCAGGTAAAACTCAAATGCAGAAATGAATAGAGATCTCATTCAATATCCTCAAAAAGGATTTAAGCATAGGCACGATTGTGTTTGTCTTTTAAACAGTGTTCCTAAAGCTGAATCTTTCATGAAAGATGGGAAAGTTTGAAATTCCTCAGTATCAGGAGATCTCTGAATACATGTAATGTCTATGGAAAGTTATTTTAATGATTGATCTTTCAATAAAATACTTTCTTATGATCATAAACTACCCAGCTTCCTTTTACTGCTAAGTCCCCATTCAGTTTATAAAACAAAGCAATGAATATATCCATGATATTTTATATTCTCTCTTAAATCTATGAAATAGCTATTGTTCTTAAGGAGTTCTAAAATGTACTCTAGCAGTTCTTGTAGTGGGACAAGAGAGTAGTGGGACTTGTAAATAAATCAGGTAGACAACTTTGTAAAACTGATCAGTTTACTTTAATGTTTTTAATGGAAATTTTTAAAATATTGTGAAGACTTTTATGAACTTTTCGATTAAACAATTTTTATATGTAATATTTTAAAATAATTTTAAAAATATAGCCAAAATATAGTCCAATACCTGTTTATTCGAAGATAGCCATTTATTATTTATCTTTAAAAAATACAAGAAACTGTTACATCCAAAAAGAGAAAAGAGCTTGTTAAATTTCCAAATACTTTTTTAATATAAGAAGTCAAATAGAGCATCTTCAGTTCTCTGCTTGACATGGCTGTTCAAGGGTAGTTAATTTATGTTGTGTAACAACTACTTAGGATATACATTGCCTTTTTAAAAATCCACTTTCTCCCAAATTTCTACCATTTTTAAGGAGTGGTTAATAGAATCACAGAATGACAGAATGGACAGGGTTGGAAGGGACCTCAAGGATTATGAATCTCCAACCCCCCGCCAGAAGCAGGGCCACCAACCTCCCAATTTAATACTAGACCAGGTTGCCCAGGACCCCATCCAAGCTGGCCTTGAACATCTGTAGGGACAGGGCATCCACAACCTCTCTGGGCAGCCTGTTCCAGCACCTTACCACTCTCTCTGTAAAGAACTTCCCCCTGACATCCAACTTAAATCTTCCCTCCCTCAACTTCAAACCATTTTCACTTGTCCTGCTGTTACATCAGTTACACAGAATAGCATTAGAAAGATAGTTGTATATTAACAATTCAGACAAATGAGTTGTGATTAAATGTTGATAGTTTTACTGGAGGGAGCTGAGTAAGACTGTTTCAGCCAGCCAGCAATTTAATCAATTAACTAAATTTCTAAAAATACTCTGCTCGTTTTCTTTTCCTTTTAATTGGGAAGATAATCCAAATGATATAGATAAATGGTCTATGTCAAAAATTTAAGCCTATGCTTACAGAGGCACTAAAACCACTTGTTTAAAGACAAAAATGCACTGGCGTTTGATTTTTATATTTGGCTTAGCACTAGGAAAGTGTTGATTTGTAATTATAAAGGAAAATATATCACATGATGCATTGTTGGAGTAGTTCAGAATTTTAGAAGTCTGTGCACAGTCTTCATAGAGGCCCCAATGTTAAACACTCAGTTGTTTGGTTGTTTTATACAATTATACATTTGAATATCTGACAACAGTGCCTAACATAATTAACTCAAAAAGAAATTTCTTGGAGTGTTATTTAGTGCACTGTACAAAAATGTGTCATCTTCATGATCAGAGTGAAACAATTACCATGCAGAATATTTCTGAATTTAATTGCACTGCAAATTAAACAGTAAGTGGTAACAATTAATTGCTTATGTTTAGATAGTACATAGTTGAGACGCTTTTTATAAATCTGGATACATTTTTTTCTGTATAAATTTGTAATTATTATTTCAGGAAAAGACGCTCCACTTGTCTATTTTGAAAATTGATTTTTATGTATTGTTTTTCTACAGTAGATATCTGCTAACGAGATGTTAACAATGGCATAAAATATATTGCATAAACACACGTGATATTGTCTATTGTATTCAATACACAAAATACACTCCACTTATGCTAACACAGAATTAAAAAGAAGCAAAATTGCATAACTGTAAAATTAGAGATGACCTTGAAAAATCACCTGTATCATCACCGTACAGTGAAACCATCCCAACAAACGTTTTTCTAAACTGCTCTTGAAAACCAGTATGAAAGCAGTTTTACAACAGCTTGGAGTATTCTCTCATAATATAGAAAAATACAAATTTTTTGCAATTTTTTTTTCTCTTTTCCAATTATTTGACCTCTATTTAGTTTCCTTTTTATGCAGTTTTTAGACCGACTTTTTAAATTATTTTTTATTTTCCTTTTCTTCTTCTATTTCTTTGGCTAATTGAAAGTCATTTGATCCGCAGCAGTTCCAGATTTATCCTTCCAAGGATGGTCTCTTTCTCTATGATCTTAATTGTATGACTTGCAGTCATAGGATGTTTATGTATGATCTGTTTTTGACTCTTTCCTTTTGCTTCCCTATAATATTGTATTATATTTTGTTGCTGTGCAATAAAACAATCTGACAAAATGGCATATGACATAGTAGTGCAAACGAAGCAAAGATGTGGAATTCCTCCATGAGATAAAAATTGTACTCATTAACATTCACTGATGCTTGCTGAATGTTTGTGGAGATCAAAACAGCAGATATGAGCACAGTGAGATGGTGGTTGGTGTGTTTCAGCAGTGGCAAAAGCAGTACAAAAGACCAGCCATGTTCCAGGTGGCCATGCACACCTATCACACCATGGAATGATAAGCATCTTCACAGAATCTCTGAATCACAGCAGTTGGAAGAGACCTCAAGAGGTCATGGAGTCCAACCCCTCTGCTAAAGCAGAAGACCTGTCCAGACAGGTCTTGAGTATCTCCATAGAAGAAGACTCCATAACCTCTCTGGGGAACAGTTCCTGTGCTTCATCTTTCCTAATATGGGAGATACTCCAGGCCCTTTATCATCTCTGTGGTCCTCAGCTGGACTCCTAGGAGATCCTTGTCTTTTTTAAAATGAGAAGCCCAGAACTGGATACAGTATTCTAAATGTGGCCTCACCAAGGCAGAGTTGAGGGGGAGGATCACCTCCCTCAAACTGCTGTCCATACTCTTTTTAATGCACCCCAGGATACCATTGGCCTTCTTGGCCACAAAGGCACACTGCTGGCTCACAGCCAACCTGTTATCCCCAGGTCCTTCTCTGCAGAGCTCATCTCCAGCAGATCATCCACTAATCTGTACTGATGCAAGCAGTAACTCCTCTCCAGGTGCAAGGACTCTATACTTGCTGTTGTTGGACCTCATCAGGGTCCTCCCTGACCAACTCTGCAGTCTGTCTAAGTCTTGTTGAATGGTAGCACAGCCTTCCAGTGTGTCAAGCCCTCCTCTCAGCTTAGTTGCTGAAGGATGTGCTCTCTTTCTTCATCCAGGTCATTGGCAAAAATGTTGAACAACACTGACCTCAGTAGCCACTCCTGGGGAACACAGCTAGCTACAGGCCTCCAAACAGACTCTGCATCGCTGATGACAATTCTCTGCACTCTGCCAGATAGCCAGTTCTTACTTCACCTCACTGTCCACTTTTCTACTCTACACTTCACAAGCGTACCTCTGAGGTTCTTATAGGAGAAGGTGTCAAAAGTCTTGCTGAAGTCAAGGTACACAACAACCACTGCTCTCCCTTCATTTATCCACCTGGTCATGACACCACAAAAGACTACCAGTTGGCTGAGCAGGATTTCTTCTTGGTGAATCCACCCTGACTACTCCTGATAACTTTCTTCTTTATCCACTTGCTTGTTGATGACTCCCAGAATAAATTGTTCCATCACCTTCTCAGGGGCAGAGGTGAAGCTGATTGATCTAGTTTCCTGGCTCCACTTTCTTGCTCTTTTTGAATACTGGAGTGAAAGTGGCTTTTTTTCCCAGTTTTCAGGCCCCTCTACCATTTTTCATGATCTCTGAAAGATGCTAGAAAGTGGTTTGGCAGTCACTTCTTCCACCTCTCTCAGCACTCATGGGTGCATTCCATCAAGCCCATGTATTAGTGTACATCAAATTTGCCTAGATATCTCTGACCAGATCCTCCCTGACCAAACGGAAATCCTCCTTTCCTCTGACTCTCTCTCTTGCCTCCAGGTCTGGAGTTCCCAAGCAGTAGTCTGAGCAGTAAAAACTGGAAGCAAAGAAGGCAGTTGGTAAATCTGCCTTCTCTGTGTCCTCTCTTATTATCCTGCTCAATCTGCAGTGAGCCTGGTCTTCATTTTTCTGTTGACATACGTAAAGAAGCCTTTCTTGTCCTTGACCTCCCTCACTAGATTTAATTATAAGTAGACCTTAACTTTCCTTGTCACACCCTTGAAAACCTTGACAGTGTTTCCTTATTCCTCCCAAGAGGCCGGAAACTTTTTCCAGATTGTATATTATTTCTTCTTCCATTTGAGCTTTCCATGAGTTCCCTGCTCACCCATGTGGGTCTCCTGCCACCTTTGTCTGATTTCTTACTCTTAGGGATGCACCAATCTTGAGCTTGGAGGAAATGGTGCTTGAATGTCAACCAACTCTCCTGTCCAAATGAAAATTATTTCTTGCATATGATGATGCTTTACAGAACTGACCAGAACTGCTGTTTATAGTTTTGAATCAACTCAAATTAAATCTGACAGATACCCATCAAGTATCATGGCTGTTGGATCAACTCTCTATCAGAAACAGGAAAGGAGAATATTGAGAGCTATGTCTAAAATGTTACTAAAATGCTCCCAAGAATGATTTAACACTAATACTTGAAAAAGAAGAACATGTTATTTTTATTTTGGGCTAAAGTAAAATGCAGAAGCTACTGCTTCAACAAGATGGATAACAATCTCATCTTCATGGACACTCATAGGACACTCTTAAGTGGGTGTTCACTGATGTAGGAAAAAGGTCATCCTAGATATGTCATCTCAGATATTTCACAAATCAAAGAGCTCATATTTCCACACATTAAGGAGATAATTCTGACTCTGTCAGAATCCCAATTTGTACATAGCTGTTTCTTCACATGCAAAAAAGGAAGCAGATTATAATTCTTGCGTACAACTATTTTCTCACTACTGCGGAAAGAGGGAAGAAATTACCTGTTGTTGCCCTAGAGTTGGCTAAAAAGATTGCTCAAAAGAGCATCACATACCCTGAGCTGGAGTTAACATTCCATCTGCCCATTCCTATCCCTTTTCTTAATCTCTCTAGATATTTGCATATATGAAAGAGGTTATGGTTTTGGAATGACTATTTTTCCTCCACTTAGGTGCTCATGTTATAAAAAGCAGGTGCTGGGAAGGAAAGGAGGTGTGTATAATCTCTTATATCCCTTATTAGATGAAAAAGTTAGACATCAAATGTGTCTGAGCTAGAAGTAACCAAGAAATGAGAAATTCAGGCATGAGAAGAGATAAACTTATTCAGGAAATTAAGCAGTTGTATTGTCAAAGAGAAGAGGTAGTGGTTTGTAATATTAACAATGAAATAACTGCAAGCAGTACCATAAAAAATACATGACTGCTAGATATATAAAAAAAAATCACAAATAATCTTTTTGTGTCACAATACAAAATTTGAGACAATTCTTGAAAAACAAGCTACAACCAGATTGCAAAATCAATTCTGTAAAATGCACAGTCAGTTCAAATCTTTAATAATAGAAGCAATTACAGTTTGCTGTCTTCACATAACTACAATTAAGATTGCATTTCTATTGTAATTCTATACTTCCATAGGTTTATAACTCATCTTAACATCCTGAAAATCTGTTGTTTGTTTGTTTTGGTTTTACATTTGCACTGAAGCTTAGCCTTCCAATTCAATTTCACTAGTAAAGCATTTAGTCTTATTAAGTGCAGAGGTTTAGTAACAAGATATAGTATATTTTGTGTACTCTGGCTGTTTCTACCTGATATACTTAGATCACATACGGTTAGATAATGGTAACCGAGACTGAGTGAACCTTTATGTGCCACTACATCTGTACTTATCAAGTCAGTATAGCATGTTAATCAACTTTAAGACCATTTTAAAGTGAACTGAAGTAAAACTAAAAGACTGGGATGAGTCAAGACTTAATGCGGGCGTACAGATGGCAAATGAAGAATCGTGGGCATCTGTTTAAAACATCACTACTGGAGAAAGAATGAGTTGAAAGGAATTACTGATACAGGTCCAGATTTCTGAGATGGAAAATAGAGAATATTTTTTTAAGAAAGCTAAAATGTCACTTCAGTAACACTATGAAGGACTCAGTGTGCAATCAAATGGCACACTGTAGCTGTGGAGCTGTCCTCACGTTGTGGCTTCAGAGAGTTCTATGCATTTCCCCTCTAATGGATCACTAGTTGAAAGATTTACTGTGCATTCTAAAGTACACATTTTACATGTAATAGTTGTTTTGTCCAAAATTGACTGTGAATAATAATTTATTTGGAAAAAAAAGTAATACATTTGCATTAAATATGCCTTAGAAGTAGCATTCTACACAATATTTATGTTAACCGGTATTGTGACAAGTGTAATAATTTACATTTTTATAGTTTCTTTTTTCCTATGGGATATCTGAGTGGCTTACAAATATTAATACTATTTGGTTTAGGGGAAATGTAGTTTAGTTTTAAAAGAATCTAATCACATGTTTACATTACATTATTTTTGCACTTTGGGACATTTCTTGTGTGCTTTGCCATTACTAAAAATAACCAACATAATGCAATTTTGTTGCTAATATTTCCCAAACATTGCAAAAAATACTTCCAATTTTACAGTATCTTTTGCTTTATGCTCTAGTTTTATGTTCAAGCTGAACATTTTAGGTGACTTTTTTTTGGCTGTGTCCACTCCCAGATCCTTGTGCATTCCCCACTCACTCACCTTGTGCATTCTCAGTCACAGGGCAGCATGAGAAGCTGAAACATCCTTGACTCAGTGTAAGCACTGCTCAACAGCAACTAAAATATTGGTGGTTTATTAGCACAGTCAGAACCATACATGCTTCTCATAAGAAAATTAACTCTATCCCAGCCCAAACCAGGACATATTTATTCTTCACTGCGAATTTGACTAAGTTTCTGGGATGACTTTGAATAACCTTCCTTGCAAAAAATTTTTACATTAAATGACAGAAGATCTTTTAACAAGTATTACAAATAGAGCATCTTTGGCAGAGTCAAGTTAATTGCCCTAGGATGTCACGTAACACTTTGGTTTACTGGCTAGAATCTTCAACTTTATTTCCCCCTCACTGAAATATTCTTTCCTCCTTCAGAAACATATCAGCATAATCTACATATTAGCCTTGAAGTGACAAAGAAATTCATTATGAAGCAATTGTTGTTAAACATTTCCTCCTCAAGAGAGGTTTTATTTCCAAAGCATCTGTCCTATAACATTCTCTTCATGATATCATCCTTTAGTAATGTGAGCTGCCACACAGTACTACATTTTTCCTTTTTCTTAACTGTCATAATTATCACAACACAAAAATTATTTTCAATTAACACTAAGGTAGAACACAAAGATAATGGTTGTACTACTAAACTGACCCTATCACAGCTGTTACGTTTTATTATGGGTCCCAGTAACAAAGTAGGATATTAGTTCTGCTTAGCCAAGGTATCTAATTAATTGATATGGAATGGATAATGACTTGATTTCTCATGGATTTAATAGCTGCCATTACAGAAAAGACTGGCTTATTGTCAGCCAACAGTATTAACTCTCTCTGAATAGTGATTAAACGTCATAAAGCATCACTTAGTTTGATTCATTTATTAATCAAAGCCATACCTTTTTTCTAAAGGTCTCATGATCTTGCATTTGATATCTGTGGTCTGATAAATCTATCAGCCTTTAAAACTATGGATGCCTTGAGGAATTGTTCTTGAGCACTGGTGGTGTTCTCTTCATCTATCACCACTCACTTCAAACATACCCGTGAAATTCTGCAAGCAGGAGCAGAGATTGCTTAATTTCTAATACAATTAAACATTATAAAAAATCAGTGAAATTAGTAATACTTCGTAGAGACATGGATGTCAGTGGCAAATTTGAAGGTCTGAGCTTAAATGTCCTCTATTCTATTTAAACTAACCAATTGCATCTCTGCTGAAATTTTCATTGACCTATGCAAAACACTTTGTATCATTAAAAGGCTCTATTAACTTTTGGCCCATTTTGTTAAGATAAAAGGCATTATTACTGAGTTAGGAAGAACATACAGTTTGTACTGTACTTTTGTCCTTTACTTTTCCAAGTCACGCTAAGATTTCTTCACAAAATATTGCAAGTAATTAAAAAACTTCCTTCTGTGACTTAACAACAGAGATAATTGAGTAATAAGCCTATAGTTATATGGTACTGCTAAATAAAAAAAACTTTTTGCTTTAAGAATGGAACAATAGTTGAAGTTCTGATTTTAATAGGCAGCTATTCTCAGGAAGAGGGCAATTTCCAGGAAATAACAGAAATTAAAAAGAAAAAAAAAAAGATTTTAAATGATTAAATGATTTTAAATACTCTTTTGTCTTTTACTATAGTTACATATATAGTTTTCTGTTAGCCTGAAATGTGAAATATTAATTTAATCATGATTATTATCATTGATTTAGAACAAGATTGCAAATGTAGCATGGCTAAGAGACAACTATCATTTTGTCTTTGCAATCTGATTTCTTAAGCAAGAATCCTGTGTCTTTATGGAGTTGTCAGATCTTAATGAAGGTATGCATGGGTTGAGTGCTTTGCTTTACATACAAAGCTGCAGGACTGGATCTTGCTGTAGAAAAATGAAATAGAATTTCCAGCTGCTGTATCCAAGAGTATAAAGAGCACTTTTAGTGAGACACTTCAATTCTTATATTAAGGTAACAATCTAAATACCATTTCAAAATGTTTGAAGTATTATTTACCTGATTCATTGCAGTGAGAGTAATAGCTAAAGCTGTAGATCACTGAAAAATATTACCTCTGTTTCAGTTCTTGCTCAGGAAGCATATGATTATCCAGAATCAATTAAACGTTATACTATACTTTATCTCCTGCAGTGGTATACACTTACATATGATTTTTTAACAAGGATGTGATGTTCCTAAACAGCCATAATGTTGGAGAAAAAAAAGAAATATTTTGAAAATTACCATGCAGATATTAACAGTTAATTCACTGCATTACATTTAGAATTAATAAGAATAGTGTTAGTACAATTTCCAAGAGACCTGCTCAGTAAATAGTATAATAGGTAAGTCACTTTCAGTAGTGAGGCAAAGAAAAGGCAAAGAAAAACAATTTCCTTTACAACATTTGCAAAGATTTCTTTGTCTTGTTTTGTTTTCAAAAGTATCACTAACAAGAGGAATTAACTCTCTAAGTTCTAAAAAATTTTTGCTGGTTTCCGTTATGTTTTTGAGCAATGTGTTCCTTTTTGTAAGACTGAAATTTCTCTAGGCAGGGGAAGCTTATCAGTTCTCTATCTTATCTACCTATGCATATCTTGACTCATGTCAATATAAGGAGTCTGTAAGAATGATTTTAGAATTCAAATTTCTCATTGGTTAAATCAGTAGAGAAAATGAATAGAGAGATGTAAGGAACAAATTATTTTAGAAGGTGAAAAGTGTAAAATTAATGATAGCTATGTTAATCTGTACCACTACCATATATTTTGTCTGTCTGGACAATAACTTGGAAGTAAATGAAAGTGAAAAAAACTCCAGCAAACACAATGAATACCAAATGTATTGAGTTTGTTTGGAACAGGATTAATTTTCTTCACAGCAATCCATATTGTTCTCTGTTTTAGAATGGTGACCAAAACAGTGTTGATAGCACACAAATGTTTTAGCTACTGCTGAACAGTTCTTGTGCAGTATCAAGACCTTCATTTCTCACTTTGCCTCTCAACAAGTAGCCTAGGGGTGGACAAGAAACTGGGAGAGAATACAAGCAGGACAGCTGACCCCAACTGGCAAAAGGAATATTCCATGCAATGTACAATTAAACTGTCTGTATCTTGACTTACAAGTTTTCTATCTTTTTTTCACTCATGCACGAGAGTGAGTGAGAGTGTGTGGAGTCTTTGAGGCCAACTGGGATCAATCCACTGCACCCTGGCAAACCAAGAATAGGCAGCCATTAATACTGTCTTTTAAAATAGTGGAAAAAAAATCAGTGAAAAGTAACTTCACTTACAAGTATTAAGCATATGATTTCAGTGATCCAGTGTATGCCTCTAGAAGAAAAACAGATTCAAGGAGTATGCTTCAGGTTTAGACTACTGGCTGTTCACATTGCCTTAGTTGTGATAGTTTTGTGTTTACTGACCCTTTTCTAGAAGATTCTGAGGCATAGTTTTGGGCAACAGTCTGAGTGGGCATGACTGCTCTAATCACAAAATACTTTGATTTATTTAGAATTAGAATTTGTTAAAAATATCAGAGATTTATTATCTGGGTTTAAGTGTGTACTGGTTATATAAATGAGATAACAACCTCTTCTTTATTCAGCAACCTCCCATATAGCATCTCTACAAACTAGTAGGTCCTAGTCATTATTATTAATCATTCTAGTCATCCTCAGGCACCCAATTGCTCTTCAGTATAATTGCTTCTGTTTTAGTTATGCAGACAGTTAAAAAATTCAGAGTTCACTTTGCTATTGTGCTGATTTGTAAAATAGGACACACACCCCCTACTTAAATGTCAACTTCTTCAGTAAATAAGTGCAAACAAGTATGGTTGCTTACAACTAAATTCCAGTACTTTGAATACTAATATATTGTAATTGTTGTAATTATTGTCATTTCACCTGATTTGTTTACTTAGAAGTTTGTATTCCATTTGATAGCCTGCTGATTTTTCTTTTTCAGAATATTTTTCTAATTGCAGGTGCTTCCAATGATGTCTGGAATCATTTAACACAACCAGTAGGAAATCCCTCAGGGAGGGGAGCGTCTGGCTATAAGACTTATCTGGCGATACAAGCTTATCTCCATTCATGCTTGACAGATGTGAACTCTATTCTAAAATTCAGTGACTGCATAGAAGGTAGTAAGCATACTTATGTGGTCTTGGAATGCCTGGAATATGGGTGATCCTTGCACAAAACATTCTTCTGGCTCACCACATATAACAATTTAAGTATTGATTTGGAGCATGGATTTAACTTGAATTATTTCACGTAGATGCATACTACTATTGTATTTCAAAGTAAGTATTTTCCTGGTCTAGTAGATACTTATATCATAGAAAATTGAATAACAAGAGCTGGAAATACTGGGAGTGAGCTGTGGCACAAACTTTTCTGAGGTGCAGTTTAGGGTTCTCTGCTTACAAGACAAGACTGGATTTCAGATATGGGTGGGGTAGGTATGTAGTGGTATTGTCCTCTGTCTGAGCAGTGCAATGCTACTGCAGGTTATTGATAGATTTTTTTTTCCCCCACAAAAGTGCTCTATTTAAAAATATAAAGGAAAAAAACATAAAAACCCTTACTTCTAGAATCACTGCTGGCTGTTTTGAGTTTGTAAATAATCTTTTGCAAACATCAAAAGTCTCTGCTAAAGAATTTGTGTGATGGAGGTTTCAAAGCAAGGGCAAACTACAGCTTGAAACAGTATAACTGGGGTGAGCATGAATTGAAGAAATACATGATGTCTCCTCCCTGTCATGTGTACGAAGGATGTACTTGCCTGTCCCACCAGGGCTGCTTATTCCATGATAACTGTTCTTGAGCCATGATGCAGAAGTCTGGAAGTACCTGGTTTGCCTAAATACTTTCTTTCCTTGAAGACACTGGTTGTGAAGAAGATGAACAGTGTAAATATGTAATATTGAAAGGATATTAAGAGAAGGACAACAAAGCAGGCAAAAGCACTGGAAGACATGTCATATGAGGACAGGCTAATGACACTGTTTACCTAGAGTGGAGAAAAGAGGGCTGAGAAGTAACCTCCTTAATTGCTACAATTTTTTGAGGAGTGGAAAAAGAGCAAGGGAGGTGCTGGTCTCTTCTCTCTGGTCACCAGTGACAGGATGCATGGGAATGGAACAAAGCTGCACCAGGCGAAGTTCAAACTGGATATTAGGAAAAAATCTCTTTGCTATCTTCTATTTCTATCTGACAGAAAATATTCTGATAATATAATGGAAAATATTCCATCTCAATGGAAAAGAAAGGGGAAAAGTGTTCACAAGTGATTAAGTGAATAGGAATTATTAAGAACATCAAGGTTCAAATCCCCCTTCTAAAACTATCTGAAAGTAGCAGGATTTAAACTTTCATTTCTTACATCCAACGCAAATAGCACAACCAAACTTACCATTTGAGATTTGCAATTTCTAACATGCTGTATACATCTGTTTATGCTGTTCTTCATCAAGCACTATGACTGTAAAATAACTGCTTCAAAATTAATGTAATACTGCAATTATTTTTAGGTCAGTTGTCTTTTTCTTGAAGGCAAAACAAGAGAAGACAGTCCTATTGAGTAAAATGTCTCAAGCATTATTCTAACATAGTGAAATCTGAGAAAAGCAGGTTTATGAACTGAGGTGTTTGCAACCCTTGGTTCTACTACAGGATGTCAGCATACGCTTCAGTTCACAAACAAGCAGAGTGAAGACTGTAACATGGCTCTTTCTGATTTCTTCCAATGTGGGCTGAATATTAATGTCATCATATAATCAAAGAAGCTGAAATAGTTGTTCTGAAAACCCTCAGTAGCATGTTAAAGATTTAGCTTGCTGTGTTAAATATAAATCTCACTATTCATTTGCTTGCCCTCTACCATAAACTGAATCTCTTTTCTCCAGCAAGGAAAAAATAATATAAAAATATAAATAAAATAAAATAAAAATAACAAGAAGAGAATTAATCTATTGTCTGACATTTTTTAAAAGTTTGAAAAAATATTAAAGCATCATTCTCATTCTTTTCTACATTGAAATATTTTGAGGAGGCTTAAAAACCTTTTGTTTGATAGTTGGATGTCTTTCTGATTGTAGTTGCTCTTCTATTTTATACCTATCTCTTCAGTGGTAGTTCTGTAATTTGAGAACTGCATTTGGACTCATAGAGAGTATTTTGAAAGCTGGCATTTGCTACCTATTCAAGATTTGAGAATGCATGAGACTGTCTCACCACTGGACAGCAAGTTTTCTGAAGACATTCAGCTTTCAAATAAGCATAAATATAAATTAAGTGAGAGAAAGACTACTGTAAAACGATCTTTGTGGTTTTTCCTGTAAAAGTTTGTTAGTTATTTTCCTTTTACCCTAAGGAGTTAACTGGAGGAGAGCAAACGGCTTAGGCGCACTCAACATACTGCTGAAAGCAGGCTGGCCCAAGCTGGAATGTCAGAAATCTCCAGGGAGGGAAATTTTACTGCATCTCTCTCCACATTCTTCCAGTGCTTGACCACTGCCACAGTGAATAATTTATCCAATGAGAATTTTGCTTTTTGCACTTTGTAGTTACTGACTCCTGACCTTTTGCTGTGAGCAATCTAAGAGAAGAGTCCAGCTCTGTCTTACTTATAACTCCCCTCTAGATAATGGAAGTTGGATTCCCGTTTAGACACCCTTGTTTTCTCCAGGATAAATAAACAATGCTGCTTCAGTCTCTGTAACCAATTTAATGGCCAGGCAGTGGAGTTTGTTGATATATCAGGGATCCATTCTATCTTATGATAGGATGTATAAGTATCAAGATCAAATAACCTAAATTTAGGTGTCTATATGTGAATATTGACTAGCTAGATTCTTCTTACTGACAGTGGAGGGAGGATTCAGGTACCTAAATGGGAATCTAGTGTCACTGGAGAAGCCTTAGCATACCTGAGTTGTCCTCACAGGACTAGCAGGTATGACCCAGGACCTGCAGGATAATCATTCTTTTCCACATCAGAAACAGGAGAAAAGGAATTATGTTTCAAAGTACCTCAAATGGCAATTAGATATGCGTGCTTAAAAAACATGAATTGTGCCTGAACTTCTTTCGTTTCTGAATCCCCCTCTTGGCTCCACTTAGGATCTTGACTTGATTTCTGTGGATTGTGTTGGAAACTTGGGTTACATTTGCAGCAGAAACACAAACACTGAATTTTGAGCTGAATCTTATCCTTGTTTGTTTGTACCTAATTTTCATTTCTGTAGGATCTGATATTTAGTCTAAAACACGATGAGTCTGTAAGTGTTAAGGTTAAAGTAAGTCATAGAACCTCACTGCTTTGGAGCATACAAAATGATGCAGTATAGGGTACTGACCCAGCTATATTTTCAAAGATGGTGAGAAATCCCTGCTGACTTCTGACCATCCAGTTCAGTCAGGCTCTGTATTACCTTCATCATAGGCTTCCTGCCTATTATAGAGCAAGGAAGATGCAACTATTCATTCTTCTATGTAAGGAAAACTGCAAAAATAAAACAAAGTAAACTACCATAAATTTACCATGTTCTTACTAGCAGATGTGTTACATATTATGTCTAGAAATTGAACCAATACGCTGGTGTTCTACTGTGCAGTGAACTAATGGAACTAATGAACTGATGGTAAGCTGAAACACAGGGTCATGATGCAGAACATTTGAATGAGAGTTTACACATTTTCTTCCAAAATGGAACATCAAATAAGCTCTCAGACTATAAATAGGTACAATGTTATTTCTGTCACTAATGACTCATGCAATAAATGCTTTTTTGTGCATATGCACTTGAATTTGTTATTGATCTTTGAATTATTAAGTGCAATTACTAGCATGTATTGCTTCCAAAAATACTCTTTGGGCATCTTAAATCTTGGAAAACAATTTTGCTTAAGTGTGCACTTTCTAGAAGCTTACTTAGCTTCACTTCTGGGATTGAACCTTCAGAGTCTTGGAACACGTATGACATAAATAAAATACTAGGATCCATCCATTGGACTACCATCCTGAAAACTCTTTAGTGAGCAATGTACTTCAAATCAGAAATTGACATTCAAATCTGATAACGTAAACTACCAAAGCAGTCATGGATTTACAAGGAAAGAGTCTTTTCTTTTCAAGAGGTCCATCTGTACCTTTGTGCAGGTGATGGGCAAGAAGTTCCATTACAGTCAGATTCATTAGCAATTCCAGTTAATTTTAGATTTTTTTTTCCAAGTTTAATTGAGCTTTCAGTTCCACAATGAATTGCATATTTCACAATATCTATAGAAACTTCTATGTTTTATCAGTCTTATTTCAAACATAGTCGTATCTGGAAATTAAGGAGACTTTTTACATTATCTTTATAATTAACTCAGTATTAAATTCATAACGAAGACATAGTAAATCTTTAAATTGAAACTGTGACATGCAGTACTATAAATAAGTAATCTAAATAAAAACACTTGTGATGGAAAAAAGAGAGATGGACCTGCTTCAGGGGAAAGTAACATGGAGCCAAGTCAGTTACACATTTTTTGTAAACACATACATATTCTCAAAGAGATTCCAAGCTCCTGATATTTCTGAGTTCAGACTGTGAATATATTCTCATATACTCACAACAGGTACTGCCTATGAAATTAGGAACTGCATTTAACTTCTAACCCAGTTCTGCTTTAGAAGAGTAGATGGAATTCCAATGTCACATATGGATCAGTTTCCAATGTTTTCAGTTCAGGCAGATTAAAAATTTAGTCTCCAGATAGTCTCAAATATATTATTTATACTGTGGTTTACCATGTGTGATAAGAATATTCCACAGCCCTGGTCCGTTGACTGTCAGAGGCTCTTCTGATCCTCTGATATATGGATTTTGCTCCAGAAAAGATCAGGGCATAAGACTAGAGGAAATAGGACAACATTCCCTGAAATTGCTGCTCTACAGATTTGGAACATGATTTCTGTTGTATGTATCCAGACAGGGGAACCAAGATGCCAGGTTTCTCAAAACTGACACCATCTTCAATCTTTCCACTACCCCTTTGATTGTAGCAATGGAGCTCCTTAAGTGTATGAGATTAATAACAGAAAAGATGAGCATCAGCTCCTCTTTCCACAAGATATTTCTAATACTGAAATATATACTTATTTTACAGTGCTCTCAAAGCAGGATTCACAATATTGACAACAATACAGATATAATATCTGCAGGAAATTTCTAAACTTCCCTTAACCTTTGCTAATACTGCAATGCTTGTAATCCTGAGATATTGCCTATGCTTCAAAAAATCATGTTCAATTTTGTATTTCATCTTCATTATGTCAATAAAGCTGGAATAATTTTCAGATCTTGTCTAGGCAAAATATGAATTCAAAGAAAAGAGCTGTTATGTAAGATACAAACCTGCAGCATATGCTAGAAAGAATTAATTCACTTTTTTCCAAATAGAAAAAGCAAATCCATTCATAAATAAATATGTACTATATTTCTAAGTGAGAAGTCAGAAAACAAAGATGCAACTTCTCAAAAACAAATCATGAGAAGCTCAATTGTGAATGTAAGTTACATGCATAATAGCAACACTTCTCAGATCTATAATACCAATTATTTCCATTTTATCCATATCAGTATTATATTTTTCTCTCTTGCCAAGTAAGGTGTGTTGTATAAACTGCATTTTTAAAAGGAAATAATTTAAAAATGAAAGGAAAGCATAATTTGAATGGGATGCTTCTCATATTTAAAAGACTTTGCACAATGAAAACAGCATTGATGTAAACAGCATTTGTTTGGAATGTAAAAGATATGTCCATTATTAGAAATCAGCCCAGAATAATTCGCCTAAAAACTAAGGTTTAAATTATTTTTGAAAATCTAACATATTTATTGTGAAAACCATAAGGCTAGCATTCATACTGAGAGTGAGTCATAACTTCTGGAAGGAAATTGCTCAGAAACACATTGTTTAAACAGGTATGTAGTAATCTATTCTATAGTCAGAAAGAATGAGAAAAAAAAAATCATTCAGAGAGGGATCAATTTACACAAACCATTTAAAATTGCATTCACATAGTTTTAGGATGTTTGATATAATGACTCTTGACAGTTCATATCAGTTTAAAAGGGTCAATGGCACTGCCAGATTTTATTCAGAAAATAATGTCAGCAAATATTTTCAGGATTTTATTGTTGTTTTTGATGGTTTTGTTTTTCTTTTCAAAAACAGATAAACAAATGAAATCAATTCAAGAGTATATAAGATAAAGTAACAAGTTTTACTGTGTATCTCAGCATTACTTACAATACACAAATTTAAATTCTTCTGCTATATTACCAGAATTTCCATATATTATCTGTATATTATGAGAATATGCCCAAGTAGAGTACTGGACTTCTAGTCTGAGCTCTTCTCACTCATCTTGCCTAAATGCATTTTGTATAACATAACCAGTAAATGAATTTAATTGTTTTAGAACTGAAGTACTATCAAGGTAATGGACAAACAGGAAAACAGGAAAATATATATATGTATGTTTTAAATAAAAGTTCTATTTAAAAAATTCCTGAGAGTAGGCAAGTTATATAATTTAGTTCCTATGCGATTTTGAATTCAATGTAATTACCACATTAAAAACAGTTGCATAAAATTGATATATATTTCTGAATTAAAAATGTAAATCAAATGTTCATCTTCTGTATTTAAGTAGTTTGTTGTTTCCATGAATTTAGGCAGAGGATGTAGCTTATCTGACTGGCATCTCTCCTACTCACACTTACCATATATTATAGGTTTTTCTCCTATCATCTTTTATATTCTGTTTTATATATATATATGTACACACTCTTTAGTGCTAGGGACTTTGCTTAACAGAAATTGAATGCTTATATATTCATGATTTGGCCTCAGTAAACTGGAATTGTATGTGTGCCCTGTACTCCAGGGTCTGAATCTAAACTGGAGATCATGCAGTCGGTTTAAGAGGCCCTGCAACAAACCTCACTGTATCTGGTTGCTGGTGAGGTTATCAGATTTGGCACAATATTACAAAACCAGATAGATGAAGTCTGCTATGACCATGTGGTACTCTTCTTGAACAAATGAGAACTGAATATACATACCAGTATCTGAGCTGGTTTCCTCTGGTGCCAAATCAATTTTGATAGAGTTTATTAGGTTAGAGTCTAGGCCATAATAATATAACTATTTTGCTTTATCTTCAATTCTCAGCTTGAGAATTGTACTTGATCTAAGTGCTATAGGACTGAGTTGGTTCCTCATAATACCAGCTTGGCTGACATTACCCACTGTACTGACATTACCCACTGCTCTGTTATGCCTTGTTTTGAAGTTTGATTATCCACCATTTTAAAGGGATAATTTAATCTCTTTGACTATATAACTCACAGTTTCTGATGAAACAGAAACAAGAAATGATTTATAAGAGAACAAATGTTTACTGGTCGCAAAGCACTCTAATTCACTTGATTTCTTCCTTTTTTTTTTCAGTTGCTGACTCAGTCTGATAGAAGCTGAACATTTTTATTTTTATATATTTTAGATATGTAGATAGTTACTTTATCTTGTGTAATCAGAGGCACACATAACAGTTTTAGTCTTTACCCTTAATTTGCCTTTGTGTCTTCTGACAAGATTTATTGTTTACTATTCACTATTTCAAGCAGAGCATTACAATCCATAGGTATGGAAATACAAGAATAAAATAATTATATTTCATAGCTAATAAATTATTTTGTAGTTATATTTTTATGTGAAAAATTCACCTCCTTCCACCATCAGTATTTTGTCAAACATACTTATTTACAGTAAAGTATTTCCTGTGGTTGTGTTAAAGCAGTTTGTGTATTTTTAAATTAAAAAACAAAAACAAACAAACAAACAACTTTGAAACAGAAACAGAAACTGTGCATTTTCTAATTCTAAGACTGGTGTCTTGGAATTGGAGATTTGTGGCATTAATGGGAATGATTAAAGAACTAACATTTATTAACCTTTCATACTGTGGAGTAGCAGCTAAAAATGCACTGTTTCAGCAAATGAATTAATCAGCAAGAAAAAAAAAACAAAGACCATAGTATGGAGATCCAGAAAATATGTCATAATTTATTAAAAATGCTCATAAGCCACTGTGCATTCTGTCCCCTGCTTTGGGAAGCAGGAAGCAAGAGGTTGAACACGAATGTCTTTGGAGATGTTTTTAGCTTCCAAAAGTGAGGATCACATGATCAAATGCCAAACAATTGAAATTGCACAGCTACATTGCCATTAAGTTTATCAGATGAAATACTTCTTGTTTTTTGTCTTCAGTGATTTTCACTTCCATCATTTATTATTTTTTCACCTGATTTACACCTATAGAATGTACTGACACTTCCTATGTGAGAACTCTATCCCTGCGTATCTTTTACACATTTTCACATGATACATTCATGAAGTCCACAGAAATTAAGAGTATCCTGTGAAAGCAAGATACAGGCTGGCAGTCTCCCTACTTTCTCTTATCTGCTGACTTAAATTTGCAAGGCCTAGAAGATGGGAAAAAGAGTTCCTGCAGAGATCCCAAAGCCAGAAGTCATCACTGCAAAAGGGCTGACTTGACCACTTTGGACTATAAGCAAGAGTTTGTACTATCATCATCATCAACAACTGAGCAGCACAACTTTGGACAAACCACATCTGTCTGTCTGTCCCTCTTTCTTCGTCTTTTCTCTTTATCTTCTTTTATTCTTTTACTCTTTGTAGTAGCCTTTGCCTAATATTGTCTTACCTGTAATTCTTATTAATAATAATTAGAAAATTAGCAAATTTTACCTCCAAGTTGAGCATTAGTTGTTAAGAACGCTCTTAACAAATTGATGTGTATTATTCCTCAGAATCTTGGATGGTATTGTGGTAGCAGCCCCTTGCTGGGGTCACCGTCCCCTTCACTTTCCCAGGTCAGGAAGGTGTAGAGAGCAATGAGATTGCCTCTCAGCTTTCTTTTTTCCAGACTAGACAAGCATCCCCAGCCCTTTTACCAGCCCTGAAGACCCCTATTACCAGCTTTGCTGCCCTTCTCTGAACACATCGGAGGAACTTAATATGTTTTTTATATTTTGGAGCCCAGAAATGACCACAGCATTCAAGGTGAGTCCACCACAATGTTAATTATAATAAAAGAATCACCTCTTTTAACCAGCTGGCTGCACTTTGCCTATTGCAACCTAAAAAGTTGTTTGCCCTCTTGACTATCAGGGCACACTGCTAGCTTATACTGAGCCTAATGTCACCAGTTCCTTTCTGTTAAGCTGCTCTCCACACACTTGTCTCCTAGTCTGTACCTGTGTCCAGTATTACTCTGTCCCAGATGCAAAGCACAGCATTTACCCTTTTTAAATTTCATGTCACTGCTGATTGTTCAGTGCTGTAACCTATCTAGATCCCCCTGCAATGCCTTTTGTCCCTCCAAGAAAGCCAACAGCTGTTTCCAGCTTACAACTGTCGATGAACTTGCTAAGTATGCATTCAACTCCATAGCCTAGTTGACCGTTGAACAGAATTGGTTCTAGAATTGAGTTCTGAGGAGCATCACTAGTGACTGGCCACTAGTCAGTCAGATGCAGTACCATCAACTACAAACCTTTGAACTTAGCTGCTCAGCCAGTTCATCACACAACATAGGATGCTCATCTCACAGTTTGTCTAGAAGGTTACTGTGTGGGATAGTATCAAATTACTTAATAAAATCCAGAAACATTACATTCACTGTCTTCCTTTCATCTGCTAAATTAGTGATCTTATTGCAGAAGGATATAAAATTACTAAGGCCTCTCTTTCCATTTGTGAACCTATGCTGACTCTGTCTAGAAATAGCTGTTTCTTAAAAGCTTTTTGACTGAACCCAGGATAATTTCAATTACTTCTTCATAACTTTCTAAAGATTGAAGCTAGACTAACAGGTTTGCAGTTTCCTGGGTCTTTTCTCATGCCATTCTTGTAGATCGGCATAATGTTGGATAGCTGTCAGTCAATGGAGACCTCCCCAGAACTCCAAGACCTTTGATAAATTGTTGAGATGTGCTGTCTATGACATCTGACTCTTTAAGTACTCTGAGGTGAATCCCATGGACTTAAGAACATTTAACTGGTATAGATAGTCCCTCTACAATTTCAGTGGCCTGATGTCTTGTTATCTATTAAGTTTTTATTAATATATTTCATCATGAGATATTGTTATAACTGTGCTCAGCAAAATGACTATTTGCCAGAAGTTTAATACCTCACATATGTGCACATGAACACTTCATGATAAATGATGATATTTTAATTAAAATAATTAGTAGAGTGTCTATAGGGTTGACTTTATATCTACAGGTTTCAATTCATAGTATTAAATGAATACTTTAGCAGCCATTTTTGTGCATGGTTAGCACATCTATATCAGGAACTAAAATGATGTCTAATGTAAGAAGACAAATGACTCAAGATGTTCCATTTTAATTCTTTATTAAAAGTATATTTTTAAAATTGTATAACGACACAGAACAAATTCCCTTTAACGGTAGGCTTGTTTGTTTGTTTTTATGTTTGTTTCAGTTGGAAATCAATGCATGCTAACATTTAAGTAGACGCCTTACTTTTCTTGTTCAAAATTTATCTGTGAGCCTACAAACAGTCCTATGAGTGACTGGAAGAAGACAAGGTGGGTGACAGTGCAATTCTGCAAACATGATTGTATCATAGGATCTGGTATGTACATGCTACAGCATGATAACAAGGACATTTCAGACTTGCCTGAATTTCCCCCCATTAAACTCTCAGCTGTTTAAGAAAGACTGATTTCTAATGGGAGACTCCAGAAAGACTTAACATTTTAATATCTTCTTTTAACCAAGAAATAAAGAACTCCAAGAATTAAAACAAACAAACAACAAAAAAAAAAAAAAACAAAACAAAACAAAACAAAAAAAACCACCATAATCAAGATTAAGATGAGATTTAGCTAGAGTCCAGCAACAATTTTTACCTCACCTGACCCTGCTTATCCTGCTTATTCATCTAGGAGGTACAATTCAGCAGCCCATTTACCTATTTTGTTGGTCTTTTCTGACAAAAGGAAATCTTAAGATAGAACATAGTCTGTGGCTTTTTTTCCCCATCCTCTAAGAACTCATTGTTTTGAAATAATTCACTGTCTATGCAGGAATAAATGTCCTTCAGATTGCCCCTCTAAAGCGCTAGTAAAAAGGAAAACCAATAAATGAGCAAACAAACAAACGTACGGAACAACAAAGCTAGGAGAAGATTGGAGTAAGAGTATCCATGTTTTTCCGTTAACAAATTCTGATACCAGTCTGCTAATTACTTCACCTCCCATTTCAATATCAAATTGTTATGCTGGAGTGCATAATAAGTATATATCAGGCAGAAAAGAGATTTTAATGTAACTCCCTTGAAGAATGAATCAAACAAGATTCAAATCTGGAAAAACCCTGCTGTATTAGTGATATTATTACACGGCTCATTAGAGTACTGACATTAAAAAGTTTTGTTTCTTTGGGGGAATAGAGACATGGGTGACTTACAAGTACTCAGCACAAAGAAATTCAATAAGGACTGATCTATTCTTCCTAAATAATGTTGCTAAAATGGCTGCCATGTTGTGATCTCTACTTATGGATCTGTAAATCTTCCTCTTTCATTCTGAACATTAACATTGAGGGACATTCCTCTGAATTTTTACTTAAGTACAGAACAGTTGTGTTAATGGCAGATACTTTTGCAGACACAACTCATGCCTCACATTTGATAGCTGATGAATAAAAGTAATTTTAATAGTATTAGGCAATTGAAGCCATTTCCTATACATTCCAATATGGCCACATGCTAGTAACTTGGAACCACTAAGAAAAAAAAATAGATCTTCCTTGTTTTATTAATAAGAAACAGTGTTTCCATTTATTATGCATTAAAACTGAACTGAAATATCAATTTAGGGCAGGGACTAATTTGTTGCAGTCTGATGCAGGAATTGTAATTGATATGGAGCCTGAAGATATATAAAACCACGAACTTTTTGAATTATTCCAAAAGTATGGTTATTAAATATGCTAGGGCTGGCACAGAACTATTTCTCTGAATTAATGGCAGTTAGAATGAATGTGTCAGACTGAGTGTAACAGTCTTATCAACTTTGTTTTTCACTAGAAACAGCCTCAAAAGCACGCATTAGATCAATATTACTAACCCGATGTCTTTTTAGAAGTACATAACTCTGTCCTCAAAAGTAAGATCAACTGATGCAATGAGTAAAGCACCTCTGTAGTATGCCTTTTATTCCTGAGCTATGCCCATAATAAGAAATTCTGTGGCCACATTAGAGTGTAAGTACTGTTATTCTAATTCCTATGAAAAACCTCAGACAAGAACACGTACTAAGATATTGAACTTTATTTGCATTGTAAATACAGGTAAGTCTTCCATAAAGCACTTCTTTGCACATATGGAATTTTAAATTGAGTATACTTTAATGTAGGCATTGATCCTTTATCAGTTCTCAGGTTGTTCCAGTAAAATTGGTTGGAATTACGTCAATGATTAATTCAGGTATGAGACAGAATAGCTGGGCTTACTCTTAAACAATATTCAAACTGGGGCATGCAGAGAAAGGGTACGGAGTTACGCTTTAACCCAGCAGCAACTACTCACCACACAGCCATTCATTCACTGCCCCCTTCACATGCAATGAGGGAACTGGAAACAAAATAGAACTTGTGGGTAGGGATTAAAAACAAAACACAAAACTATTTGTTAAGACAGAAGAAGAAAATGGAAACAAAAATGCAATGATAGCATTATACACAGTCATAGAACAGGACTGAATTAGAAGCAGATGCAAATTATTAGTAGATGTAAGTAGCAGAACAGTTTATAAATCATACAGCTGCAACTCATTGTGGTACATTTCATCAGCGAGTGTCTTATGGTAGTGATTATCACAAAAGATGCAGTGGGGATATTTCTTGTGGCTCTGTTTAGACTGTCTGACATTTAAGAGTCCTAGCTGTTAAGTTGTTATCTAACCTAGTTCCAAACTTCCTTCCCCCTCTGCAGTGTGAAAGGAGGAGCAAAAGCCTGTTCTCCCAGTTTGGTTTTCCCAGTCATTCCAGCTTTCATAAATTTTTCTTCTAACATAAATTCTGGAAAATCTAGAAAAAGAGAAGCAGTCTGGAATACAAAATGGTGGCAATAGATTCTGAACTCGACTGTGATATTATAGCTATTAAATTGAAATGTATGCGTTCTCTCCATCCTGAATTTGCAAATGGATGTGATAATTCTACTGTTTTTGAATCTATGGAGGATATTTGATCTGTAAATTAAACTAAAATGTAAACTGGATTAGTTTTAGAGGGTCTTTAGTCCATTATGGTGATATCCTATAATTCATTTAGCAGCAAAAGAGAAATTACATTGATAGAGAAAATTGGTAGGATAAAATGTTTAGATCAGACTCATTGCCAGCTGTGAGTGTCCTGATCAAATGCTTTAAATTTAATATTTAATGAATGATAGCTAAAAAAAGAAACTAAATGACCTGAAAAAGGAGCAAATGCAAACCACTCAGGAGAGCTCAGATGTTAGAAGGAAAAAGGGAGTAGAGATGATTTTAAAAGTCTCACTTGTTTTCTTTTCATGAGTCATTTGAAACATTAATACATGCTCTCTTTATCATGACACCAAGCATAGCACCTGCCCACCAAGGAACAAACTTCAGAGCTGGCACTGCAAACCTTGGAACTTGATCTTTCTCTACTGCTAAAAAAAGGTATAAAAAAAGATCCTTTTTGATCTTGATGACATGATCTTGATGTCATCTTGATGACAGCCCTTGAAAAAAAAAAAGAGGAAAAGACATCATTCTGTTGTCTATTATCATGAAACACAGATAAGTGAATCATTTCATTACATTCTCATTCTGAGTACAAAGAAATTATACATGTTATTTTTGCTCATTTCAGGATTTGTGTTTATTTGACATCCCATCATCAGTCTTTTGGACTAAAGTTAACAATTTTGTGTTTCATTGTTTTGGAATTATTTACCTTCCCATTTACTTATTTTCTTCACCGAAATATAATATTCCCTTATGTTAGTGATATTTCTCTAGCAAGTTCTGTGTAAGTGTTCCAGCCTTTCAAGGATTTTGACAGGTTTCATGGGAGTTATATTTCAAGGAATTAAATCCTTCATTTTTTTCCTTCAGTTTGTTTCTCTGTTTTGTTATGCTAACCACATAACTTGAGCACGCTTAATAGAGTGACTTCTTATTTCAGTCTTCAGGAAAATACTTAGAGCAGGTACAAAATGTAGACTGATACCTCCAAAGCTTCCCTCCAACTCTGGTAACCAACTCTGGGCTTGAACATAAAGCTCTTGGACCATTCAAAAGCCAAGATGAACAGGTATCTATTCGAGCAAGGCTCACCATTTTTAAAACCAGGAAAGTAGCCATCGGGTCCTTCTTTTGTAAAAAACAAAACAAAACAAAACAAAAAACAAAAAACAAGGAAACACTCTTCCCAAAAACAGGTCATTAATGTTCACTTCCAGTGTCAGACAGAAATGGTTCAGTTATACCATTCTAACTTCCTGACAAAATATACTACCCCTACTATTAAAAAAAAAGTAACTGTACAGTCAGAAATACAAAGGATATATTTGGCTACTGTCTGCAACATATCAGCCTCTGACACAGTGAAGTCTCCGGATAAGAGCCTATATGGTAATGCACAGGATATTTTTTGGCCAAGCAATTCATACTTTGTAGGTTTCAGGAGCTGCTGAGGTTGGATGACAGCATTGTAGTGTGAGATTTCTATATTTTTATGTTGCTGATTTTTAGGTGTAAGACGTATCCTAGGAACATGTGGATTCCTCTGGTGATACAAATATTAAATTCTTCAACAAATGAAAATTTTTCAGAAATTGGCTATCTCTGAAAAACTTCTTTCAATTAAGACCTTGCAGCTCTAGGACAGCTACTTAGGAAGCTGTTTCCATGGCTACCAATTGAGGCTGCCTGTGGGAGAATGTCACAGAATCACCAAGGTTTGAAAAGTCCTTCAAGATCATTCAGACTGACTGTCCACTGTCTAACTCCAATTTATAGAAGGAAGAGGAGGTTCTTTTTAATACATGTATACCTGGCGTGAGATTAAGAAACAGTGGTTCAAGTGTTGGTCAGAACAGTTTATTACAAATCTTAATCATGAAGATAGGATAGGGGAGGACGGATACTATTATGAATTAGGGTAATGGAGAAGGGGAGGAGGACAATAGAAAAGATAGGAAAGAAAAAGCAAGGAGTCTTTATAGGAAGCAAGAGGGAGATAGTCAGCACCATGGCTCCAGCGTGGTTCATAGTTCCGTTATTGATCTTCAGTAGTGGTGGGTCTTTGGGTATTGTTGTTCTGTTGACAAAGACGGTGACCATGGCGATGATGGGCACTTTTCAATGGTAGTACCAAATTATTTACAAGTCCAAAGTGGCCGAGTCAGCTGTATTTGGAGTGACAGCTCAAATCCAAAGTGATTGAGTCAGCTCTTCTTGGAGTGGCAGCTTCTGGCTCTGGGATCTCAGCAGAAAACTCCTTTGTTCCCATCTTCTGGGCCTTGCCAGCAGATAAGAGGGAACAGGGATTCCCACCTGCATCCTGTTTTTCACAGGACACTATGGTATCATTCCCCAGTTCTCCCATAATAAGCTGGAGCTATTTAGACATAGGTCAGATCTTCTGCCATTAAACACTCCTGAGCACTCTCTTCCGGAGGGAAGCAGCTCTGGAAGAACGGGCTTTTAAATGTCCACAAAGTGATGTCGATTGTCACACGGTAGCACCCATCTCTTGCCTCCTCAATAAATCAATCAGAGTCTTATCACAAGAAATACCTCAGGAAGCAAGCTTTGAGCAAAAAAAAAAAAAAAAAAAAAAAAAGAATTCTCACATCCAGCTACCATCATCATTTTTCCACTATACCACATCCCTCAGTACAACATACAAATATTTCTTGAATGCCTCCAGGGACAATAGCTCCACCACCTCTCTGAGCAGCCTCTTTCAGCACCTAACAACTCTTTCAGGGAATAAATTTTTCCTAACTCCCAGTATGAATCTCCACAAGCACAGGGAGAGGCCATTCCCTCTACTCCTCTGTCATTAGTTACACAGGCTAAGAGGCTGAAGTCTACCTCACCACAACCATTTTTTAGGTAATTGTAGGGAGCAAAAAGGTGTACCCTAAGCCTCCTCTTCTCCAGAAAGCTCTGAAGAAGATGTAAAGCAGTGTATTGTTCTTCAACTACACCATTTACAGCCCAGAGTTTGCTAAAAAAGCAATGAAAATGTTGGGGAACTGTTTGGTCACAGCTTGAACTGGTGATTGAGTGCCTGGTGAAGGGGTGTGACTGGCCCAGGAGTTACAGGCAAATTGTTTGCACAAGGAGCCCCCCCCTCTCTCCCCATCCCCCAGGGTGGAGTTACTACAGGCATATATAAGGGCCAGCCACTGAAGAAAAAGTCTTTCTTGGACATAGTATGCTTTCTGTGTGAAAATGCTGTATTGCTAGAGATCCTCTTAACCTGCTGAATGAGTTCATTTTTCTCTATGTGTGTGACTATTGGCTTGTCTCTGTACACTTTGTATGGTATTACTAAGTAAACATCAGATGCAATTTTGCTTATTTGTGAGCAGAACAGAAGATTAGTTTCTTCTTATCTGGTGTTTACATGAAGAAAAGGGGCAGGAGTCCTTAGTCTGAGAACAAAAAGTCTTATATAGAAGCAGCTTTGAGGAGCCAAAGAAAGACTTTAGAGCATACTGTTCAGAAACATAAATTTCCTGGACTCTGTGGAGACAGAAACCTTTGTAAATATTTTACCTTCTAAATATGTTTTTGTGGCTAGATACTTTAGAAGTAACCAACCAGTTACTGCATAGTACCTACTTGAATGATAACATCGTATCTTTGAATATTCCCATTTCAGATTAGTACATTCAGCTCTTCAAAATTCTTCTTTGTTCCAACATAAAAAAGAGAAAATATTCTGGAAGTATATTGATTTGATGTTTTTAATGGCTTGCATATGTTTTTAGTTAAGGAAAACCGAAAATGGCCGAAGTTAAATTTGACTAAAATTTTCAGTATAGCCATGGAAAATGATTTCATCTATGTGCCCAGTGCATGAAATAAATACTTAACATTAGCTGCAATAGACATCTGGAAAGAGACACCTTCTAGTCTTAGGAATAGGAATAGAGGAATGACCTTTAATTAGCAACTGCCAAGGGGTGAAAATACTTTGGCACCAGTGCAATAGTATTTAGCCACTCACTTTCAATACAAATATGCTTATTAGCTGGCCAAACTCCAAAGTTTGAGTGTTTGTAATTTTTACATCAGTAGTGCTATTACTGTGGCAGTGAGCTGGATGCCTGATCTGTTTGTCTTTCAACAAGGTTATAGCAGATTTAACACTACAGTCAGTGATAAGTTTGTCAAGAACTGGATCTGAAAACTGTAGAACCAGTGAATTAATCAAGTGCACAAAAAGAGATGGAACAAAAAGAGATGGACTACTGGAATGATCACTCTTTGGTTGTTTATTCTAATCAAATAACTGAAAAGTCATGTGCCCCTGTGATTTCTGAGGAGTGCTGGAAACAGAAGTGCAAAACCAAATTAGCCTATTTTGCTAGTTGTAAACCTGATTGGAACAACAGAAAAGACTGTATAAATTTCTTTACGCTTTCAATGCTCACTCAAGAAGATGCTGTCTAAAAAAATTAGTAGGTTTAAAAAGAAGACATGAGGGTATACAACACCTACAATATGTATAGGAATACAACCACCGAATTTCTGTCTGTGTGAAGGAGACCCCGTATTCATCAATTGTGTATTATTTTATGTGGGGACTTTGTTCATTTCATGTGGGAAGACTTTTAATGTACAACCTAAACTGGCCTAATGTAACTACAGTCATGCAACTTTTATACCAAACTATTAGTTTAAGTATTAGAAACCAAATTATATTGACCTTTACCTTCTCCTAAATAGAACTAGAAACATAGAAACATACCTCTTGACAGTTCTTGGGAAGGATGGGAAGGCAAAAGGAGGATAAAATTAGAAAATTTTTATTTGAATGGAAGTGACAGCATTTTATACAACAAGACACTTCACTTCTATGTGAAGAAAAGAGAACCCATACAAATTACAGTAATTTCAAAAATCTAAGTCAAGATGGAAAACCCTCCTAAGATTTTACATGAAATAGTCTGTGATGCAATCAGAAGTTCAAAAAGATAAATTAATCTCAAGTATTTTCTATGCAAGAATAAGTAGACTTTTTTAAGCAAAACAAATTAGTTTTAAAGTATTGAGCCAACAATTAAAGATAATTGTAGCACTAAACTTTTAAAGTCCTACTCAGATGCATTAAATCCAAGCAAAACCAAATTTTCAGGATCTTTTTCTTCCTCTCTCTTGCCTGCTCGTTTCCAAGTAAGAAAGCCTTTGTTTTGATGAAATTAGAGGAAAAAGGCTTTATTTCTAACATGTGACATATTTTTTATATAAATTTTCTATAAACATCAGTTTTGGACAACAAATTAATGCAAGTTCACCTTTGTCAATTTTTTACACACTAATATGATTTATCAAATACTTCTTGGGATGAATTATTGATCTTCTGCAAATAAGGGGAAAAAACTGTAATATGATGTATGTACTGTTTAAAATTTTTAGGTAAAATAGTCTGATAAATTATCATAGTAATATGCTGGCATACTGAAATGTATGTTCATATGTAGTATAATATGCACTCTAAAACACATAAATGTAAGGTAAGTTCTGAATATATGGTAAGATTCTGAGAATGTTCTGTAAATAATAAAGAACTTGTATATTGTGAAATTAAAGAGAGCTTAGCTTTTAAGATACTTACCTATAAAGGAACTTCTTGGAACTAAAATTAGGTTATCATGTTAACAGATTGTGGTATTTCTGCTAGGCCTTTAGCATGGTGAGTAAATACATAGTTACGTGAAGAAAAATCTTAAGTAGTTGTTACTTTGTAGGCAGTTAATTTGTGCTTGTATACATGTACAAATTATGCTTATCTGGAAAAGATATCACTTTGTAAAAACCTAGTGGACTAGACCAGTATGGGGTACTAAATTCTTCAAAAAAGATTCACTTAAAGATACACGGCATATTCATCTTTCTAAAAACAAGGCTTATAAGAATCCCAGTCTCATGACATTCCATTAAAAAAGCGTTGAAAAAATATAACTTATTAAATACAACCTGTCAGATGGAAACAAACCTGTGTGCGTTCTATATACATTTGAAAATGTAAAATGTGTATAGTGTAAGTCATTATTACAAGTTACCTAAAGAAATAATAGAGGACAGTTTTCTTCAAAGTACAATTATCCACTTTCTCTGCATTTAAACCTTGTTGTCTCTTCAAAAAGAAATATGGAATGTGGCATGCCATTAATGTCAGCTTCAGTAGATAGATAAATACAGGAACCTTAACTAGAAAGTTCAAAAGTGCTGAGCATAACTAGATCAGAGAAATATTTTCTATAGTCTCTTGATCATTATCAGTGTTTTCATTTTAAGAATGGTCTGGGATTTAATATTTCCTTTAGAAGACTGTTTTGCAGCATTATGCAGGTAAGGTCAGTAGAGATTCATCTGATGAAATACCCTGACTTATGGGGAAAAGAGAAAATGATGATCAAAATATTTTCACCTTTTGGAGATTAATAGATGTCAATTTGTTAATCTTCTGGGCAACGGCTGCTCACCAGAGGAGGTTGCATTAGTTATAATGTGTTTGTTAAAGTCATTATTGAATTATCTTCTTTGTTGTTTAATTACTAGAAGATTTGTCCTGCTTCACGTATCTGTTTATAAGCTTACCGTTATGCACAAAATATTGTCAGATTCTGTGGTATTCTTTTGACTTGAAAAAGGCATCTTCTTTTCTATTTCAACAAGTGACACATACTCTGTTATTGTGAATAAAAGAAATGTTTGGAATACAACTGGCCAAAGGTACTTATTTAGAGGTGAGAAGTACTGAATCTAATTGCCTATTTCTCCCTATTAACTACAACAGGGTCCTGGTATTATCTGCCATCCTTAGATTACTGAGATTATGTGAGATGAATCCCCTTCTTGGAGTGCTGCAGCAGGAGCACTGAAAAACTGTATTAAGGGCACAAAGATCTTTTGTAAGTCTCCAGAATCCTTCCATTAAGCATATGTCCAGAGGTAGGAATGGCAATTAACAAAAGGCTGAGGGAGGAAAAAAGTGAGCAGTAATGGTTTCCAGATTAAGTACTGAACAAACTTAAACATATTGTCCAAGCGCAGCCTATATTTTTAACTTGGAACAGCTTAAGTAATTTTTCCTTCTATGGTCATATAATTAACTGAAATTACAGATAACTGGCTTCATGATACAGACTGGAACTTTGCATTTTTACTACAAATAATGAAGTTAACTTTTTCACTCTGCCTTAAGATTGAACCCTTTGATTCTCTTTTATGTAAACAAAATTTTTTTATGCAACAAAAATTGTATATATTGGTATCGCCTATGCTTTCCCTAATATCATGATAACTGATCATGGTGAGAAAAAACTCAAGCAACAATGACAGAACAACGCTGGAGGAGAGATCCTAAGAATGTTAACAATATTATTGACACTATCAGCTAGTTAAAATGTGCACATAAGATTTAGAATTGCAGCTTCTGCCCTCAAAACTTGCAAAAGCCTGACAGTTGTTATAGATTGTGGTTTTGTGCTTACAACTACTTAATAGGAATTATGGTGCCAATAAGTTGTTATAAAGTGGAAAAAATATGTCTTCTTCAATTGTTTATTAAATGTGAATTTACTACACGTTACTTGGAATGCCACAAACCTGTGATGTAGTTTGTTTGTGATGTAGTCTGCATTTTTCAAAATGAACTTTGAGGTATGTGAGGTAATGTAGGTAATGTGAGGTAATTAAGGCTTTGTGAGGTATTGGAACCCAAGGAGGTGCTGGAGTCCCTGGAGGTTTTCAAGGAATGTGTGGATGTGGCACTTAGGAATATGTTCTAGTGAGCATGATGGTGATGGTTGATGGTTGGACTAGATGATCTTAGCAGTCCTTTCCAATCTAAATTATTCTATGTGGCTGATTTTACTGAAAAGTGTCTCATTTTTATTTCCACTTGTAATGTTTTGGAGTAAAGAGAGTAGAAACAATAATAATATTACTAACATGATCTAATTCTCCTGAAAGTAAGTAAATGTATTTGATTAAAGTTAAATTTGATGGATAGGGGAGGAAAAGTTATTCTGGTGTATCAAACTGAAATATGACACCAAGTTGAGTTGTGCGGTTGACACAGTGGAAGGAAGGGATGCCACTCAGAGGAACCTCAATAGGCTTGAAAGGTGGGACCGGGGGAACCTGATGAGGTTCAACACAGCAAAGTGCAATGTTTTGCACTTGGGCCAGAGGAGTGCCAGGCATCCATACAGACTGGAAGGAGCAGTCTTTGAGAGCAGCTCTGCAGAGAAGAATGTGGGGATCCTGATGGATGAAAATCTTAATGTGAGTCAGCAGTGTGCCCTTACACAGAGCAAATGGTATCCTGGGCTCCATCAGAAGAGGGGTAGCCAGCAGGGACAGGGAGGTGGATTTTCCCCCTCTACTCTGCTCTTGTGAGGCCCCATCGGAAGTACTGTGTCCAGGTCTGGAGCCCCCAGTACAAGAAAGAGAGAAAGCTGTTGGAGAAGGTCCAGAGGAGAGCCATGAAGATGATTGGGGACTGGAGCACCTCCCCTATGAAGACAGGCTGAGGGAGCTGGGCTTGTTCAGCCTGGAGAAAAGAAGGCTGTAGGGTGACCTCACTGCAGCCTTTCAGTACCTAAAGGGAGCCTACAAACAGGAGGGGAATCTACTTTGAAAGGGTAGATAACTGCAGGACAAGGGGAAATAGTTTTAAGTTGAAGAAGGGAAGATTTAGGTTGGATGTCAGGGGAAATTCTTTACAGAGAGAGTGGTGAGGTACTGGACCAGGCTGCCCAGAGAGGTTATGGATGCCCTGTCCCTGGAGGTGTTCAAGGCCAGATTGGATGGGGCCATGGGCAGCCTGGTCTAGTATTGGATGTGGAGGTTGGTGGCTCTGCCTGTGGCAGAAGGGTTGGAGGTTCGTGATCCTTGAGGTCCCTTCCAACCCTGGCCATTCTGTAATTCTGTGAAATAGAACTTGCTGAGATACATATATGTACTTGTATGGAGATAAACTTTTTAACTTCAGCTGCTGGCAGGAAGTACAATAACATGAGACTTGATCACAACTCTATTACCTAAGTTATTATTGCAGCCATTCAGAAATGGATTTTTCTATTGACTGCTATCATTTTGAGTCCTCATACCTCATCTTAATTTGAGTAGTTGCCTGATGGAAATCATTCTGAAATAGGCTGAAAATTAGTTCTTTCCATCACAACTTTTGAGTGGGATTGATTCTGTTTAGTGTCACATGTCTAGACAGGACAAATGCTTTGTAATAATACTAATATTAAAAATTCATTGTTTTGGGGGAATTACTATAATTCTTTATGATAAAAGATGTCAAGAATATCTGACAAACTGTGAAGAAAGGTTGTCTGAAGAAATGAAGTTGGAAGGAATTTATTCTCACTGATAACTGAAGTCAACTTATTTAAGAGCACAAGCACCTGAAGAGTTAGGTGTCCTAGAAAATCTTCTCTAGATGACACTGAAATGTCCTAATTTAGGAATCAGTTAGCTAGTAGTTTGTTTCTGTATTCTGCTCTGAAGGCATTAATTTATTTCCTGTAGGTTTAAGTACTTAAGATTTTAAGCTAAGGCCAAAGGCTTGGATCTGATACAGACTAGATCAGTGAGCTAATGAACTGGACTGGCTATGCAGTCAGAACTAACAAGCATGGGCTGCCATAAAGTCAGGGAGATAAATTCATTTTGGAGTACAAAACATCTGACATAGTAAGAACACAAAAAGTTCCTACTTTCTCTGTTGGCTATATAGGGAGTCCAGATGGTAGAATGATTTCACTAGGTCAGATATGAACTGAATCATTCAGATCAAACAGAGCTAAATTAATTCTATCTGGAAGAAAGACAGAACAGACTTGGGAAATGCAGGTACCAAACTTGGTCAATCCAGATATTGCTAGTTATCATGGTGGAAAGGGAAATTAAAAATAGCGTCTCTAAATTCCATAGCCCTGGCTGAAATGCCTTTTTTTGAGAAAGTACATTACAGACTGATGATGAGGATGAGGTATTGATGAGTGCAAAATGCCTGCTATGTAGTTGTTGACCAGATCAGTGCCTGCTTTCTAAATCACTAAGTCAGAACGCCCTGTGTGACACCAGTCTGTGGTACTGCTTGATTCTCCAGCCTAATTTGTGGTCTGTTTCTTATCTACTGTTTCATCCTTTAACTGATGTGTTCCTTTTTTACTTTTTTTTTTTTTTTTTTTTTTTTTTTTTTTTTTTTTTTTTTGTGCATGTCTGGTATCAAAATAAAATATTTACAAAAAACCTGGCATAACCTGAAATGCTTTCTTCTTGCAGTAGACTGTCATTACACAAGCCCCACATGTGAGTGAATATTCAACTAATGAGAACATAACAGTAATGAATCACTGGAATTTATGTCTCTGTCATAGAACAAAGATGAATCAGCTGAAATAGTATCCAGAAGATTATAACCAAGAGTGATGTTTATCTTTGGTAAAATTGAGAGTTAGAGTATATAGTGGAACCTTTAAATCTTGTGCTTACAACTGCTTACAATGAAGGTCTCTGGGGCCCAGTTCATAATTCCGAAGGTGGTGGGGTATAGGAACAGGTTGTCCAGAGAAGCTATGGATGTCCCAAACCTGGAGGTGTTTTAAATCAGGTAGAATGGGGGCCTTGGGCAACCTATCTGGTGGGTGGCAGCCCTGCCCATGCCATGGGGTTTGGAGCAAGATGATGTTCCAGGTCTCTTTCACTCAAACTGTTCTATGATCCTATGTTTCGATATCCCAATTCCTGGTCCCAGGTAGTGCACAGTGCTTTCTTACAGTTTTGTGCCATTTTTTAAAAGAAATGGATACCTATTCTCCTTTAGGAATGATGGAAAGGCACGGCACAATTATTGCTGGTGGATTCATTTAATCTCACTCTTACTGTAAAATTGAAATAAAAAACAAAACCAGTGTCTAGCCTACAGTTCCAGCCAGATGCATTGCTAAAGGTTTCTGGTGAGCTGACCTTGACTGGCTCTCAGATATCAATTCAGCTGTCCTCTCCCTCTTCTTCACGGGGTGCAGACTTTCAATAATGGGCTGCTCCAGTATAAGTATCTCTCAGGCCATGATCCTCTATAGGCTTTCCATGGGCTGCACCTTCCTTTAGGACACAACTACTTCCTCCAACACCTGATACATGTCCTCCCTGTCCTTCACTGACTTTGTCTGCGTGGTTGTTTCTCTCACTTTTTCTTTTTTATTTTTTTTTTTTCCTTCATTTCACTCCCACACGAATGGTTTCAAGCTCAAGGACGGAAGGTTTAGATTGGATGTCAGGGGGAAGTTCTTCACAGAGAGAGTGGTGAGGTGCTGGAAAAGGCTGCCCAGAGAAGCTGTGGATGTTCAAGACCAGGTTGGATAGAGCCCTGGGCAGCCTGGTCTAGTGCTCCATCTGGAGGTTGATGACCCTACCTGTGGCAAGGAGTTTGGAACTTGAATATCCTTCAAGTCCCTTTCAACCCAAGGCATTCTATGATTCTTGGGCAGTAGCAATACAAGCTGTGGAGGTAGAAGTAATATATTTTATTAAAACAAACAAAGTAGCTGAGGAGAGGGGAAAAAAAACAGATATACAAATTTTAAAAATGAAACAGGATATAAGCTCCCTAAAGCTTTATCAAATCAGTCTTGTGTGCCAGAAAGCATGACTGCATTTGGACTTATAGTGGATATTTACTTTCTGTGTAAATCTTGTTTCAGTTTTTATCATGGCATAATACACATCCTTTGGTAAATCAAGTTCTCATAAAAATCCTAGATTATTTGTTGCATCTGCAGATGACATGGAAAAGGAAACAGACAAAAAATTAGGTATTCAGAAACAGTAGAGCCTGATAAACCAGAAATAGCTTTAAAAGTACTAGGAAAAAGAATTTCATTTATCAAATGAAAAAAAAATACAAGAAAAAAAAATGTACTTGCTCAAAAAAAAAAAAAAAAATTATATAGAAACACAATTTACTAACATCAATTTTAGAGAATAGAGAATTTTTAAAATAGCTAAGAAAAAGAACATGGACATCACTTTGTATGTTTTGGCTGTCAGAATTGACTTATTCCCTCTGTTTCGTAACACAAGGAAAGTGAACATTCAAAGAGATTTAAGACTTGTACAGTTCAATAAACTTTACACACATTATGTGGTTAGACTTTGAAACTCTTTTCCACAGTTCTTGAATTCAACAACTTTTATAATTACTGCATAAATGTTGTATAGTGTGAGATTTCCTACACCATTACTGTGGAAATAACATCTTGAGAATGCGTGTTTAACTCCTATGCTTCAGGGCTTATAAAATAATTCCATTAATTCAGAAAAAAATTAAAATGAGAGATGAAATATCTTAAGATGAAAGATGGGAGACTATTCTACCTCTCATTACTGTGCATATACTTTTATCAGAAGAGTTATATCTGGGCAACTTTCAGAAAATATACCCAGCCAAACAAACTACAGATCTGTTACATCATGGGATTTCTTACAAACTGGGAGATGCAACAGAGAGTTCAAAGCTCTTAAAGGCCTCTTCTGTCCTCACTTGTCTTGCACAATCCAAATGCTTCCAAATGCATGCCATCAGCTTTATCTTCCTCTTTCTGGCTCCAATTCCTTTGGACATAAATTGTCCACCTTTTCATTTTCCAGATCCTTAAGAAAATATCTCTCTCTTATCATATTTCTGTTATTATAACTAGATCTCTTCTTGCAAGCTTATTATATTTCCAGTTAATATTATGTTCTTATCATGTCTGTGTTTTTACTGATTTCCATGATTGTTATAATTTCTTGACCTTCCATAATCTTTCCCATAAATTTTCTATTTACATTCTTGTACAAATTAAAGAAAAAAGTTATCACTATAAAACTGAATGATCTCTTTACTTTCACACATTCAGAATGCAGAAAGTACATGATAGAAAACATAGCATTCAAAAATTCTCAGAGCTTCTTTGTGTTTTTATTCTGCTTTATTTGCCCATATTTAACGTTAGATGCTGGCCATTACATTTCTAACTGTGTAGCCTTCCTTATTTCTGTCAGTTTTTTTACAGAATATATAAGATGTACTTGGATGCAAAAGTAGCGCTAGAAGCTGGGAGCTGAAAATCACTGTTTTAGTCTTCTATCGTGATAGACTGGCCTAAGTGCACAGTAACAAGGTGGACAACTATCAGAAATCCTCTTTATTTTACCCATATTTCAACTGAATGCTGAAGTTAGCCAGCTACGCAGTGCATCTAAATGCCTGCTAAGCCAGCCAAGAAATTTTTGACATGGCGTTTTTCCACTGAAAAATGATGATTTCTTGATATCAAAACAAGTAGTACTATCTGCTGCATAACCATCTACATGTTAAAGTTACAAGACTCACAGCATTCTGTCAACTAAGGAACTTCTTCAGCAAGTTCTCATTTCAAGGAGAAAAAGATCTGAAATTTGGCAGCTGCAAAAACTTTCAAATTTCTTTTGTCTATAAATCATTAAGTTATAGACAGAGAGTGGTCAGGAAAATTCATCGCGTTTTTAAAGGAAAAAATATAAAACTTTTTTTTTCCTTCAAATACCTCTTAAAATTCAAGATATTTCAAGCTAACTTTTTATACATATTGTAGTGCCTAATGATGCTGAATTACATCAATATATAAACAAAAAATTTCCCCAAACTGCAAATTTCTGTTTTCATGAAGACTTAGTTTCTCTTTTTAAGACCACAGTTTCTCATTCAAATTTCCAACTTCACTATTAACATGGTAGAAAAGTAGAAGAAGCAAAACAACAACTATGTGTAGGAGTTAATCTGTTTTGATTACAGACAGTTCAAAGGCTTTACAGTCTGTCTTTACCTCACATATTAACGTTATGGACACAGCATAGACACAGATCATTTCTAGTTATATAAATAATTGCATGGAACATAAAAAAAAAATAACAGCTGAGTACAGCAGCATAACTTAACTGTTTTACTCTGCTACTGAAGAACGTTCAGGTAAAATAGTATGTACTAATTCATTGTTTCTGTCCAGGAGAAAAGTTGCACAAAAAAAATACTAATACAAAAGATTTGAACATTCTAGAAAATTTCAGAAAAGTGCCAAAAAACAGATACTTGCAAATTTGCAAATTTGCAGCCATACATTCTCTCTCTCTTGCTCTTTTTAATTAATTGATTGATTGATTGATTGATTGATTTTTTAAAGTAATTTTATAGTAGTGTTCACTGAGGAAGAAAGGACTTTTGTAGGGCATAATGATATTCTGCTTGGATTGGGCCCTTGGAGATGCCTGGTATCTCAGTCCTCATCTATTAGGCAGACAGTTATATCACCATACCTCACATATTTCCCAAAGGTCGTTATGTATTTTGGTCTCTGTTATTCCATAGAGAAGAAAAGAAGGCAAGTAAGAAAAAATGCATAATTCTGGTAGGATTTCCAACAAGCATCCTTCTGAACAATGTTGTAAAAGAGCATACAAAAGAAAACTGAAGAGAAAAAGAGCAATGCCAGATTCTGTTTATGTTAACAATTGTATCTCTTAAAGATTTTCACCCCATTATTGGATGTGCCTAGCTAATTACAACATTTATATCAAATTGGGATACATGGTAGATATGTGAATGTTTGATCTTGCTCTAGTCTTTGACCTTCTCCTGTATGACACAAAGGTATGTGTTGCACTATAAGCTGCAAGATGCTGAAGCATGATGCCACTGGAATAGCTTCTGTGAATATTCTTTTGCAAAAGGAAAGATGATCAATGAATCACATCTTCACTAGCATTCCAGAATGAGATTCTGCTACTGCTGTACATTATATGTGCATTATCTAAGCCAAATTCAACTCAAAGTCACTTTGAATATAAAATAATTCCAATAAATTCAATGGAATTAAATTTCTCCATCTGAATACATGATATAAATAGAAGCAGAAATAAATAAATAAATAGAATAATATTTATATTTATATTTATATTAAATAAATAGATAAATAGAAAATTTAATTAATAGGTTAATAGAAAAGACATTTTAAAGATTTTTTAATGTCGGATTTAGGATTTCTCCACAAAACCAATACCTCTATTGAGAAAGGTGCTTTACATTTCAAATATACTGCAGCCCTTCATTTCTCTGTGCTATAGAGAGTATCTAATAGCTTCCAGTGGAAACAATATTCATTCCACATTAAATAAAAAGCACCTCTGGTATTTAACGTATTTATGAAACTGAACAAAGAGCTGTGCTTACCATTTCACAGTAATCCACTAAAGGATTATGCTAAGGCATAAGTACAAATGCCTGAAGTAATCTAGGCACATGAAATAAAAACAGCCAGAGGAAAATGAAAATTCTAATAAGTAGATCCTATTTTTTTCCCTTTCAATTTTGATCAACCATATATATTGCCTAACAAATCATCTGTTCAATATTTTGATGAGAAATATTTTGATAATAAGAATAAACATTCAACCTCATAATTTGTTGTATTTTTAAACACTGAAAATACTGAAACCACATCAGCTGGCTATGAGGAAAGCATCCATTAAGAATTTTCTATTGTTTCATTATATTTCCTCTTGGAAACCATACATATTATGGGGTTTATCACTTTGATGTGAATAAGTTATTTGAATATAGGATTAACTTCCTACTTATATATGATTCTAAATTGTGTTCTGTCTAGACTTTTACACTCTAGACAAAGGTGAATTTCTTACTGGCTATTTGTAGTATTAATAATAGAATCATAAAACTGTTTAGTTTGGAGAAGAGCCTCAAGCTCATCAATTCCAACCTGTCAATACAACCTACTGAGTCCCATCACTAAACCATGTCCCTCATTGTAATGTCCACATATCTAAAAATACCCCTAGGGTTGAAGATTCTACTACTACCCTTGGCAGCCCAGTCAGTGCTTAACATCCCTCTCTGTGAAGAAATTCATCGTATCTCTTCTTGGCCACCTGTGCATAGTTGTGGCTTATGTTCACCTGGCTAGTAATGAGCACACTCAGGTTTTTTTCTGATGGGTGACTTTCCATCATGGATCCAGCTTATCAAGACCCCTCTGCTGAGCCTTCCTACCCTCCAGCTGATCAATAGTCCTGCCTAACTTGTTATCACCTGCAAACTTACTGAGGGTGCATTCTATTCCATCATCCCAATCAGTGATAAAATTCTAAAAAAAATTTGCCCTGATACTGAGCCTTGGGGAACAGCACTGGTGACAGACTCAAAGGAACTCTGTACACAGTTTGATTCCAGCCATCCATCCAGTTCTTCACCCAGCAAACAGTGTTCTCATCCAAGCCACAAGCAGCCAGTTTCTCCAGAAGAACACTGTGGGAGATGTGTCAAATATTTTAGTAAAATCCAGATAGAAACTATCCACAATTTTTACTTCATTTTCTAAGCAGAATATAAGTAGACTCTAAGTATTGGTGCAGTTGATCATCTGTTTTACAATACTGTGTTTCCTGGATCATGGTAGTAATAATTGTTTAAAAGAGGGTTCTACAAGAAGACCGTGTTGTCAAGAACATGCATTTAGATTCAAATTGTGCTAAGAAGGAAGAGATTTCACTGAGCTCATTGGAAATAGGAAAAGCATAATTGTGGCCTGCAGTTCTCTGGGTGGAGCCTATACTAATTACCTGATTCTTCAGGTGACATGAACTCCAGATGATTTGTCATTGTTCTTAAGAACATTTTCCATTTCCTGTAAAATAGAAGTTGTTACCCTGAGCTAACTGGTGCATCCCACTGCACTTTCCCTACTTGAGAAAGTTGTGCAACAACTTTATGATCAACAATAAAACATTGTTTTTATTGTATTGTTATTGTTATTGTTATTGTTATTGTTATTGTTAAAACATTGTTATTATTGTATTGTGCAACAAACAATATGATCACTTCTCAGCCTTCTTTTATCCAGAAAACATAACATGAATGGCTTCAACCTCTCCTCCTTCCTGCACTTTTAATATCTTTGTTGCTTGTAAGTATCATAATATTCTTTTTATATTTTGAAACCCAGAACTATAAACAGTATTCAAAGTAAGGCTGCACCAGCACTAAATATAGTGGGAGAATCACCTCTTTTGACCAGCTTGATACACTGTATTTAGTTCACCCCTGTGAGAAGCCTTCTTTGTTTTTTTTTGGCTCAAATCTTGCTTCTTGAGGTATTTCTTGTGATAATGACCATGGCGATGATGGCCACTTTTCAATGGTCCAGCTAGCTCCAGCTTGTTATGGGAAAATTGGGGAATGATACCATAGTGTCCTGTGAAAAACAGGATGCAGGTGGGAATCCCTGCTCCCTCTTATCTGCTGGCAAGGCCCGGAAGATGGGAACAAAGGAGTTTCTACTGAGATCCCAGAGCCAGAAGCTGCCACTCCAAGGAGAGCTGACTCAACCACTTTGGATTTGAGCTGTCCCTCCAAAGAGAGATGACTCTACCACTTTGGAACCATTGAAAAGTGCCCATCATCGCCATGGTCATCGCCGTTGTCAACAGAACAACAACACCCCACGACCCACCACTACTGAAGATCTATGACTGAACTATGAACCACACTGGAGCCATGGTGGTGACTATCTTCATCTTGCTTCCCATAAAGACTCCTTGCTTTTCCTTTTCTATCTTTTCTATCGCCCTCCTCCCCTTCTCCATTACCCTAATTCATAATAGTATCCATCCTCCCTTTCCCCATCTCCCTAATTAAGATTTGTAATAAACTGGCCAGACCAATTTGAACTGTTGTTTCTTAACACGCCTACAGATATTAAAAGAATCTCATCTCTCTCCCATAAATTGAAGCAAGACAACCCCAAAAATGGAGCTTGCCCTGTTGGCTGCTAGATACGCTGCTGGATTGTGTTCAGCCTGCTGTTGACGAGCTCCCACAGGTCCCTTTCTGTTGAGCTTATCTCTTATTATTATCACTTATCTCCCAGTCTGTACCTGCATCCAGCATTACTCCGTCAGAGGTGTAGAACCTGGCATTTTCTTTTGTTGAAATTCATGCCATTAATTAATCTCTGATACTCCAATCTTTCTAGATCCTTCTGCAAGGCCTCCCATCTCTCCAAAGAGCCAACAGTACTCCCAGTTTGGTGTCATCAGCAAATTTGCTAATTATGCGTTCCACTTCTGAATCCAGATATTTCATAAAAATGTTAAACAGAGAAGGCTCTAGAACTGAAGCCTGGGGAACACTGTTAGTGACCATCCACCATTTAGTTGTAGTCCCATCCACCTCAGTACTTGAGCTCTACTGTTGAGCTAATTAATCACCTACCATAGGCTGAACATCTTTATTTCATAGTTGACAGTTTGTACAGAAAGAATCTGTGAGGGGCTGCATCAAAGGCCATACAAAAATCTAGAAAAAATTAAGGGAAGAAATGAATGTTCTAGGGTAAGCTAGACATTCAAGACTGCTCACAGGTATAACAGTTATGGCTGTCCATGTGGTTGCATTGAAAAGGGGAAGTAGAGGACAGGGCGCCTCCTCTCCATATAACAGGGAGAGTAATAAATAGAATAATGGGCATACGGAAAAATATTTTCTCAAGAATAAGAGCAAAAAAATTAAACATATTTTACTGATAAAACTGTACAACTTTTCTGCATGTTCTGTATGTAACACGGAGAATAACTTGTAAAATATTCCCTTACTAGTCTGATTTAATTGCTTCCTTTGATGACGGACAACCATGGAACAAACTGTATATGAATGCCACATTGTTTGTTCGACAAATTGTTTAGAGATGTTAGTTTAGTTGCTAGTTCTTTTTCTACCATAAAACAGACCAGAAAGCTGGGAAACACAGTGTAAATTGCAGTGATGAGTTAATTACTCTTCCAAATAGGAAATAAAGAAAACAAAATGTATGGAATAATTGTTATTATTATCCTAGAGATAGAAGCCTTGATTCAAGATGCATCATAAAAGATAGCAAAGACTAAATGCATGATCCCATACATGAGGAATAAACAGTCCAGATGAAAATCTGACTGAAGAAGAATGAGTGACATGGAAGCTTTCTCTGGAGTCCAGGAACATTTAAAAATTCACCTCGTGCAAATAATTTCTACAAAGGAAAAGGCAGTATAGTAGATGTTACCTCTTTTGTAAATTATCTCTTATTATTTTCTTTAGAGATCATGACATTTTCCTTTACATTCTTTTTTTATAATACTGCTCACTCTGAAGATATGGTGGAACGCCTGCAGACCTAGAGCAAAGGAACTATCATTTGAAGTAAAATTCTCATTTAATGATGTTTGCTCTCTGTCCTAGTGTCACATTCACAATAGAATAAAAAATATAAGCAATCAAATAATATTCCCAAATGCACACTTCTTGCAGTGCTGACAAAACTTATAGCAACATAAACCCACACATTACAAACATAAATTATCTACAGTGTACCCAATATCAAAGCTTTCAAAGAATGTGATCTGCTATTGGCTAAGAATGCTTTGGATTTTGTTGTTGTTTTTTGTTTGTTTGATTTGGTTTGAACTGAACAGAAGTGTCGGTACAGATTCTGGGTAATCTTGGCATGGACTTCCACTTGCCTAATATTCTTGATCAAGTCCTGTGCAAGTATTCTTTGTACAATATTGTAGAATGTTGCAGACAACTAATTAGATGTCTATCTGAACTGGAAAACAGTGACTTTGCTTCTTTACTCTGCAGCTGAAAAATAAAACATAAAAAATCCAAAGCCAAGGTAGATATCATCAAATAAAATATCTTAATGAAGACTTACCTTCTCCATTTTCAAAACATTCTCCTTCTTGCAACTTAGAAAAAGGCTGTATTGTAATTGTTTGCGAATGACCTAAAGATAAAGTTAATTGATGTACCAAACTATGTATTTGTTTTTACACATAACTTTTATTTGAAAAATATTAGCACGTGTATTACTTTGTGGTTATTTGCTACAGTAATTACTTGCTTTGAGTACTCCCTCTTCTCAGTTCTTCAATTTTATGCATTATTCCTGAAAAAAAAATATTTTGTGAACAATTATTAATTGTTTACTTTGCCTTCCAAAGCAGATACACAGTCTTCCAAGTGAATATCAGCATTGAGAACTATTTGTTTAAAATTTACATAACCATATTTATAGTATGACACAGATTAACAGATTAAGTCATTGTGTGATTATAATAAACTATACAGCTGTGCTTCTTTCAGCTTCATCACAGCGCAAGTTTCTCTTATGATTGCAGGCTCCCTCTGTGCTGTCAATAACATCTTTTCCTTTGTAACTATTGTATAAAATAAAATGAACAGCTACAGCCATAAGAACAATTGTATCACTGAGATCCATCCAAATCGTAAGGCATTTTTAATACTCATTTTTTTAACCAAAAAGCATTTAATAGTGTTCCAAACAACAGCTCAATCAATACATAAATTATTTCTTGTTTTTGCCCAGGTAGCGACTGCCTTCATGAAGTAATCAAATAAGGTATTTTATATGACAGTGCAAGATTTTCAAGAGACTATTTCTACAGCCCAACTGCCTATATTTTAATAGCACTCAAGTTGACCTCCACATCCTTCCAAACCACAAACTTTGCATCCCTTCACTAAGTTCAAAGACAAATATTAACCTACAAGTATACTACCAAAATAAAATATTTGTGAAGTAGAAAAAAATTAGAAAATTTTAATTAAATTGAATTATTAAAAGGTGAAGTAAGTTTTCCTATTTGTCAACATACAGTGAACATTTCTACAGCTTTAAGTATTTAGAAAATTTACCACATATTCCCATAAAATCTGAGAGCTAGATTGAGAGTAAGCATTACATTGAGTAAAGAAGCATTCAAGGGAAGCAGATAAGAGAGAAGATAAAAAACTGCTAAAAAACTGCTAAAAAACAAACAAAAAAAAAAAAACAAAAAAAAACAGGTAGACTAGAAGAAAAAATACAAAATTTGTGAAGTAAAAGATCTGCTATGCAAATAAAAGCATAATTAAAGATATTTTAAGTGCTTCTGAAAGCTATTGACCAAAGTAATTGTAATAACCATCTTAAATTATGAAGAAATGTACAGAAATATTTGAGTGATTTATTAGTATTTTCACTGAATATAGCAAAGCTAGTATTAATTCAGCCCTGCTCTTTGTATTTAATAGGCAAAAGAATTCATTATTACATTCTTTCTTAATAAAAATGTGCAATTGAGATTGAAAGCTTTAGGAAAACTCATGACTTTCTATTTAAATTAGAAGAAATAATAGAAAATATTTCCTAATCCTTTTTATCTGGAATAAAGGAAACACAATAATTTTCTGAGTGAACAAAAGAATTAATACATCCATTCACAATACTCATGGTAACTATGCAAATAACATAAACAAAGGAAGACAAAATAAGAAACAAACAAAATTAAAAAGAAACAGAACTTGTCATAAATTGACATTTAATGTTGTCCAGGATGTTGAAATCATTGGTTCAAGATGAAGTTCATGTACAACACTCTAACAGCAGTGTCTAAAAACCAACAAGAACAAAAAGTATATGTATAACTATACTACATCTTCCTAATTTCCCATTCTAAAAAGCATCCTCAATACTACACACTGTAAACCAAAGTGAACATAAGCAGATGATTTCCTCTTGCAATTTAATAGCTATTAAGAAACTTCTGGTTTTTTTTTTTTTTTTTTTTTTTTTTTTTTTTTTTTTTTTTTTTTTTTGTATTTTAGTATGTGCACAGGAAGGAAGGAAGGAAGGAAGGAAGAAAGGAAGGAAGGAAGGAAGGGAGGGAGGAAGGGAGGAAGGGAGGAATTAATTAAATTAAACTAAATTTCAGTTAGTCAGAAACACTGATTAATGCAATTCTACAGAAAATGCAGTTGCTGCTACCTCTCAAGATTTGCATGATTTTTTTTTCAGACATATTTACTATATCCGTAAAATATGAATGTAAAATAAGTCTTTCTGTTTATCTTCTTCCCATTTAAACCAGTGGTGACTCCTAATTGCAATATCAATTTTGTTGCCTCAATCCAAAAATTATTGATCATTGAAGATCTTTGATATCCTTTTTTTCTTTTTTTTTTCTTTGTTTTTTTATTTTTATTAAAAAAAAAAATCTTCTGCAGAACAAAAGAAGTGGATTGTTGACTCAAACTCAAATTTGAGGGCCTCCAGATCTTACTACTGAATATAATAACATTTATGCTTCCAATAAACTTACTTTGCTGCAATTCTGAATGGTACAACAGTGATGCACATACACTGAATGTAACTCATCCTGCAGTGTGCATGACTTCAGAAAAGATCAAATGAGGTGCTTTTTCCCACTGAGTCAGACAAACCAAATGCTAAAACCATAATTTTCCTCAGAGACTACAAGATTTTTTCATCACATTTTGTTTCCAAAGAATTCCACATTACCTTGTCGTCTGAGGTTTGGCTGTTAGTGATACCTAGACTTTTGATGACTCTTCTGCTAAACAGAAGTTTATATGCAATGGAAACGCATAAATCCTCAGCATCCTTCTTGAGTACCACAGTCTTCACCCTCTTTCTTAACTAGAATACAAAGTAGATTAAGAGCAAGAGCTTTCTGACTCTGGATATGCAGCAGAGTGCTGCCAACACATGAGAAGAGAATCGAACCAAGAAGTCAGTGCAGGACACCACAACAGGTTAGCCTGGGACAAAGAGGTGTGAAGTAGCATTTGCATTCTGCTGATACAAGGCATATGAACACTTAGCAATTAAACTGTGGCTCCATTTTCTGTATCTGAGAAGAATTTTTATTGATTCAATGTGTGAAGAGTATATAAAGATTTACCTTATTTTGTTCTCAAATGCTGGCAAGTAGCTTAACAAAAACTAAAATTTCAAATTCTGGAAGTGTTGAAGTACTGAATATTTTTGGAATTTTATGAAAACAGAGCAGTGTGAACAAATTTTTGTTTGTCCTGCACTACAAATACTAACAATGAAAAAGAAAATGTACTTCTGTATATATGTATGGACATATATCAGAGGATCTGAAGAAAATAGATGTGTTAAGAGATTTGGAGCAAAAATCAGAGTTTGGTTCTGTTATTATCTTATACCAGCAGAAAGAAAATTAAATGAGCTGTTTAAAAACAGTGACGGAATAATCAAGCCTGATTAAAACCAGAAAATGTAATTAATAGTTAATTATGGACTAGGAATGTTCAGTTATTTTCATATCTACAGGTGAGATGCCAAAACGTTTTCTATTAGAGCACTTGGAAATAATAGGATAAACTGTTACACAGTTTATTACAGACGACTTTCAAGAAAATTTCATATCATATCTTCTTTTCTTAAGGGAATAAAAAGAATCCTTCAGGAAACTAATTTCAGTGAAATAAAATTTTGATAACACAGTTAGTCAAGCTCAATTAATATCTGTCATAACCATTCACTGTTACTAAAATAGCTGCGAATTGACAGCAAAGTTCACTTGAAAACTGTTGTTTTTAGTTATTCCTTCAATAGTTTTAATAAAGCATTTTGAGTGACAGGTTGGCTGTGATTGATTACCTATGTTTTTTATATAGCCACTGAAAGTCTGTGATAGTTGATCTGCACTGTGATTGAAGCATTTCTGCTAAAGCATTTTATTTAGGAGAATTAGAAATATTGAGTGATATATTTCATCAATCTGAGCTTTTATAAAATATATCTGTATATATATATAAAATATATATGTATATATACTTTGTATGTAATGTAGTACATCCTCACAATTTGTAAACTTTTTGACAGTATCTATTACTTCTCTGCACACTCTTTGATGAGGGTAGAGAAACCCTACATCAAAGTCAGAAGAATTCAGTATGCAGGTTAGCAGTGATTTTGTATACAATGGTGATTATCTCATTACCTCACATGAGGAAAGAGATGATGAGAGTCCAATACTAGAAGTAAAGAAAAAGCATCATACAGGGACATACCTTGAGAAGCCAAGAAGTCTCCAGAAATCTGATGATCAAAAAGATCATAAGTCTGTGAAGAGGATCCACTTTTCATTATAGCCTATAAAATGTATGCTGTAATGCACTTTGTCCATTAAAAGGTAAAATTTATACCACTAGTATACCTTTTCCTTTGGGAATATATTGATAGTAATAAAATGGGGATGAAGACAAAAGCATTTGATCTCAATTTTGCTATTTAAGGATTTGAGATTCCAAGACAGTGCTAATAAATGGAGCTTTTATTTGAAGAACTTTTGAAATTGCCTTCACAAAGGAAAAAAGAATATCAGTCTAAATATCAGAATTTTTATGAGTGACCTTATAAAGTAATAGTTTTGCAAGTTTTTATGAGGAAGAAGAGAAAGTGCATTAACATATTTCAAAGAAAAGCTTAGTAGTGGCTGGCTTTCTTGTAGAAATAGAAATAGGGTTTTTTTTCACTTGAAAGCATGTAGAAGAAGAGCATTCCAGTGTTAACTGTGATACTTATCTTCTGAACCATTGTGTGTTAGAAAGCTTTGCAGTGTTTAATACAGGAAAATATACTAATGATCTCTGTCTAAGGATAGAGTTGCAATGTTCAAGAACATGCAATTTTAAATCAGTTAAAAATAAAAGAAAATCAAGAAAGGAATTTCTGACCTGTCTGAATACAGAACTGCACTTTTAACATATTAACATATAAGAAACAAATCAAAAACAGTTGGTTTTTTTATCTGTTGTTCTCATGTTACTGAGATTTTTTACATAGATTAAGTCAAATAAAATGAAGTCCCTTTGGAGATCTTTCAATTTTCAATTCTTTTTAATTGTGTAGTTCATGAATAAAGTGTTATTAATTTACTTTTTAAATGTCTTGAAAGATTTCCATTAATTTACTCAAATTGACTTTTTTCATATAAAATAGGCTTAACAAAATAAATATGCAGAAATTAATCATGCTTTTTTTCAGAAACATTATAGTCTAAAATAATTTTTACTTCCTCTTTATGAATATGGGAAAATATATTTAATATTAATTATTGTGTCTTACTATGTGTGCATTTGTAACATTACAGACACGTGGTGAACACAGACTGAGTTTGACTGGTTCATTCTATTAAAATACTTCGGCTGAAGTTATATTTCAGCACTAGATCGCATACCTTCAGCCTCTCCATGATTTCTTAGAAGATGTTGTCTTGGGAGAAATACTGAAGTTCCTACCAGCAGCACCTTTCTGCATTTAAAAGAGTAAGAATATGGTTCACATTGCTTGCAATCAATAACTGAGCATAGACCCTTTGATTAGCTACTTACAAAACTTTAAAATCATATTACCTAAAAATATTAGTTAGAAACTAATTCAATGTGTTTCATTTTCCTAAGGATACTATATTATTAGAACCTATTGCAAGGAGGTCTAAGATGCCGTACTGAAGAGTCTTCAGCGTCAATAGACTTTTCAATTTGATCTCACTGCTATGAGATCAGAATTGCTCCTGATGATAGCATGAATTCTGGTAGGGTTGTCCAAAATTGATCTATGATTTTTCACTATCAAAGACAGGATCAACTATGGAAATGTTGTTGCTGATAAATAATTATCTGATTTGTGTTAGCAACGACTTGGTGTTAAGATTTGGGAAATTTTAACCACTCTCCTTTTCCTCATCTTGTCTCGTGCTTGCTGCATCCAGGATATAAACTGTCTTACGTATTTTCATATCATGGTACAATTTCATCATAGAATCACAGAATCATAGAAGGTCCTGGGTTTAAAAGGACCACAATGATCATTGAGTTTCAACCCCCTGCTATGTACAGGGTCGCCAACCACCAGACGAGGCTGCCCAGAGTCACATCCAGCCTGGCCTTGAATGCCTCCAGGGATGGGGCATCCACAGCCGCCTAGGGCAACCTGTTCCACTGTGGCACCACCATCTGTGGGAAAAACTTCCTCCTAATATCTAACCCAAACCTCCTCTGTCTCAGTTTAAGACCATTCCCCCTTATCCTATCACTATCCACACAAGTAAAAAGTCCATTCTCCTTCCTGTTTATATGCTTCCTTCAAGTACTGAAAGGCTGCAATAAGGTCTCCCCTCTTCTCCAAGATAAACAAGTCCAATTCCCTCATCCTTTCCTCATAGCAGAGGTGCTCCAGCCCTCTGATCTTAGTGGCTCTCCTCTGGACTCACTCTAAGAGCTCCACATCCTTGCTGTACTGGTGGCCCCAGGCCTGGATGCAGTACTGCAGATGGAGCTTTGCAAGAGCTGAGTAGAGGTGGACAATCACCTCCCTCTCCCTGCTGGCCACCCCTTTTTTGATGCAGTCCAGAACACAGTTGGCCTTCTGGGCTGCAAGCACACACTGCTGTCTCATGTCCAGCTTCCACCAGGACCCCTTTTCCGCAGGGCTGCTCTCAAGGAGATCTTCCCCCAGTTTGTATAAATACCAGAGATTGCACCCTGCACTTGTCAAATTCTTTTTGGTTGTTGCTGTTTTTTGCGTTTCTATTGTTGTTTCTTTTGTTTTGTTTTTCTGAGATAGCAAGAATAACGTCATCATATGTACACCAGACCTTATCTCTCCCAGTTAGGAACTTTAGCAAGTAGTCCCATTCTGCTTCTCTCCAAGACATCCTGCTTTACTTGTGTTATCTATTTCGCTTCTCTCCATTACATGACCTGCATCTGCTTAGTACCTTTCAAAGCACACTGCCTTCACAACAGTATGAGAGACTTCTCAAGCAATCTGTTCTTCATCTTCGTGGTTCTTTACCTCTTTCCAGAAGCCTTTTATTCCTTTGAAAGATGTAATCATGCTGTCTCTTGATTTTCATTTCTCTTTGATGCTTCATTGATGCTTACCAAATGTTTATGGAGCCCATGTAGTGGATCTGAGCACAGTGAGTGGTGATTTTCAGCAGTGGTGACAGTGACAGTGGATCACTTCCTCTGGTGTAGATTTTAATAAGTGAAGCATGCTGGCCAAAATGTGTAGCTAATCATGCTGGCTATGCTGAAAAACAGTGCTTTATGGCTGAGAATTTGCTCTACTGGTCTTATTGTACTCTTTGTTCTAGTTTCCACTGAAATAAATAGGAGGCTTTCACAAAATCACAGAATCACTGAGGTTGGAAAAGACCTTCAAGATCATCCAGTCCAACCATCCACCTATCACCAACAGTTCTCATTAAACCATATCCCTCAACACAACGTCCAAATATTCCATGAACATCTACAGAGTTGGTGACTCCACCACCTCTCTGGGCAGCCCGTTCCAGTGCCTGACCGCTCTTTCAGAGAAGTAGTATTTCCAAATGTCCAGCCTAAATCTCCCCTGGCGCAGCTTGAAGCCATTCCCTATAGTTCTATCACTAGTTACATGAGAGAAGAGGCCGACCCCCAGCTCACTACAACCTCCCTTCAGGAAGTTATGGAGAGCAATAAGGTCTCCCCTGAGCCTCGTCTTCTCCAGACTGAACAATCCCAGCTCCTTCAGTCGCTCCTCATAAGCCCTGTGCTCCAGATCCCTCACCAGCTTTGTTGCCCTTCTTTGAACCCACTCCAGGGCCTCAATGTCTTTCTTGCAGTGAAGGGCCAAAAACTGGGCACAGTACTCGAGGTGCGGCCTCACCAGAGCTGAGTACAGGGGGACAATCACTGCCCTGTTCCTGCTGGCAACACCATTCCTGATTCAAGCCAGGATGTCATTGGCCTTCTGTGAGAATCCTTCTTTGTTTTTTTTTTGGCTCAAAGCTTGCTTCCTGAGGTATTTTGTTGAGGAGGCAAGTGATGGGTGTTGTGTGGCAATCAACATCACTGTGTGGACAATTTTACATCTTTGGAGTTGTTTGCCTTCGGAAGATAGTGCTCAGGAGTGTTCACTGGCAGAAGATCTGGCCTGTGGCCAAACCGCTCCAGCTAACAATGGAAGGCTGGGAGATGATGCCATTGTATCCTGCGAAGGCAAGATACAAGTTGGTGCCTCCCTGCTTCCTCTTATCTGCTGGCAAGGCCAGAAAGATAAGAACAAAGGAGGTTCCTGCTGAGATCCCAGAGCCAGAAGCTGCCACTGCAAGGAGAACTGACTCAACCACCTTGGGTTTGAGCTGTCACTAAAAGGAAAGCTGACTCGACCACTTTGGATTTGAGCTGTCACTCCAAAAACAGCTGACTCAACCACTTTGAAGAATTGAAGAAAGGACCATCATCACCATGGTCATGGTTGTCGTTGTCAACAGAACAACAATGCCTGATGACCCACCACTACTGAGGATCAAAGACGGAACTATGAACCACGCTGGATCCATGGTGGTGACTATGTCCCTCTTGCTGCCTATAAAGACTCCTTGCTTCTTCTTTTCTATCTTTTCTATTGCCCTCCTTCCCTTCCCCCATTACCCTAATTCATAATAGTGTCCGTCCTCCCCTTCCCCATTTCCCTAATTAAGATTTGTAATAAACTGGTTGGACCAACATTTGAACTGTTGCTTCTTAATCTCACGCCGGGTATATAGATAATAAAAGAACCTCCTCTCCCTCCTATAAATTGGAGCGAGACACCTTCTTGGCCACCGGGGCACTGCTGGCTCGTGTTCAGCCAAGCATCAATCAATACTCCCAGGTCCATTTCCTCTACGCGGTCCTCCAGCCACTCTGCCCCAAGCCTGTAGGATTGCCTGAGGTTGTTGTAGCCACTTTCAGAGTGACTTACATGTTTACAGTTGCATTCGGTGTAATGGCAAGAAACTCTTGATTTATTTTTAGTTTTCCTCTAGCAGACATCCAACATATCTGTTCAGTGTATTCTCCCAAGCGTCAATATTAGTTGGACTTAAATAGTTCTTTTACAGCAGAAAGCTTGTAGTCAGACTCCCTTTTGCCCTAAGAAATTACAGTTTGACAAGTGACTCTGAATTTCTTCCAGTAACAAACATAGTAAACAACAACAACAACAACAAAAGAACTGGCTGGAGCCCAGCTGTCAAAATTTGATTTAGGAATGCAGACTTTCCAAGGCAAGAGTTATCTGTCAAAAAGGCAGTCCCCTACTTCAGGAAATTTATCTGATTTAAGCCTGATAGGGTGTGAAATCAAAGGTTTTGAATGGCTACTCAAGAGAAACAAAATACATTTCTATTGTGCTATATTACAAATTGTACTGGTAATGGGTTGTGGCAGACAAAGGGCAGCTGAATTAAATACCAAGATCCAGCATATGCTAACAATGTCTGATTAAATAAGTTTAAGATGGTACACCGATACGCAAATTACCCCTGGAACATTTCTGTATCAAGTCACTATTATCACTTTACTTTGTCTACATCTCATCAGTTTATGTGCTAGAAATTATTCATCCAGAAGTAACAGGAAGACGCTCTCTAGGTAATTATTGTGGCTGAAGAGTCTTCTTTTATAACATGTTAATGCTGTGAAGGACTAATTCCTCAACAATAAATGGTGTAATCCAGAAGGCATGTCAAGTACTGACAATTGTTCACTTTATCTGTGGTTTTGACCAGCTGAAATTTCAAGTGGAATATCTTCAAAACCTTGAATGCAATGAGAGAAAATAATATGTAGCAGCTGTATGATTATTGATCCGTTTTTGTGGGAATTTTTTTTAAGTGTGTATTTGAATACACTTGAATTTCTAGGTCAACATTGAGTGAAGTTCTTTTTCTTTGTTTTTATGCTTCTTAAGAGTACCCAGATCACGTAATTTTTTACAAGAAATAACAATTTCAAAAGCTGCTGCCCTGCTAAGAAGGACTCAGGGGTTGTGGGTGACAAAAATTTAACCAACAGTATGTACTTGCAGCCCAGATGGCCAGTGGTATCCTGGGTTCCATCAGAAGAAGGATGGCCAGCAGGGCAAGGGAGGTGACTGTCCCTCTCTACTCTGCCCTTGTGAGACCCCATCTGGAGTACTGTGTCCAGGTCTGGGGCTTCCAACACAGGAAAGATGTGGAGCTTTTGGAGATGGCCACAAAAATGATCCTAGGGCTGGAGCACCTCTCCTATGAAGTCAGGCTGAAGGAACTTGTCTTGTTCAGTCTGAAAAAGAGAAGGCTGCAGGACACCTCATTGTGGCCTTCAAATATTTAAAGTGAGTTTGTAAACATGAGGGAAATCAACTTTTTAAATCTGTAAATAGTGACAGGACAAAGGGAAATGGTTTTAAACTAAAGGAATGGAGACTGGATGATAGAGGAAAGATTTTTAGTGAGGGAGTGATGAGGTGCTGGAACAGACTGCCCAGAAAGACTGTGTATACTCCATCCCTGGAGATGTTTAAGGCGAGGTTAGATAGGGCTCTGGGCAATCTGGTCTAGTACTTAATCTAGTGTTTGGAGGCCCTGCCTGTGGCAGGGGAGTCTGGAACTTGATGATATTAGAAGTCCCTTTCAAACCAAGCCATTCTATGCTTCTATGATTCTATTATTCTACTATTCTAGTCTAGTCTAGTCTAGTCTAGTCTAGTCTGGTCTACTCTATTCGTTTAGCTAAGCAAATTAATTGTTAAGCATGCACGAATGACATTAAAAGCTCTATTAATTCTGAATCAGAGCGGAGAAAAGGATTTCTTATCATATTGTACTTGCTCTTATCATCTTTGTTAAACTGAAATATTGTTACACTTTTGTTAAAGAATAACTGTTTTGAAATATTTCTGTATGGGATAGATCTTTCAGGTATAATGGTCTCTTCTTATTTATACTGATATTCGTTTAAGTGCTGAATTCTGAATAGTATCAATACTATTTTCACATATGGATCTTATTTCAGCTGTTCAGGAATAAAAGATATGTTTTATGAGAATCTTGAGGGCAACTGAGGACACTTTTTAATACATGGGTAACCATATGGAAAGGAATTTTTGAAATATTTGAGTTCCTTTTTGAAATGATTATTTGATATGTTGTAACTTAATTATCAACGTTTTACGAGCTGGCTTGGCCAGGTTCCGTGACCAATGGGGCGGAGGGATTCACGGATCCACGCCTCCAGAAAAAAAGGGAACAGTGGACCCCAAAATAATTAAAAACAGCGGCAGCAATCTGAGGAGAAACAAACTAATTTACTAAACATAGTATCAGAATGCAAGGTAACACACTATAATACAATGTAATCAGAATTGAAGCTAATAAATCAAATATAATGAGAAATAGAATGTCCGAAAGGTGGAGAGGCCTCTCCATAAAGCTGAGATGAGATGCACAGTCCAGTTGAGCAGCCGAGAGATGGGAGGGGGAGCCCACGAAGAAGAACGGATGAAAAAGAGCACATCAGGTGACCTTGCCAGGAGTTCTATCTCCTCTCCATGACAGCAGAGTCCCCTGCAGAATGTAGTTCTCTTCTGGGCAGGTACCCAGGCAGCATTGAGCATTAAAAATAAAACTCCCAGTGCCCCACATGATGTTATGATGTGGAATACTGAAAACCAAAAATCACAAAACCATGACACTTAATACATTATGAGTTAGTGATGCTGAAATGTCTTTAAAAGTTTATATATTTTAATTTTTTTTAGTATTATACTATAGTTTATTAAATAGTGTCTTAGGACAACTAGAATTTTGTTTGAATATAGTAATAAGGACATTATTTTAACAAATATATTTTACTGAGACAGTGAAAGTGAAGGTTTTCATCAAAATTCTTTCAAAATTAATATATTCACTGTGAAGAACCCTAGAAGCTAGGAGAAATGTATTGTGTTCCTGATATTTATCTTAGAGAAACTTTATTAAATGAATGTGTGGCTGGAATTTTACAGTGTATATTTAATCCAGTCCACCACTTTTAATATGCAAAGTTACAGCCAGAAAATTACTTCTGTGATGGAGGAACAGAAACTCTTACAATGAAGACACATTATTGTTCTATTTTATTTATCTTTCATCTTACCATTTAAAATCAATGTAAGAAAATTAAAATAGCATTAGGAGACTTCTGTAAGATGATAATTTGAAAGTTTTTGTCTAAGATTTTGTTGTGCTTCAATTAAATAAAATGGCAGCATTATAATGGCCCTTCCTGTAGACATCTTTAACATTTTCAGAAAGTACAGCAACATCATCAGTTCATGGGCGTTTAGACCCTCATCTCTGCACAATTGTGTGGTATCATTCATTAGCTTACATTATGGTACACTGTGACAAATAGAACATAAATTTAAAAGTCCATAGAGATAGATGTTAATCTTTACAATTTTCTTAAACTAAAAATATTGTGGAAAATGAATCAATTAATAACTATGTATCAAATTAATCAAATTCCTTTGTCCCTTGACTCAGCAAAATAATGTCATCAGCAAAGTCATATAATTTAAATATGTTCTAAATTAAAATCTTTGAATGTCTATCTCAGAAATAAATAAAAAATACACTGGATATACTATTCTTTTTTCATCTACTCCAGACTTTATATAGTGAAATAAATTATTTTTTTCTGAGCAAAAATAATAGTTTAATCACTCTCTGGATATTTTTATTAAATCACACTGTTCATTGTTCCTCTGCTTCCCTTCTTACCACTAAAATGAGAAGAAAAAAAAAAGGAAGACTCAAAATTATTTTCTTTGTTTAAAAACTAAAGAAAAACTTTGTTTCAGAGAATTTATGATATGTCTAAGGCTTAGTAGCAAGTCCACAGCTTGCTAAGCAGAACTTCAGAACTTTCTTCTAGCCTTGAGCAGAAGTTTTGCCTGAAATGTAGGAGATAAGTTATTCAGTTTCTCTGGCTTATGTGCTTTTCTTGACTGATATTTTAAAAATCCTCTGAGTTGCATTTTGAATGCATATTTTAGACATTCTGTGGAACAATTTGACTCTCATATCAGTTTAGCTCTCTGACTATCACTTTTTAACAAATAGTACTAATACTATCACTGTTTGATAGCTACTATCAATAATAGCTGTTGTGAGTATGAGGTATTACTGCTGCAAACTTCTGTCTTGCTCTAGTTTTTGTCTTTACAATAGTTTTGAAATTGATGATTTCTGATAAATATATGTATATCTTCGTAAGTGTGACATGGAGATAAATCTGGACAGAACAATTTCCTTATATTACTGCATGAAGAGTAGTTTATTTTCTGAATGCTCAACATTTGTTTCATTGGTCTTATTTTCTTTCAACTACACCCAAAGGCTAAAAGGAAAGGATTATTTCTTTGTACAAAACAGTCAGGACTGTTTTCTATAACACGTCTGAATTGTTTACCTGCTTTTTGGGAGTCAAGTTTTCCTCAAGGCCTTGCAGAATTGTTCGTACTTGGCATCCACTGGTATGATACTAAATGATAATCATACTTTGCATGCACTTTAAATTGTTTATGCCTATTTGTTGGTGGATAATTCTTACTCCAGCATTCTTTAGATCATCCAAGACAAAAACAGGCAGAAGATAATTCTTCTCCGGCACTACAGACGAACCATTTAAAAATATTTGCTGGTCCTCATGTCTAGGTATTCCTGTTGCATTAAAGTATTTGTTTTCTGAGCCTATTCCTTACTAAATAAAGCTGGTGAGACTTCTAGACATGGTAGAGTACTGGATCTAAAATATCACTATGCAGTATTTCTGATAAGAGCATTTGTATTTTGAAGATAAACCTGAAACAAATGAGAAGTGGAGAAAATTCAATCTCTAGAAATGTCATACACTGTGTAACACTGAAAATATCCCTAGGGGAATAGATAAAGAGAGTTTCAGAGTTTCTTGGAAGCATGATTTTATTTGTATAAAGAATTTATTTTGTATAATAAAAACCCACAGTCATGTCATTATAATTCTTCCTGGTATAAAGATGCTGAGCTTCTTTCCAACACAAAAAAATTATATGAATGAATACAGGAGATCAAAATATTTTCTAAAATGGAGAACGTGATAAAACTGTACAAGGATATAATTATAGTGTTATAAAATTTGTTTGAGGTTGTTAAATGCTTTTCAAAATTCTAATTACTCTAAAACTGCTTTCCAATAGATAATACCTTAGTTTAAAAACAGTCTTGTGCAAGTTTACTCACAGATCAATTTGAAAAGAAAATGCAATTTTTCCTCAGTAGTATTTTAATGATCCTGACTTTTATTGTACTAGGATGGGATGGTTGAAGTATCCATTTTCATTCTAGGAGTAATTTGAGGTAAAAAGGGACTTTTAGTTTAGAAGAAAAATGACTATAGAAATTAATTTGTAGATGTTGGATATAGATAAGTTTCCTGATTAACCGCGTATAATTTCTACAGTGTCAGAAAATACACTGCATGACTATTATCCTGTTAATATAAAATAATTTTTTTTTGGAGGATACACAATGGCAATTATGATTGAAAAATGTGATTTTTTAAATGTATTTTCAGAAAAATTATTAATGTTGCTACAGTCAGATCATGTCTACCTAACCTTTAATATAGAAGCTCATGAGCTTAAAAATAAAAAATCATTTTCAAATAATTTAATTGTAATGAATGGGATATCAGGTATCCAAAATATAAAGGCTAGATTAAGAAAGCTGTAAAAATGGAAGGTAGATTTCATATTTAATTTTAATGTTTATGTCACCATTTGCTTTCTGTAGTTAAATTATTATTATTGTTGTGTTGTATTCTATTATACCTGTACATAAGGCTCTGATTCTATACTACACTCAAATACTTAAAATTAGATTTCAGCCATCATGTCATCAGATTGCCTTGCTTTGAAATATGTTTCTGGGAATTACCATTGTCCAGACACAGTACTTCTGGGAATTAAATTGCAGATCTGTAAGTACAGCTGAGTTGGGGTATAGTGCATATCCAGATCCATGTTTCTTTCTTATTCTATACAGAACATTACTCCTGAAGTTCCTAGCACAATCATGATGTAGAAGCTCAGCTTGCAAATAAGCATGTGGCAAAAAGTCAAGCTTCATGTAAAGTATAAATAAGCCAATCTAGAAATTAATTTAATGATGATTGTGCATCAGCAACAAAAAATACATCATTTAGGACAAGCATATTTTAAATGAGGATGCCAGAATACATCATTTAGGACAAGCATATTTTAAATGAGGATGCCAGAGTCCATGACCATGCAGATGCAGGAAGTATGTGCACATTTTCTGTATCTCTAATCACTAACATGTCTGACTGCTTGCACAGGGATATTTTTCTTTGATTATTACAGAGTGAATCATATGTGCTATCCAGACACACAGACTGAGAATTGCCTTTGGCTCTTACTGAGGACGCATCCACTTAGTCATCTGGATGAGGAAAAAAGGATATTAAGAGAAATTTTCCGGTGACAAAGGTTAATTCTGCTCTTTTCTGTATTCATTTTATGTCATCTGGGTTTATTATTTTTTCCTTCCACAATTTTGAATATACATCTTATTCTGTTGTCATGTGTAATTTCTAACATTAGTAATTTCTGTAATATGCTTAATGCATATTTTCTTTATATTATGTAAAACTTTATAAAAACAAAATTCTGGCTTGGTTGTTGTGTGATCATGGTATGTTACACCTATATTCTGCCTCCTGAATTATTTTTACAGCCTTCTAATAGTAATACACTGCCACACTGCTTCTAAATCACATTATTCTGAAATCATACTTAAAAAAGAGAGATGAAGAAAAAAACAAAGTAACAAAAAACTTTCATTCTCCCAGAAGATTCTGTCTAGCTACGTCTTATCATGTGCATCACTTTCGTATCACAGCACATAGATTTTATAGATTAGCTATTTCTTATAAATAAAATGTAAAACAGATGAAAATTCCAGCAAGAACTGAATAGTCTGAATATGATTTTAGAGGAAGGCATTTTAATAATAATAATAATTAAAAAAAGCTTCTCATAAGAAAAGTACATGTATCTTCACTCCCTTGTTTTCAGTCTCTTCACATGAAGGCAACACATAGCTCTTCAGAACCTTGAGGAAGACTTATGAATGATTAAATGAAGGTAGAATGACACAACATTATCATCACTTTTCAGTGTTTTGTCAAACACCTTAATTTTTCTGCAAAGGGCTTACAGATAACAAAGGAAACAACAGGTTAGTGAGATGGAGCCTTATGCAGTGCTAGCTCTATTTTATACAGACTTTAATTATGTGTGAAGAAAACCATATCCACATTTATCCTTTTCTTTCTGATGTGTTGTGGTTCAACTCTGGTAGATAGTTAAGTACCACACAGTCGCTTGCTCACTCCGCATGCAGTAGTGTGGGGATTGCAATCAGAAGAAAAAAATGTGAAAACTCATGGGTTGGCATAAGAGCTGTTTAACAGATAAAGGAAAAGCTGTTCATGCGGAGCATATTCATTTGGTACTTCCTGTTGGCAGGTAGATATTCAGCCATTTCCAGGAAACCAGGGCCCATCAGACATAACGGTTTACTGGGAAGACAAACCTCATCACCTCGAATGTCTCCTCTCATCCTCCTTTCCCTCCAGCTTTTACTGCTGAGCATGGTACCATACAACATGGAATATCACTTTGATCTGTTTCAGTCAGCTGACCTGGCTTCATTCTCTCCCAGCTTCTTGAGCATTCTCCAAAACACAACATGACAAGAGACAAAGGAAATGAATTATCCCAGATGAAAATAAGACATAAAGTTATTTTGCTTTATTGTTCCTTATCCTCCCACAGCTAAGAAAAAGTTGTTAAGCATTTCTGAATTTGTGGGAAGCAAAAAATTTGGAAAATATAAAATCTTAATCAGAATGTTAAAGTTATCATGCAGCAGGATTAGAGTTTATACAGTAATTTATGAGTAGTACAGAACAGAACCTCATTGCTCAAAAGAGGTCAAGCACTAAAAGTTAAAGCGTAATTTCTTGTATAAAATTGAAATGGTTGGGGGCCAACAACTGAGTAAAAATTTCTTTTATATTTTATTGAATAGTTTTCTATTTGAAGTGCAATGATGATGTCCCTGATGTTTGTGTGTATTAGAACGCAAGAATAGGTGATTTCTTAAAATATGGATTTAGTTTTGTACATATAATAAATGCTTAATTACTGCAAGACAAACATTTGTTCACTGCTGTTAAAATGCAGTCTTTAATTATAATTTGAATTTCTTCTCTTGAATCCCATAGAGACAGTATTAATTAAATACAGTGGCTGGATTTAGTTCACTGAGGTGAAGCTAGTAAGGATAGAAGTTACTCTTGAGGCTGAAAACCTCAGCTACCAATGATTTTAATCCCCTGTATTTTGAGATTCTGAACCTGAGACCCTTGTTGATTCGTTTAGTTAGTGACAGTGTCTACTGTGAACTCCACAGTCACATAAGCTGTACCTCTTGGATCAAAATTTGCCTTGCAGTTACTAAGCACTTGTCCAAATGAGCCAAAGTGTTCTTTATATAGAAGCATTCATTTATGTAATCAACAAGATCATTTTTGTATGTCAAATGCTATTTCATCAAATATTTTCTTCATACACAAAAAAACACACACTAGGGGTGCTCTGAATATAAGGCTTCCTATGTTATAATGTTTGCTCATGTCAGAGGCAGATGTTGGTGGTATGGCAGTAGAGGTTGAACCTTCCCACCTATATTCTATTACATGTTCCTGCCATGTGATAGATGGCAACAGAGGAGCAGTCTGACAGAATGGCATCTGGCACGGATGTGTGTACAAAGCAAAAGTGTGTTATTGATTTACTTCTTGAGGAAAAATTTGTACCCACTGACATTCATCTATATTTGCTGAATGTTTGTAGAGACCAACCAGTAAATTTGAGCACAGTGAGGTGGTGAGTGGGGCATTTCAGCAGTAACGACAGAGACAGTGGGTTACCTGCATTGGTGCAAATAGTTATAAGTGTGGCATGCAGGCTTTTGTTCATTGTTGGCAAAATGCATAACTAATGGTGGTGACTGTGTCAAAAAAATAGTGTTTTGTGGCTGAGAATTTGCTCTATCAATTAGTGTTATTGTGTTCTTTACATCTATTGTAGTTTCCATGGAAATAAATAGGAGGCATTACTTTCCTGGCAACTTACTTATATGATCATTATTTTTTCTCTTTCCTGCTCCCTCAACTTTATTTCTCACTTTGGTTCAGCTTTGTTGCATTTGAGAACTCTGACTTCTGTAATAGAGAGCCTACAAGGAAATATGAGGAAATGTATGAGAAACATAATTACAAATGCCAAGCCAGATTGGAAGGAATTTCAATGATGCAAAAGCCCAATGGCTTGGATTCAGATAATGACTTTTTTACCCTCTCAGATTCTGAGAGCCTTATATAAAATATATACTCCTCTCTTAAACATTTCATGTAAGGATGAGACTGGCACTCTCCTTTATTATCTCTCTCAGTTGAAATTATCTATTTATATCTTATTATGATGGTAAATTTGTGTCCATCAATTTCATGTCATTCCATGTTTTTATACCTTTGTTAGCAATACTGAAAAAGCCCATGAGATCTTGCTTTCATGTGTAAACACTGAAATATATAATATATAAGCAAAACTACAAAATGATAGACTTCTCTGTTCTTGGAGAATTCAAAACTGCTACCTTGGAGTTCCGGACAGCAGACATTGAAATGTTCATTGGTCCCTTGAGAGTCAGTATTGAGTGACAAAGGTGTCCAGGAAGTCTGGACATTCCTCAAGAAGGAAATTTTAATGGCACAGAAGTATGTGCTGTAAGACATTGTGGAAGATCTGCCTGGTTGAATGCTCCCTCAGTAAGTTTGCATATGATACCAAGCTGGGAGAAAGTGTGGATTTTCTTGAAAATAGGAATACTATACAGAGGGATCTAGATAGGCTCCATTGACAGGCTGATGCCAATTGTTTGAGGTTAAACAAAATCAAGTGTCAGGTCCTGCATTTCTGTCACAAAAACAAAAATCAGCCAGCAGTATGCCCAGGTGGCCAAGAAGGCCAATAGCATCTTGCATTGCAGAAATAGAGTAGCCACCCGGATCAGGGAAGGGATCTCTGTACTCTGTACTCAGCTCTGATGAGGCCATACCTCAAGTATTGTGCTCAGATTTGGGCTTGTCACTACAAGAAAGACACTGAGGTGCTGAAGCGTGTCCAGAGAAGGACAACAAATCTGGTGAAGGGTCTGGAGCACAGGTTTTATGAGGAATGGATGAGAGAACAGAGATTATTTAGTCTGGAGAAAAGAAGACTCAGGGGAGAGTTTATTGCTCTCTACAACTATCAGAAAGAAAGTTGTGGCAAGGTGAGGATCAGTCTCCTCACTAGTGATAGGACAAAAGTTAATGATCTCAAGTTGTTCCAGTGAAGGTTCAAGTTAGATATTAGGAAAATTTTCTTCTCTGAAAGAGTCATCAAGTATTGGAACATGCTGCCCCAGGAGATAGTGAAGGTGTCCAAGAAAGGTGTCCAAGAAACCTGCAGATGTGGTACTTAGGGACATGTTTTTGTTGGCATGGTGGTAATGGGCTGACAGTTGGATTGAATAATCTTAGAGGTCTTTTCCAACTGTAATGTTTTTATGATTCTATGATAATTTTTGTTTCATCTCTTTGACTTATGAGTTGGAAGAAACCTGAACCATTCTTAGAAGTAGGTAATTTTAATTTCTGAAATGAGGGCATAATGTTCATGACTTCTTCACAAGTAGCGAGACCATATTCTGGATTTAACTGGAGGTTCCTGTTATAAAGAGCACTTAGAATTTCCATGTAATTAAGATTTACACTAATTCCATTTTTTGAATTCTCTTGCACATTTTCCAACATTTAACACCTCAAAATCCATCTCAGAATACTGAAAAGTTATGAGCTGCCAACCTAAACATTTCTTCTCCACAAGTAGGACAATCTTACCTTAGAGTGCTGTGGATAAACTTATTTCTGTTTTGGAACAGAAGTATTAAGAGAGATCTGCTGCTCAGTGTTTGATTTCTAATTTTAATTCTGATTTTTGAGCCCCATGTATTTCATGAAGGTTTTTTTTTTTTTTTATCATCAAGCAAATAAGCAAACAAAAACAACATAAAATCTCTTCAAGAAAACAGGAAAAATCTTTACATTTCTTCCCCAGAATAGATGCAAGAGCACTGACCCCAGGAACGGAGGGGAAGGAAAATATCAGAACAGGAGGGTTTACCTCTTTGCCATCTTCTCTCATCTGCATTAATGTCCTAAGACTTGAAGCTGTAAAACTGTAGTCTTCTGCACACATAATTCATATAGTCTTCTGTTTAAAAGCTTAAAATAGTGAGATACTGACTTACATAATGTTTTTTTTTGTTCATTTATTTACTTATTTTGCTCTATGGAGGTCTGGCACAAAAAGATTTCTATATGATCTTGAGAGCTGAATCTGCCTTCATTTTTAAAAAGTAAAATCTGAGGTATATTTTTTTATATGACTTTAGAGGCAAAGATTTAGAGTGGGGAAAAAAAAAAGGAAAGAAAAATTTAAAAATTGGAAGATTAAGACACTTCGTGCTTTCTACATTCTTAGAGGGCTCTGACCTTTCTGACTACGAAGGTTATGGAAAAACTAAATAAGCTTCAGATCCACGGTCTATTACTACTTAATATGATAATGAGTTTTAAAGTGCAAAGCTGCATAACTTTTTTGTTTGTTTGTTTTGCCTTATTTTGTTTTTGAATTTTGTTTTTGCTTTTCCTTAAGTAATCCAGCAGGATTACTGTTTTGCTGTTATGGTTTTATAAGCAGATTAAACAGAAGAGCAATACTGGATGACTGTAGCTCATGGGATCAAAACTCATTTGTAGAATTTCTGGTTCAAGGTAAAAATATTAGTCTGTTATTTGGGTACAGAGCAGTACGCGCTTTGGAGCTGCAAAGGAAGTTACTCTGCTTTCCATGTTCCTGAGTTCAGAAGAGTTCATCTCTTTTCTATTCCTAATGAGTTTATTTCCTTAAAAGCAAGCAGATTCAGATGTGTTAAATGGTTAAAAACAAAACAAAACACGGGAACAGCTGTACTTTTTTAAACACTGATCAAGAAACAGTAAACAATAAGGCTTACCCTGGAACTTGCTCTATTTGTTTTCTGAAGTCTCTGTATCAACTTTTTCCCCATCAAAACTTACAGACTATGCCTTTCTCAGTCTTCCTTCTGAAGTGGTTAAGAGGAAAGAGTAAAAGAGAAAACCATGAACTCTCAGGGTACATTTTCTGATCAGGCTAATGATAATAAGCCTATATATAGATAGTTAGCTTGGAGATAAAAAGCACCTACACATCTTCTCAAAAAAGGTTACTGTTATTTTTACAGTGAATTTTATATATATATCATTGTTTATTTTAATTTTGTTGTTTTTAGAAGTTTCAACACAGATTATTGCTGAACTTCGGACAAAGTGCTCACGGTAAAATTGCTTAAGATATTACGTAAACTAAAACTAGAAAGTTTCCTTCAGAGGTCTGTATCAGCCCTATAATTATTTCTTTTCTAGTACTGCTATTGATAATAACTTGGATGTGTGATTCTCTGAAAGCATTCACCCAAGACAACAAAGCAGGCATCTTAATAAAAACAGACTCCCTTATTCCGTGTTTTTCCACAGCAAAAATATTCCATAGGATCTTCTGTCTGAGGATTCATTGCTTAGCTTTCCCACTGTGCCTTCAGTCGCTGTGCTGATGTCTCTGCTCTGTGGCTGTATCAAAAGGAAAGGTTAAAGACATTACATTCATATATATCATTATCAGAACACATATATCTAACTCTAGTTTTCTTGTGTCTGAAGACTCCAGCAGTAAAACACTACCCAGAAAAACAAAATCTTAAGGATAAGAAACAGAGCAAAATGGAAAACATCGTAATGACAGTGATACTCATCAGTTATCCATCAAAGCTCCATGGTGTACAGACACTCTATTTCCTATGTCACCCTTCCCAAAAGGGACATAAATAGAATAGAAAGTTTACATAGTATCCTGACAGATGATAAAAGGTAGAGAATCACAAAGAAAAAGAAATCATTGTGACTAACAACCTGGAATACTGTCAGCCTTAGAGAACAGAAGTAGAATGTATTGTGACACTGTGTGTGACTACATCCCTGTTCAGTTTTAGAGTGTATTTTTGAAGTCAGTCTCCCAAATATTATCAAGTTTACCATTACCATTACGACATTTACTGCAGCTTCTGCTGTTCCAGATTGCACATCCAGGCAACAGTAGGAGGGAACATTTACTTCAGTAGGGCAGATAAGTACATGCTGTTGTGTATGCATGTGTGCACTCATACACACACAGACACAGAAATGAAGATCTCTAGGAAAGCATTCACACAAATTGGTCTCTACTTTCTGGCATTTGGACTTTCAAATACACACACAGAGGACAGAGATTCAGATTACAAATCAAAAAGTAGTGAAGAACAGTTTGGCAAGTATACTGACAAGCTATTTTCTTGTCAGCAAGTAGTAGCTCCCTCCCTTTTTCATTTTCATGTGCTTATACTTTTCCCAAATACACTTTGATTCTTCATTTATCTTCCCAACTTAACTGTTAATTATTTTTTTTTCTTGTAGACAGTTTTGCTACACTCTTATGGAAATTCAGTATTTCTAATGCTGCTACCCGATTCTTCTTGGCATTACCTCACATTACCAATGTGGCTAGTTAGTTTGCCATTCCTCCAGTGACTCCCAGTACCCCTTGGAGTTACCTGTGAATCTTGGCCATTTCTCAGATTACTGCCCCTTAGCCATCTGTGCAATGCAGCCATACCTCACATCACTATTTCTAGCTTTTACCAGCATCTGACTGTGTTGTTATATTCAGCAATTTCTCTGTCATGTTCTATAGTTTCTCTGAGTCTGTTCAGTTAGCTAAAACTCATACTGGCAGTGCATAACTTAACACTCAGCACCATCCATTTCTCCTTACAGTTTTGCTCCTACTGAACTATATTTCTTAGTAGCATGCTACAGTCACCAGTGTTATAGTGACAGTAAAAAAAGAATGCGTATATATTTGTGTACCTGCATAGATTGAAGGTGATAATCACAGAATGATAAAATCATAGAATGTCCTGGGTTGAAAAGTATCATAATAATCATCAAGTTTCAACCCCCCTGCTGTGTGCAGGGTCACCAACCACTAGATCAGGCTGCCCAGAGCCACGTCCAGCCTGGCCTTGGATGCCTCCTGAGATGTGGCATCCACAACCTCCTTGGGCAACCTGTTCCAGTGTGTCTGTAGTTAAAATACGCAAGTTAGAGATGTAGTCAACAAAATATGTAAAGCAGGGGCTGTCGAGGTCACCAGGCGTAATAGGATCTGTGGGGGCCCCTTGTGTGGTTAATGGAATACGTAAAAAGGGGGCTGTGTTGATGGGTAGTAGACAGCTGGGTGCATGTATGTATCTGGGAGTGAATATCCAAAACTTAAATTTTAAACTTGCAAGCATAGACCTACTACTTGCTAGCTACAAATAGTACTGGCTGTCTGTGTATTTTGATTAACGCTTCAACTAAATGAAAGTGACATGCTCTGAATCTTCCAATGAATAAAGACGCATGAGACAAAACCATCAGTTAGGAGGATTATCACAAGTTACATTTCCACGCATACACTATTTAGATTTCGAAAATCATGAATTTAACATCCAGATAAAAAGAACTGGTACTACAGAGAAGATTTCCACAAAATAAGTGGTCTCAGAAAGAACTAGCTTTGAAAAGAAGAAAATGAAGGTCTCAAGGGGAGGACTGACCCTGAATATATGAGAAGATCCTGGAAAAGAATGAGTCATGTGGACTTAAATGCTAGACATCACTCAAAGACCTTGGCCATTAATGCCCAGGACTGGTAAGTTTGAGCAGATGTGTACTACAGGCAGACACAACTTTCTGCTCAAACTTCCTTGAGCCCGGTGCAATTTTCCTGGAGCTTGAGAGGGTGTGAACCAATGCGTGTGTGAGATAATCAAGTAGGTTAAAAACTCTAATCTTACTGATTCTTAAATAAGCTCTGATGTCCAGATCCAGTATAGGCTGTCATTTACTGTGTCTCATCTGTGACTGTATGGTGAGGAGGATGGAGAGACAAGAGCAGGTTTGTCAGGATCATTTACTAGAAGAGACACTTTTTGACATTGACTTCCAGAGGCTTTTTGAAAGAGACCGCTATTCTGAAGCATCTTAACTGACTCATCTGTGAGACTGGATACTTGACCATTATCATAAGTTTATGCCTTTCACTACTGAATGACTTAATAGATCTTGATTTACCTGAGAATGCCGAGTGCAATAAATATATGTCAATTCAGAGAGAGGTGGCAGTGATGTAAATGTTAAAATATTTATGTCAGTGCAGGATCTGGTGATACCATATTTATCTATCAGGTATAACTTTCCAACAGATCAATGTATATTTTCAGGTAACACAGTTAAAGGAGTGTATTCCTACATGGTATTTTTGGTGGCAAAAGATTTACGCACAGCTCTATAAAGTAAAAACTAATTTATGGAAAGAAAATCTGTCTAAAGCTATTAAAAAATAAGTCAGTTCAGTGCTTCTAGCTTTCAGAATCCTAGGTCCTTACTTCTGCAACTTCAAAGAGAATGTGAAAGAAATACAGTGTATTTATTCTGTCTCTTATACAAGGTATGTGACAGTAGACAGTATAAATAAAGTTAGTTTTGGTATGGCCAAAACTGTTGAACTCCTAAAAATGTATTAATCTGTGTCATATTTAACTAGGAAGAAATTTATCCTAAATAATTTTCTATACATACATGTTTCATTATCATTAATAAGACTGAAACAAATAGACAAGCTCTTTAAGAGTTTCTGTACATGACTGGAGGTTTAGACACACCTTATTCTTTATTAACATTCTCTAGTACACCTTCTAAGTTACTGGGTGTGATTCACTACTGTCACAGAATTAACTAGATCAATGTACGCCCGTGACAGGAGGGCAGTAGGCCTTTGCCATCCTCCCCCTCCCCCAATCCCACAAAATGGGAAGGAAAAGGGAAAAGGGATAGGGAGATGGGAGCTGGGCTCAAGGAAGGGAAAAAAAAAAAAGAAAGAAAGAAAAAAAAAAAAAGAAAAAAAAAGAAAAAAAAAAAGGAAAAAAAAAAAACAAAACAGTAGCAACAATCTATGGAGGAAAAGTCTGTGATAACCACAAATCCTCTGTGTCATTTATTTGTAGCAATTAGTACATCTTTTTCTTTTGGGAAAATCTCCACCACTGTCTATGTAATATAAAGAAGGAACATAAATGTAAATAAGTGTATTGATTCTAATTTTCATACAGCAGAGAGCATTTTTATTACCAATTGATGTCATGATCCCTAAGCTAAACATTTTCTGAGAAGTTCCCCCTTTGCGTTACTATAGTCAATGGAGTTACAATGGGAAATCATTTGATTTGTTAATCTATACGACTGCCACATTACTAGAAGATACATTTAGTCATTATGAAAAAAGAAAAGAGAGCAAGAGAAATTGCCAGAGGACATGTGTCTTGATACTAACACCTAGAATTTTTCTTGAAGTACATTTCTCATCAAGTTCCTAGTAATTATCTTTAAAGCCAACAATCATTAGGGGACAAGACTAACCATTACTCTGGGATGCTGTAGCAGAGTTTCTCTATAAAGCATGTAGGCTTGCAGGAGCCTGGTACTCTGTCTTCTCTTTATAGACTGCAAATTTTTTTCAAGGAAGAACTTATACCCTGAGTACACATACAAGATTCTTATTAGACTGAAATTAAAATTATTTGGCTGTCAGGCTCAGTGGTCGTTTGCAATGTGTTAGTGATCCTCTTTGTGAAGAAACAGTCATAGTCACATGGTAGAGTCCTGATTTTTTTAAAACTTTTCTATTTACAAGCAATAATAATATACTAAAATATACCTCTTCTACAACAGCAAAGATGCTAAAATCACAGTACTTCTATATTCACAGAAAATTAAGTCATGCAAAGGGCTATTTTTTCCCCACGGAATCTTCTGTAGTGGGAAGCCTAATTAATAGTAATCTAGTCAGCGAGACTTAGGTATTCCAAATAATTCTTCACAAATAATCTTGGCTAATAAATCTGGAGAATTGTGCTAATAGTATTGTCTATGAGCAATAAAATCATAGTGTTTAGTTTAGTACTTATCTCTGAGAAAGCAAGGAATTCCTACATGGGGTGAATATAGTTCATGTCCTGATACTCAAAAAAACCCTATATGCTCTAATGCAAAGTGGATTTTAACAACACATGCTCTGACTACTCAACTCGAGTGCTTTTAGAACTCAAGTACTGTGTTAGAAATCAGAAAAAAGCCCCATGAAAATACAAATGTTCTTGTCCTGAGAGGACCATTAGAACTGGAGGGATTCTGAGTAAATAGGAGCTGCCAATCATTTTTATGATGATGACTTTTGTTTATCTCATTATCTCATGAGAGGTCTTAAAAAATCCTTGAGGAATTTGAAGCAACTGCCCTAGCTGGAAAACTATTCATCAAATGTATTGGACCTAGCTGGAATGAAGTAAACATTCTTCATTGCAGCCTGTAAGCTTCTGTACTTTGTGAAAGTGGCTAAAAGTGTTGATGACACAACTATGTTTTGGCTGTTGCTAAACAGTGTTTGCATACTGTTAAGTCTTTCTATGTTTCCCCAGGACACCACTCATCACTAATCTCCATTCAGACATTAAGCCATTGACCAGCATTTTCTGGGTATGAGCCACCAGCTCCCTATCCATCAAACTCATCAAAACCACCTATTTACGAAGGATGTTGTGTCAAAGGCTTTGCTGAAATCCAGATTGATGGCATCAGGAGCCCTTCTCTTGTTTGCTGGCATGCCATCACAGAAGGCCACTATGCTGACAGGACTTGCTTCTGGAGGAGATCCTGGGGAGATCTCATCATGGCCTATGGCTTCCTCATGAGGGGACATGAAGGGGCAGGTGCTGATCTCTGCTCTTTGGTGATCTACAGAAGAAGCCACTGTAATGGCACAAAGCTGTGACAAAAGAAGTTCAGGTTATACATCATGAAAAGATTCTTCACTGAGAGGGTGGTTAGGCACTAGAATAGACTCCCCAGGGAAGTGGTCAGGCACAGAACTTGCTAGAGTTCAAGAATATCTCGAAAACATTCTCAACCATATGGTCATATTTTTGGGTCATCCTCTGTGGAGTAAGAAGTTGGACTTGATGATCTTTATGGGTCTCTTCCCATTCAGGATATTCTATGATTCTATGAAGATCATAGCTCTAGAAGCAGAACTCCATTCCTGAGTAGCACATCTATAGTAAAATGACTTACCATTGCTGGAAAAAAAAATTAAAGTTTATGTTCTAGTTTAGTCTAAAACTGAAGACTCGTGAAATATGTAATTATGAGAAGCAGGGAGAAAAAAATGATATGGTGGGGATAATTTCCTGTGCCTCTTCGTATAGCCTAATACTGTATCTTAAAGTTGGTAATAAGGAAAATTTATTAGTGATTAAAAATAATTCCTTCCTTTTCCAATTTAATAATAGAAATGCTGCAAGCCAGTGTTAGCTCTAAGCCCAATATGCCTGACTGAAGCATTACGGAAAAAAAAATGTCTAAGTGGACATATACACTTGTTAAAATAGGAAATAAGGGAATAAAACATAAAAGAATAAAGTAAAATATTTTGTGTTAAGAAAAAAAAAAAGATTTGCTTTTGTCTGTTAGCTGCTGTTTGGCTTTGTGCTGTACCTTTGCTGTGTAATCAAGGTTAAGCTGCATCTAGTTATTAAAAAAATGTGAACAAATTTGAGTGAACTACAGTATATGATACTACCCTTCTTTTTCCCATAAATAGTCTGAGATTCTGGGACTGTAGACTAGCAAAATGCAGCAAAGGATAGTTTAAAGCGTAGATGTTTCACTAGTAGATGTGGATTGCTATGACACACTATATTTAGATCTCCCAGAGGAGTCTAGCAGCTCAGATTGTCAATCATTCACTGTCTAGCAGTGTTGGTTTAGTAAGCTGTTTCGCCTGGGAACCATCATGTATATAGTACATTCTTTTGGAGACAAAAACCTGCTCTTTTAATTTATTTATTCTTTGAAATTAAAGTTTTCTTTGAAGAGTATATAACCTAGTGACATTTTATATGATTTTTTCCTTCTTTTCCCCTATTTCACCCATGTAAATATTTCATGGTCATTTGTATATGTTCTGTTTCTAATTGATTTGTGCATGTCACTGCTTGGTAGCACTCTTGTCAACAGAGAATGAAGATTAAGCACAAAAAAGGCTGCTTTAAAAAACACAGAGTTCTCTTTCTGTGAGGGCAAAAAGCACAAGTTGCAGTTCTTGTGAATGTCAATGGGTGCAATTTTTTTTCCAAATGGAGGAATTCAGTGACAAACTTTTTCCCCATACACATTTCCATGTCAGACACCACTTTGTCAGACTGCGCTTCTGCTGCCATCTTTCACATGGCAACAACATGTAATGGAATATTGGTGGAAAGGTTCATCCCCTACTGCCAGACCACCAACATCCACCTTTGACCTTATGGGCCTGCCTAATAAGGTAGAAGACATTACTTTCACAGCAGACCTTGCATATGAAAATTAACTTAGAATTCAGTGATATAAAAACATGATCACTCACTCCCTATCAGAAAGGGGAAAAAAAAAAACCAAAAAAACCCAACAACAGCAACAAAAAAAAAAACGTGTATATGTGTGTTTCTATGTTCTTTGAATAATATTATTCCCACAGTTTATGGAGATTGGCCACCATTCTGGTATAACAGTAAGAATTAAAGTAGAAGAAATTGTCTAGGGAGTTTCACAAGAGCTCTAGAACTTTTTAAGTTTCAATCTTCGTGATTTATAAGTGCATATGAAGCAAAGGTGTGTCATTGAATTCCTGTCAGGTGACTAGTTGATGAGTAGAAAAAGCAACTTGTTGTCACCCCCTTCTTTTACAGACTTAAGCATTATCTTAAGATTTTTCAGTAAGAGTTTTGGGAATACTAAATAAACTTCCTTAATTTACCACTCTGATGGACCTTCATGAAGGGAGTTCTGGCTAACTTGAATGTGGAAGTGAGTAAAGGATTAGTTAGAACACTGAGATGTTTGTAACTAAAACTATCCACTTAAAGCTTAGTGCTAAATTGCATATGGATACTGCATACCAAAATGTCTCCTAGAGTTTCTGTGCTGGTGTGTGTGAATCAAGCATTGAATTTGGGTTGCCTGTAGGAAGATGATTACAAGGACTGACATGTTATAAATGCTTATCAACTTCAGATGGCACAAATAAGACAATAACTAATACGAAGTTCCCAATGTGGTGTGAAGTACACTGAATGAGGATCTTTCTTGGACAGCAAGCTGGGGAAAAATCTTGACATTGTTTATAGGACAGGAAACTCTACATTGGTTTGGGAAATGTGGAGATCTTGGCTTTCAAGAAATATGCGTACCTACATTGCCAGATATTTAAAATGAATTGTTTGTGAATCAACAGCAGCACAAGTACAATTCAATCGTTCCACGACCTTATAATTTCACATAATAAAAACTCAATTGAGAAAACAGTGATGTGTTCAAGAACCATGCCAAAACAAGACAAAAGGTGGAATCCATCAAATGAGTTATTTGTTCCAAGCAGTCGGAGTACTATAATTATTTTCCCAACTGTTTATTTTGTTATATTTTTGTACTTCTTTTAGCAGAAATCTCTCTGCTAGCATATTTCCCATTTCTTTTTTTTAAAAAAAAAAAAGCAGCATAACCCAAAATTCAGGTGACGCAGAAAGAATCAAAGACAATTCATAGCAAAATAAGTTAGAGAGTCAAAATATTTTTCAGATATTACTGTTTTACTTGTTTAGCATGTAAATTGTTTGGGGTTTTTTTTTCAGTTTCTCAACTGCTGAGCACTTTAATCATCACTGTTGTTCTCTGGACATAAGGAACACAAGAAATCTTTCTTTTGTATGAGCTGCATCTCTCTGTAAAATCAAAAACTTTAGAGAATTGCTAAGTACTTATGCATCTAAGCACATCACCTAAAGAAGTAGGAAAGAACTTTGCTTCACTAACTCGGAGCAACTCTGACAGGATTTTATCAATGCAGACATTGTGCATAATGAAATAAAGAGATTACAGAAGATATATTCTATCATTCTCAGTCATGGAGAAAAAAATCACATTGAATATTATTTGAATTGTAATAGTGATTATGTTGTTCTTCTAGCAAAATGTCTACATAGTTCAATTTATATTGAGGATGCTTTTGTTAAAAATATGAATATTGAAACATAAAACTGCTATGAGAAATAATGACATAAAACTCCAAATATCACATCACTTAAATAATTTGAAATATTTGATGTCCCTAATTTAGCTCCAGTTGCAGTAGATCACACACTGTAATTAAACAGAAGAGGGAATATATGAAGAAAAGCTGAAGAAAAATAGAATTTTTGGATTTATAATTTTGAAATCAGTTTCTGTGTTTGAAATGAATAAAGAAATGGAATTACTCAAGCATTTAGAGTACAGCATCCACAGACTCCTTGGGCAACCTGTTCCAGTACATCACCACCCTCTGTGTGAAAAACTTCCTCCTAATATTTAACCTAAACCTCCCGTCTCAGTTTAAAATCATTCCCTCTTGTCCTATCACTATCCATTGTCATATACAGATGTACCCCCTTCAAGTATTGGAAGGCCACAATGAAGTCAAAGAGAACCTTCCTTTCTCCAAACTGATCAAGCCCAGTTCCCTCAACCTTTCCTCACAGGAGAGATGCTCCAGCCCTCTGATCATCTCAGTGGCCCTCCTCTGGACCCGCTCCAAGAGCTCCATGTCCTTCCTGTATTGGAGGCCCCAGGCCTGGACGCAGTACTGCAGATGGGGCCTCATAAGGGCTGAGTAGAGGGGACAATCACCTCCCTCTCCCTGCTGGCCACCTCTTTTTTAATGCAGCCCGGAACACAGTTTCCTTCTGGGCTGCAAGCACACACTGCTGGCTCATGTCCAGCTTCTACCAGGACCCCCAAGTCCTTCCCTGCAAGGCTGCTCTCAAGGTGATCTTTCCCCAGTTTCTATAAATTCATTTTGTTTTGTTTTTTGTACGCATGTGAATTTAGTAAAGATCTGTATTACTGTATTTTATGCAAATTTTATAATAATGGATTATATTATATAAATATTATATGCAAATATTATGTGCAAGGTTACCTGCTCTGACAACAGAAAACAAAAATATTTCCAATTAATATTACAGAAATAAAACAGAACCATATTTTTAAATTTAGTTGCCCTCTCCATGGTTATGGTCCATATTTCTCACATACTTGTCATTTCTATCAGGTTTTCTCAAATCCTCCTGGCTTTTTGTAACATCAGATAAAAAGCTTCCTCTAAGCTTGTTTGAGATAATTTAAGTACATTCTGAAAATAAATGCTAATTTTGTTTTCTTCTGTGAATGAGCTTTTACAGTTGAGTATACTTCCTGTTTTGCATGGTGTTACTGTGCTGTGATGAAATTCTACATTCTGAAAATGGGCTGTGCTGAAAATGCATCAGGTGTTAATGTAAGGTTATTTAATATCAAGGTAAATTATTGACACATTGAGGGGTAGTGCCGTTTAGAGAAGCAGGAAGCCAAAATGGCCAAATGCATGTCCATTCTGCTCTTGTACATCTCTAAATTTTTATTTGCATTTTATGATACCACCTTAAAGAGCCACGGGAGTATTGTCAAAACTTGTCCTCAGAGCAGTCCAAATAATTTAATAACTCTGTATGTAAGTTTGGTAAATTCTGCACTTAAAAAGCTTCTCAGATGAGATATTTGTAGAGGAACGAAATCTGTATATTTGTATTATACATTAATCAACTCACACATGACTATTCACATTATCTATTAAAAGTTATTTTTATATCAGATTCTTTATTTTTAGAATGAAACCAAAAGAGCTCAATTTTCCCTCATTTGTCAAACGGGATTTTCATCTAATATAAAAGAGTGAGAGTGAAGTTAAAGTTGAAAAAGATCCTAATATGAGAGTTCTTGTTCAAGAGTTACTAAGCAGGTGACCCAGAGGGAGCAGGGTGAGGAGCAGCAGCAAGAGATTTAAGTGTGGCACAACTGCCCTTAAGTGTCATTTTTTGAGGCAATCAGCACCTCTACAGCTACATTCTGTAGAGAGAGGAAATCACTGAGTGAAAATGTTTCCCAACAACAACAACAAACAACAACAAAAACAAAGAGGAGAGGCCTGAGTGAGGCCCTGTCTTAAATCTCAGCAAGAGGAAGAAGAATAGCAGATTTCCAGCCCTGAGGAGACAAATGACAAAAACATGCAGTATGAAGGAGCCTGGACCCTTGTCTCTACTCAGAGCAGAAGGAGGAGCCAGTCTCTTTCCCCTGATGTCCCCCAAACCAACAGATATGAAGCTCCGTATGTGGATAGAAAAAAGACGAATGTGTGGGTAGGGATTCAGAACCAGAAGGGAACGACCATGTTAAGATTGTTGAACCAAAAACTCAAGTTACAATCACTGCTGTCAAAAAATGTGAAGGGTCTTAGTAACTGGGAAATTCATGCTAAGGGGCACTGAGGCACCTATTTGCCACCCACATAACCTCTCTAGAGAGATATATTGCCTGCTGGGGGCCTACAGGGATATCAGAAAGAGACTACTGGGTATGACAAAGCCAGAGGACTACTATCTGTTCCTGCTGGAGGCTGCAACTAGGAAATTAAACAATATAAAAACAAGTTTGTCTCTTTGGAAGATGTTGAAAGGATCAGCAGCACAGGTAGTGTTCTGCAAAACAACGTTTTATCCATACTGTACAGAGGCTTTTGGTATTACTTGATTGTTAGTTTTGGTCTAAGTCTTCTTTCAATCACTACAACTGTTTTTCATATCATATTTCAGAAAGCAGTAGAAATTTTCAGTGTTGACCTTCTACAGGAAACAAGTAGATGAAAATACTAATTTCTCGTTCAATAATAATTTCAAAGAAGATTGGTTGTGAAACAAAGTTGGATAAAGTATAAGTGATGTGCGTTACATATGAATATGAATGTTTGGTTTGGATCTTGGCAGCCAATGTAATGTATTCCAGATAATTCCAAAGTAATAACTCTTTGTGAAATAATAACATATTCTCAGCAGTTCAGAACAAGTAAAATATGAATAAACGACAATTCTTCTCTTGCTTTCAAATAGAGAAAAGATTTGTACTTTGAAATGAATGTTTGTCTTCATACCAAAGAAAGTTATTAAAAATAGCAAATATATTAAAAATAATTTCTTCTTATCTACTTGGGTCCATATAAAGAAGCTGGTGTATATTCATAAGAAGAAAATAGAGAAAAGTATTGAGGAGTTTGTATATGGATTCAAAAGGTGATACTTAGCTAATTTAACTCCTTTTTTGTACTAATCATATGAACTACTTTTTTTTTAGAACATTTATCTATTTCCACCTCATAGACAAATATGCAATAGAGGAGTAGGGACAATGTACCACTTTTCCTCTTTGTTTTCTTAGTACTATGAAAACTCTGTCTTTACATGAGATTCAACTGGTAAAACATCTAAGCATACCCGAACACTTTGATGCCTAGCTAAGGGATAAGAAACACTATAGAGTGCTGGGGATATTCAGCTTGAGAAGGGAATCTGATCCGTCATCGGATTAAGGTGTTTTATCGATGTATATAAATACATGAAAGAAGGTGCAAATGGGATGGAGATAGACTTTTTTCAGTGGTGCCCAGTAACAGGATAAGAGATAATTTGCATAAACTGAAACACAGAAGTTGACTGAGCACTGACCAGATTACCCAGAGATGTTATGGAATCAAAAGCCATCTTTACACGATCCCAGGTAGGTTGCTGCTCTTGAGTAGATGAGTTGGTCCAGTCAGCCTTCAGAGGTGCCTTCCAGCTTCAAACCATCTGTGATTCTGTGAAGATTGCTTTCTTATGAAAAATAACTTTCCCCTAAAAGATAAGGTGGTATTTTTTTAGTCTTTATCCAATGTATTTTCAGCATCAGATGGACATCCGTGTTGCTTTTCCATATATTTACTAATAAACTAAAACAAATTCAAGAGGTCTTTTGATATTAACACTGCAATACTGGTAATCTCACTGAAGAACAAGTATCATATATAATAGCAAGAGGAACTAGGGATTCTAAAACACAAACCCTTTAAGTTTTTAGAGCTTTTATGCTCTGTATAATGCTAGTATCTTATTTTTGTTCATTGATGAACTATTCAGCATCACTGGTGGCATGAAGGAGATACAGAGTAACCAGCAAGATGCTGTTACATTTGTGTTTTGGAAGAAAAAACAAAACAACACAAAACAGAAGATATAGTCCTTTTTCAGTACTGAATTTGCTCATCATCACCAGACATAGAGAAGTTATATTTCCCTTTTTTTCTTGAGCAGTGAGCTAAACCTGTTATTTTACTTTGTCACTGTCATTACTAAAGAGTGATTAGAGCTATGCCTCCTAGCACAGTTCTATCAAAACCCTTGTTTTTCAAGACTGCATGACTCAGTGAATTTAATTCCCTATGGAATGGAACTCAGCTTACAAGATGTCAACCTAGCTGTAATTTGTTCCCGAAAAATTTGTTTAAATTGATTAAACCATATTATTTGACATTGTATACAAAATTAGAAAATAATTTTCACAGATTTTGTGTACTTGACCTGCTCCACAGCTGTATGACAGAATGACTTGTTCAACATCACAGTTGACTCTGCTACATTTGACATTGAATGTTGCTGGATATCAAAAGCCTTTTAGGATTTCCTTGAGCTGGAAAAAAAAATAAGATTAACCCAAAAAATAAGAAGATGAATAAAAAATAAATTTAATTTTAATAATTTTTATTATAATTTTAATAAATATTAAATTTTAATATTTATTAAAATTGTCCCATTTCACACAGCTGTAAATGGGCTGAGCTTGGGCCAGTGTCCAGGCTGCATTTGCCTCCTGATCCCTGATCTGTATTTATTGAGGAGTCTTTATGCTTTACTGAGTTGTAGAATTGCCTCACCTTTTGCCCTCCCTAAATATTTTGTGAATGTTAAAATTTACAGTGAAAATGAAAGCAATGTGACTAACGAAGAAATGTTGAGTATCTGGGTAGGGAAATGAGAAACAGAGAAGAGATTCGTATGTAAAGGAGGCAATAGTTTTAAAGCATTGTCTCAATTCAGGACAGCACATTAATTAGAGTAATAAAGAGGGGTGAAATGGCAGTTTCCATTCCTAAGAGATATCTCCCCTCAAACTTCCAAGTAGGACTTTCTCATTAGTTTAGTTTAGTACAGTGAAGTTAAAATGAGGCATACCATATAATTTAAACAGCATCTCATCTACCTGGGGAGTTGTTAAGACTGTTGTATAGAATGAGATGAAGAAGTCCAGATAGTACAGTTACAACCAAGCCACAAAATTTCATTAAATCTACGTGAACTCTGAAGTATCATAGTCTTAAAATCATCATATTAAAATAAATTATTGCTTATATTGGGCTAGTTACACTGTGGACTTTTTGAATGAACATTTTTGAAGGGATTTTAACAGCCATTGTCAGAGTTAGGTACACTGTAAGAACTCTGTGACCAGACAGCTGGATACTCTTATTCTATTGTATTGCGGTGTCTTAAAAGGAATGAAGTTAATACTTGATGACCACCCATACTGCAGAATTTAAAATACTTAGGCACTAACATTTAACACATTCAGTTGAGAAACAGAAAGCAGGTGTCAAAATAAAGAAATTGGAAAAAAGGCCCAAAAGCTTTCTAGAGCAGCTTCCTGAAGTCAATGTCCAAACAGAAAATATGGTCTTCATAAGCTGAAATCTTTTAGACTATTTAAAGATCAGATTACATTATCATCAACTTTGAGAGTATAAACATAATGCAGCATTCATATGTGAGAATCCTTCTTTGTTTTTTGGCTCAAAGCTTGCTTCCTGTGGTATTTCTTGTGATAAGATTCTGAATGATTTGTTGAGGAGGCAAGTGATGGGTGTTGTGTGGCAATCAACATCACTGTGTGGACAATTTTACATCTTTGGAGCTGTTTGCCTTCGGAACATAGTGCTTAGGACTGTTTACTGGCAAAAGATCTAGCCTGTGACCAAATAACTCCTGTTTGCTATGGAAGACTGGGGGACAATGCCATTGTATCCTGCGAAGGCAAGATACAAGTTGGTGCCTCTCTGCTCCCTCTTATCTTCTGGCAAGTCCAGGAAGATAAGAACAAAGGAGTTTTCTGCTGAGATCCCAGAGCCAGAAGCTGCCACCGCAAGGAGAACTGACTCAACCACTTTGGATTTGAGCTGTCCCTCCAAAGAGAGCTGACTCGACCACTTTGAAAGCATTGAAAAAGGGCCATCATCACCATGGTTGTCGTCGTCATCGTCGTCAACAGAACAACAACGCTCCATGACCCACCACTACTGAAGATCAATGACTGAACTATGAACCTCGCTGGATCCATGGTGGTGACTATGTCCCTCTTGCTTCCTATAAAGACTCCTTGCTTCTTCTTTTCTATCTTTCCTATCGCCCTCCTTCCCTTCCCCATCACCCTAATTCGTAATAGTGTCCATCCTCCCCTTTCCCATCTCCCTAATTAAGATTTGTAACAAACTGGTTGGACCAACATTTGAACCGTTGCTTCTTAATCTCACGCCGGGTATATAGATAATAAAAGAACCTCCTCTCCCTCCTATAAATTGGAGCAAGACATCGTATCATAGACTTTCTACTTTTTCTTAAGCATCTTAGTAGGGCTTCAACAGTAAAAGCTGTGAAGTGACAAAACAGCCATGAAGAAAATGTCTGCTCTAAACTTTCTTTGAGGTTCTTATTTCCTCTCAGGGTCCCAAAGTTATTTATACGGTTAATGGTGCACTTTGAGACTATCTGGCTAGGTTTAAGTTACAATGCCTATAAGTTTAAAACACTGCTACTGCTAAGAGCAACTTGATATAGTAGATACCATTTTGAATAAACAAACAGTTATGGACATTTAAAAGAAAAAAAAAGTTCATATTCACTTATTCTTGTTATTTAAGAAAAAAAAAATTATCCAAGCAAAAATATGTATTCTGAAAAAAAAATCAAGACTTATACTGAGAAACAGTTAAATGAACCTTAAAAAAGAATTCAGCAGAATCAAAATGCATCCTTTGCATTATGGAAATTATATTCAATCATAATGTTAGCAATAATTTACTACTATTACTTTAAAAACAATTTTATATGTATATCCTTGACCATAATTAGTGGTGAAATTCAAAAAAGAAGTGAAATTCAAATATTGAACTCATGCAATAATTTTACACTTTTAGTTTCAGACTTATGTTGTTTTTTAAGGACTCTTGAGAATGATCAAATTTTCCAATAAAAGGAAGTTGTCAAATATGTTATGAATTCTTTTTTTTTTCATGATTTGATATGTTTTAAGTGATTACAGTGCAAGTGTAAAAAAGTATACTTAGACCACGTTTTCAAAGAACAAGAAAATTTTTAATATATTTATGCTCTTTGATAATTTTAATCTCTTTACAATTACAGCATGAACTTCATTACTGCATTTTTGTCATCAACTGCCAATTTTGTAATAGCTTTTTATGTAATACTTTTTAAGTATACAACGTTTTTATAATATAAACCTATTATATTATAACCTATAAATGCAAGCAATACTTATTGACTTATTGCTTTTTTTTTTTTTTTTTTAATAATCTGAGCATGTGCCTCTTTGACGAATCAGACTGCAAGTGCACTGGATCACTGGCTCAGGATTAGTGTGAAGGGAGGTTTCCTAACAGTGAGATATTGACAATTTTGCAACTCTAAAGACATATTTAAATTAGATAGATTTTATTTTATTTTTCCTTTGTATTATTAACACATACTGTTTCTCAGTTGTGGACTTTAAAACTTTCAGATGATTTCCAATTTTCAGCTGGTGTTTGTTAGTCATGCATAATTTATTTTAGAGAATACACAACTTGAAAATCTTAAAATGGTAAAATGTCGGAGGTTATTTTTCTTAATTGTTTCTATAAATTATTATCCCTTTTTAATTATTAATTTTGTTGTAATGAATATGCTATCATATTAATATGTTATTAAAAACATACCCCAGTTCACTGCTTAGGTGTAGTGATCCAAATTGCTATTTTTATTCAGGCTGTTTTTGAGATATTTTTATTGTACCAGCTATATTTCTGAATGAAGAACTTTGTATCTCTTTGACTTCTAGCTTTTATACTACACAAAGTAGAATGTTCTGTGCCTGTCAGTGAGGTAACTTTCTCAATTTTGCTCTTCTGGGATTACAGTAGCATTGCTCAATATGTTGAATAAAAATAATTGTGGATTAATTTATTTTACCTTCATTTAACAATGTAAAGAGATTCAGGAATTTTAAGTTGTTTTTTAAAATTCTAAAAGTGTAATGTGATCTAACCAACTTCAATTATATCCTCCAGGTTTTAATTATTTTGTTCAAATACTTAACAATAGAGGAAATGAAGGAATTAGCAGACAAAACATATTAAGCGATCTTTTAAATCACTAGGTAGATGAATAACTGCTCATGAGTTATTTGAACTTCTCTAGTCTATGCTCCATATTTCATAGAAAAAGAGTAAATATTGTAAATAAATCAAATATTTTAATCTCTCCACTAATTATATAACATCTATGAAAAGATTGGGCAACTACCACTGCTCTGAAGGCATATTACCTTGTATTATGCAAGTTAATGGTAGCATATTGATTTCTGAATTGCCACTTCGTAAATATGACCAGATACTATATTAGTCTGAAACCCATATCAGATGACTGAGAGAAAGAAATACATTTCAGTCTTTTATCAGCTGCATCACCTGTGTGACTAGGGATTAAAACTATAATGATGACACCTCTCCTGGAATTGTTTTGTTGATAAACAAAAACCAAACAGAACTAAGAATTTTCACCACCATTAGTAATATTAAACCATTCATATGCTCTGTTTTTTAGATTTTCAGTAAATGCTTGGTATACAATCCAAAGTGCTTGAATCCAAATTTAGATTGAAATTTAGTTCCATCTGGGAATCATAGCGCTGCATCACATTTAGTATGTGTCCCCTAGGGATTGTGAAAGATGATGCTGTCATAAAGCATTTTTAAGTTCATTAAATAAAATTGAGTTAGACCATGACCTAATCATTAAAATAATTGTCTAAATTTCTTCTTGTTAAGACTTCGGATTTTGAGTCTTCTTTTTAATCTTTTATTTATTATTATTACTGCTCACCATCTCTTTCTGTTAGAATAATTGCTTTTCAAGAACTGTATAAGTAGCAAAATATAAATGAAAAACTGTTATTGTAGGTAACAATACCTAAAGAGATGAAATCAGAAAAGGGAGTCAGATGTTGTAGAAATTAGAAAGAAAAAATATAAAATCTTCATAACCTTCTCTAAGTTCATCAAGACTGACTTCAGTCAGTCAATTTCCCCAGGAAATTCTGAATCACTTTGTAAAATATTTGGCATGACTTTGTGGCATTAGATATTATTTGTGTCATCTCTAGGATCTGAGGAATAACTTGTTTTTGCTGCAATTCATCAACAGCAACAACAATTGCAACAATTGTGAAACTACATTAGAATTAATGAAAAAAAAATTGCTGTTTTGTCCTTTGTTGATGTAAATAATTTGAAAATAACAGTACTCACTTCAACACAAAACACATAATTTGAAGTGAAAACAAAAATCATACTGGGTGTTTTAAAATAATAACAACATGTAGAAAAACAAAAGAAAAAAACGTGAACATCATTAATGTCACCAAAGAGCCATATGAATATTTTCCCCTTATTCAGAAGCACAGACATTGACTAAATTTACTGATTATAACTTTACTGCAGTTCTTGCCTCCACCTGAAGAGTTTCTGAGCTCATTTCTTCCACAGATGTCTGAACCATCTGACTGAACAGATTTTAAGATTCAAATGTGAAGATAGTTGATTACTATAATTCTCTAGTTTTTTAAGTATGAAATATTGTTGATATAAATCATTGTTCTCTGTTGTTCCATATCATTGAAAAATGTCAACACCACCATGCTAAAGTGTTGTGGATCTTTTTAACCATTCTAAAGCATCAGAACTTAGAAAATGAACTGATTCTGTTTCTTTTCTAAAGAAAAATATTTAAGTTACAACTTCATTTTATTTAAATGTCATTCCACTTGTATCATAGGAAATGAAAAATTCACTGGAACTTTTAAAATATTTCAGAAAAAGTTTTTTAGATTGTAGAGTTTGCAATTCTTAAGATTACAGGAAGATAATAGTGTTGTTCATAGACAATCGAATGCACATTTTGCCCTATGTATTATGGATTTACTTGCTTATATTCACCAAGCAAAATTTCAAAAATCTCTTTTAGGCTTTTGTACTTGTTATTCTGCAGTCCTCTCAGGAATGTTGATGGTATCTAATGTACTTTAATGAACTCTAGCAAGATGCTTACTGAACAAATAAAGAGTTCCAGAAACACTTAATGGGGTATGGAACAAGCATCAACACTGTAGGAAGGAAGACCCAGCAGTAAGAAATGCAGAAGAGGCATTGTTATGACTTCAGGTGGGGAAAAAAAAATAAAATAGAAAACACAAAATCATTTTCTATACTGTGGTTTATTACTGATTTTCTTGAGAACTACCAATGAAAACTTTTAAAAAGCAATTTTTTTATGATGTAACAATTTCTATTCTTGTGTAGCATGAGTTGCTTCTTGGTGATAACATTTTTATTTAATTATTTCTGTGAGCATCATAACATATTGATGAGCATGGATTTGCATAGTTGTTTAATAATGAAATAAATGTTACATAAAATACAATTTTCCTCTTCATTTGCTTTAATTTATTCTAGTTGTAAATGCCATTGAATTCCATGATTACAGAATAAATCTCACTGTAGGATCAATTGCTACAATTTGAGAATTAGACTTAAGAGTTGTGTAATTATGTACAATTTTTGTACCATTAGATCTTAACAGTACTATATTTAAAGTATTTTGAGACTTAATGATACAAACCATTAAAGTTAACTTCCCAGGACACTTACCTATGGAACTTTTGTCAGCATTTGACTACTCACTTGAACAACATTTTGTTAATTTTACTACTTAAAGTCTTTTAAATAAAAATGCTGATCAGTAAAGTCAATTTTACATATTTGTGCTAAAAAATTTAAAACATTAGTGAGCTAAGGTCATGGAGAGAGATGGCTCAATAATTTACAGTTGTATTTCGTAGAAGGGAAGATAAAGCTAGATCTTTCCAAGATATTTTGCTATCTCAGAAGTTTCTGAATTGCTCCCATTGAAATGAATGTACGTAACACTCGAGTGTGAAGAATTACTTTATTAAATATTATTGTATACTAGCTGGATTCAGAAATTTGTTGAAAAATGAGGGCTTTTAATTCAAATTAAAGAATTCATTTACATACTGTATTTATCCTAATTCATAGTGCAATCAGAGAAACTCCATTACTGTAGAATCCCTTACTTTTCAGAAGACAACAGTTTAGGAATTCATGTTTTCTATCTGCTTCTAACTCATGGATATATATTCCTCTCTAAAAGAAAGACTGATTCAGAAACACTGTGACAAATTACTGTGTCGATTAACATGCTAATGCATTCTTCTATTCCTTTATGGCTATTCTGAGATTAAAATCTACATTGCTTTCCTAGGAACTAATCCTTAATTTTATTCCATGGAGGAAAAGAAAAAAAAAATATCTGGCCATGATTCTCTTGGCATCAATTGGTATAAACAAGCAAAGTTTCCAGTATAAAATGAAAACTAATGCATTAGTAGTCATAGGCAGAGATAAATGAGACCAAGCAATTCAAAGCAACACTACTGAAAATGCAAATTGGCATACTCACTTCAGTTTTTTCCATGCCACTTACTGTACAGGTTACAATTATTTAGACTCTCTCCAATTTGATATAATCCTTTCTTTCTCATTTTAATTTCTTTAAATTCACCCATAAAGGCCAAATTTAGAGGTGATAAGCAAGATGAGTTCCAGTATTTTTGTATACACCAAATTAGCCATGTCTGCAAGAGTTACATTTTATGTTACTTTCTGTAAACAGGGAGAAAAATGAATGCTTTAGTAATTTCCAAAGTGCTTTTACATTTGTATTTGAATCTTCTAGTTAGCAGATGTAAGCTATGAAAGATTAGATTCTCTAGATACAAGCACTGTGTTGTCATGGGTGTTCAAGTTACCCCAAGTGACTGGAAATTATACATGGGCCCAATTAAGAATTGAACAACTCATAAAACGTGATCAAAGTAAAGGAAAATTAAGAAAGAAGTTAAGAAAGTGCATCTGAGGAAAAATCATTTTTTCTTTCTTTACAGCTGATTATCATACACGTTTTGGGAAGGTGATCAATGTTTTTGATGAACTCAGATGAATAATCTGGAAGGACATTGATTCTAGGAAGACAGTTTTTAAACTTTTGCATTGTCTTTTTGAAGATCCACCTCAATATGTTGGATTAAACTTCTACAAGCAGAATGCTTTTTGTAAAGGGAGGGGAAAATGACCAAAAAAAACAAAACAAAACAAAACAAAACAATAACAACTAATCAGAAGGAAGAGGCAGGTGATTCTGTCTTCTCAATTTTAAATTCCAACACATTCTTTCTTGGTGAAAGAGTAGCTTCATTCTGTTCTAATCAGATTTTCTTAGCAGAGGACTGATAATGTGTCACTGGCTGCTCTGGGACAGGTTGTTATATAGATGGATAATGATAAAATGCTTAACTCTAGTGTACTTAAAATGGCAGGGATCTTCTCAATAAACAAAATCCTATACTTGACATTTACAAACTAAACATAAGTATGACCACAGAGCAATTAAAATACAAAAATCTCTCTCTGGATTTCATGTCCAAAGGAGATACTTGGATTTTCTTCTACATCCCTGGTGTAAAATGTATTTTCATGTATTTTCATGACAGTAGTTCATTTTGTGATGTATCTTTAACATATTTCACCAGGCATCCATAAAAGTCCTTCTTGTGATTTTATGAAAAAGTAAGATGAATGGTAAAGCAAAATCAGGAAGTCTGAGGTAACATGTTCTAATGCACCAATGACATCTCTAGATATTATGGTAATAATGAAATCACCTACCTGAATTTCCATTTGGGGCTGAAAGATATATGGTTGTCTGATATGTTGACTATTTGATGGATTTATGGAAGCAGGGGAAGTCAATCCGTTTTTCTGTTTTACCTCTATAAAGTCCAATCTCTGACCATTCTGTAACAGAAAACAAAAACTGCCTCCGAATTTTCAGACAACAGTGAAATTTTTCATTTTAAGCAGAGGACAGCTAAATCTGATAGATAATAATGAAAACATTCTCTTCAGTCAAATAAAAAGCAGCTTTCAAGGTACTTTCTATAAGAAGTTGAAGATCACATGTTTGAAGATCACAGTTTGTTTTCTCTGTATTGGGTTTTGCAAAGATTTACATTAAATGTGATAAATCTGAGTCTTAAAATATCATTTCTGCAGGAAAGCAAAGAATATCCCAGAGGTAGAATAGTTTGTCGCATCTACGTATTACTGCTTCATTCCTCCTTATTGTACTGTAGTATGAAACAGTACATGTATCACTATTGCTACATTGCCGAGTAATTAGATATTAACAAAAAATGCAGGATATTTCCTAGAAATGCTAATTCAGTTTCAATATCTGAAGGCAATAATAGGAACTACAAATATATTCCAACTAATGATAGATTATGAAAGAGTATATTGCATCGTTTTGTCATTTTTCCCCTGAGAAAGACAAATCTTCACTTTTTATTTCCTAACTTTTCTTGCCCATTTTAACATTAATTATACAATCCACAGGCACAGTAATTTTTGAACTTATGCTATTTTCTAAATTAGTAGTACTGTTGATTCTCTATTCCAGCTGCAGGTCAAGTATTTAGAATTCTAGGGTGTTACTCTAAACCTTTTCTGTATGTCCCTGTATAAATCATTTCACACTTAATGTATGTGAAGATTATATTTGAGAAAATTCTCCCAGATAAGAGATGCTGATTTTAAGGAAACACTGAATGAGAAATGTCTTTGATAAGTACATAGAAACCACAGTTAGGCTCATAACCAAAATTTAAGAACAGCTAGCTTTCACAATTAACTTTCTGGTAGAACTCTATAATGCAGAAAACCTATTTTTCACATGTGATGATAGGCCTTATTTGTCACACACTTGTGCATATCAGTGTAATAGTTTACTCATGTAATAGTACTGCTTTCAAGGATAACATGGGGCTATTATTGTCAATATCTACACATTCAAAGAATTAGTTGTTTCATCAACCTTAACATGTTTATTCCTATATTTCAAGGTTCCTGAAGGTCTGACATATTAGACTTAAGGACTATAATGACAGGGGAAAACAGTATTTTGTAGCTTGGGAAAACCTTTTGGAGCCTGCCAAGATTCAGTAATGGGGTCAGATTAGATTTTAACGGAATGTTTTCCTGTGGGGCATGGCATGTCTCTTTCTGATCTGCCTGATATTTCTTTGTTTTTTCTTTACTGAATACATTCCCTCAATCCCTTATCTGACAACAGACACAAACTGAGAGTGTTTGTCTTAAATGAAATTAGTGACTTCCCTTTACTGGAACATACCTGCACAACTTGTATCATTGCTCCCATCATATTATTCCTTTCAACTGTTTTAAATTATTCATTTGCCAGTTGTTTTTGTAAAGAGACAACATGAGTGACTATGATGCCAAATTAAAATTACTTTTGAATGGCCTAACTAGTGCATAAACCTGAGATATAAACACATCAACTACATTGTTGTTTTGATACCCACATACTGTTGAGAATGTCTAACGCTTGAAGATATTCCCCTTTGTTTAGTAAATCACCTTATGCAGCCATATGGCATAAAATAATCTGTTTTTAAAAGCCTTTATTGGAGCTAGCTTTTCTTCCTCATGTGCTCATGATAATCAGTCCACATGGAACAAAACTTCCATCAGTGACAAGAATGTGACATCAGTCTACATGCTGATTCATTAAATTCTATAGTACACATTTACACATGCACAAACAATAAAAACCTATTTATTATTCCTACTATCTGCCACCACCTTCAGTTATCAGGTCTGATGAGCTGATGAGGCTTACAGGGCAAACAGGTCAGATTTAAATATTTCTAACTAAGCAAAAAATAGAAGCAATATATACATAACAAGGAAGTTTACAGACCTTCTTATTTTTTAGCAAAATACAACAAACAGACACGTTCCATTCATATATGAACATGAATTTCATATGTATGTGAATATGCATGCATTTTCCTAATAGTTATTGTGATTATTCTTCACTTCCAAACGGATATAAGACAAGAAGGATGACTCTGGTATTACCGTTTAGTCAGCTTAAAAGGAAGGTCTGACTTGTAAAGTGTATTTGAAAAAATGCCTTCTTTTATCTGATAGTAACTATCAGTAAAACATTTTTGCATTTACAGTGAAATAGATTATTCTCTCACCGTTAGTAGCAAAGATTTCCTGATTTAGTTTGCAGCACAACTGTCCAATCTTCACCAAGTGAAATAGTAAGATACGCAGTTATGTTAGAATAACATAACTATAACATAAACATCATTTAGGAAGATAGAAATCTGAGTGCTTCTATTGAGGCTGGAGGTGACACAACACTCAAATTCTATTGATTGCACATGCATGTGGGTGTGTATGCACACAGACACACGAGACACGCATTTTTTAGCATTTGCAAGGCTTATCCTACATTATCATGAATGTAATATGAAAAGATAGACCACACTATTACTTTCAGCTGAAAAGCCAGCAAAGAATAAAACAAAAATTTTAAAATCATGTTGTTTGCTAAGTAAATAAAATAAACTCTTTAGATGTAAAATATTTGTAGTTATTTTTAAAATAACTTCAAATAAGTATTGCAGTTGAAGCTGTTGGAGTTAGTTCAGAGGAGGATGACAAGGATGATCAGATGAGTGGAGCAGCCCTCCTATGAAGAAAGATTGAGGGAGTTGGCTTCTTCAGGCTGGAGAAGAGAATGCTCTGGAGAGACCTCACTGTGTCCTTCCAATACTTGAAAGTTGCCTATAAACAGAAGGGAGACTTTCTACATGGCCTGATAGTGACAGAACAACAGGGAATGGCTTTACATTAGGTGGAAATTCTTTATTTAGAGGGTGGTGAGGAAGTTATATTACATGGGCTGACCAGAGAAGTTGTGGATGCTCCATCCCTGGAGGTGCTGGCCAAGGCCAAGTTGGGTGGGATGCTGAACAACCTGATCTGGTGGATTGCAACCCTACCCTTTGCAGCTTTGCAGGGGGCTGGAACTGGATGATTTTTAAAGTCCCTTCTCATCAAAGCTATTCTATGATCTGTCTATTTTAGTGTAATTGATTTGTGCCATATTTTTTCTTCATTACCTTAAAGTTCTTCAGTTCATTAATTTGTTACCTCATTACATTTTTAATTACTCATTAAGTATCTCCTTGCAGAACCTGAGGAAATGGATCAGCTATCCAGTGCAGATATTTTCTTTCAAAAATGTGCATAGATGATAAAAATAATGCTTTATGAATGAATTTTCTCAGCTTAATTTGAAACAGTACTAGCCTTCATTTCAGCTTTCACATCATTCAGATTTCACATCAGCTAAGCTGATGTCTTGTTTCCAAGAGGAATATGCATAAATTAGCTTAACAAATGTTCAAAACTTGGGAGAATTTATTTGAATGTCCACCAGAAAGCTTACAATTCCAACATTTTTATAACCCAACCAGTTACTGTAATATTTTCCAAAACAGGCTTGGCCAGAACAAGAAGCTTCCCATTTGCCTGAGAAAGTATTGTTTCTAAAAACAGCAAAGGGAAAGATGGAAATTTCATAACGGAAATGTGTTAGTAATGGCAACTCACAGAGTGAATATAAGAGTTTCATAAAATTCTGTGAATTCAAAGGCTCGTATCAGATATTAGAGGAAGGATACTATTGTTTAATTACAGGCATTGACTGCAGTTGGAGGAGCTTTATAGTTTCCCACATGGCCATCAATGTTTCTTCCAGAAAAGCAAGTTTGCTAGAGGTCTTCTGCAAAGCCCTGTACAAACATGCTCGTGGCACCTGAAGTGGTTCTAAAAAGTCATGTTTTGGAAACCGAATTCCACCCTAAATATTTATCAGGGAACATTCTTCTGTATGATTTTCATTTGAAGAACAGGATTACTTCAGACAGCAAGGGCATTGTATCCTGCCCCAAACATTAAGGAACTTCCGAACAGGAAAACTGAAGGAATGAGGGCACTTGTATATGTTTCCTATGAAAGACATGTTATAATCATTGCTTTAATACTATGTTTTAGGGATATTATGGATGGCCAGAGGAGGTAAAGTCAGCAAGAGGCTATGCTCATTTATTTATTGCAGAGTTCATAAAGTCCAGGCTGTAATTAAGGCTTGGCAGTCTACCAGTGCCATTGCCACAGACATACATTGCTGTTGACAAGAGAAGTAAGGGGGATTTACTGGCAGGTTCTCAACAGCAGTTCAAGTTTTAGTTGCCACTGTGGTATTTGAGATGGTAATACTGTTAGGAAGTGTGTTAGTTTGATAATGTCTACCACTCTTCTGCCACATAGTAAAACTACAATAAGACAAGTTTAGTCAGGCCTGGCACAACCTAAAATTGTCCTATTACATTAACAGGTTTGTAAGTGTAGTGATGCAGGCAAAGCTTTTACGTTCAGCGGTTCTGCTAAATTTTTGCCTATAGTTCCTCATGGATTTCTCAGCTTTAATCAAAACAAAATGTGTGAAATGTAAAAAAAAGATTCTTCTATTCCACATGAAGTGAGGAGAGCTGATGGTCTGTGCAGATAAATGGTGATTCAGGATATGGAAAACCTGCAGGTTTCCTTTTAATTATCATTCCCCTGAAAAAGTCAGTGGGGTAACATTCACACTTTTCCTAGCAACAGGAATAAATGATATTCTAGTAGGAGGGGTTGATTGTAAAATGAAGACATTAAGTTTTATCCATTCCTTTGCTATTTTGAGACTGCTCATTGGTGATGTTAAATTCCTGAGGATGAAATTGAACTTCTTTCCTTCCCAGTTCTGTGTTATTCTATGCATTTAGCAGACAAAATGGACAAGACTGCTGCCATTTCAATCTGCATGATTACCAGTGGCAGACTTGGAATAGAAGAGTGCCTGTAGGTTTTAGTAAATGAGCATTCAGTCTAAGTACTGTAGTCTATTTAGAATTTTAGAATACTGCTGAATTAGGTAGCATAATTACTTCAGAGATAAATGACTGAAAATCCTTAGGATATTGAATTTATTATCATACTCATTTCAGCTGGGAAAAAGTCAATCTTCTTTACAGTGTCTGGCATGATGCTATGTTGTGATTTAAGGAGAACACCAGTGTGATCATTGTGGCTGAGCAGTGATGCAAGGAGCCAGGGACATTTCAGCTTCTCTTACTGCGCTGCCAATGAGGGTGCACAAAGAACTGGGAGTGGACAGAACCAGGACAGCTGACCTAAAAGGGATATTCCATACCATATGACATTGTGAAGAAACTACAAAACTGCACATATATATATATATATCATAATTACTATCTATTATAATTACTGCTACTTATCTCCCCACTTTCTTTATTTGTAAATAGCTTTTACCTCAGCCTACAAGTTGTTGTTTTTTCTTCTAATACTCTCCTCCATCCCACTCCCAGGGGCAGTGAGTGAAAGGCTGTGTGATGTTTACTGCTTGCTGAGCTAACCCACAACAATTATATTACTGTATGGCTGAAGAGATAAATATTTTGATCCTCGACTTATCCATAGATGAAACACAAGTAGGAAGGGACACACAAAACACTTTCTTTGACATGTATAACATCGGTGTCATTTTCTGCAAACTTTGGAAACATTGCATTTGTATTTCCCAGTAAAAAAATCTACAGTTTACTAACTCTGATTACTTTTATCCCTCCAAGAAGTTTGTTCAAAGAATTTCTCTTTAAGGCAGTATAAAAACATAGTTGAATGGGTAAGTATAATACACTACCTAGCCTCTCTCATTGTTTTGGTGGAAAAATAAGTCTATATTCTATATCTAATAAAAATCTATATATTCTATATATATTATATTATTATATTATATTATATTATCATTATATATATTATAATATATATATATATAATATATATATTATTATATATATTATATTATTATATTATATTATATATATTATATATATATATTAGATATATTCTATATCTAATAAAAATAAGTTTTGGTGGAAAAATAAGAGGTGTTTATGGCATTTAGAACAAGAGTTCTCATCACTTTTTGAGATGAGATTAATTCTCTGGGCCTCCTTTTCAGAGCATTATTTTGTATTATGTAACAATGGTTATGATAATATAATTATACATACAGTGGTGGGTGTATGTGCCTCTACACACGCCTGAAGGAGTTTAAGTGTGGGCTTGTTAACATCATACTATAAATCCATACCAAATCTTTTATGGCTTCTCAAGTTTCTTTTCCTCTAGAAGTCAAGAATCCCTGCATTACATCATTTTATGGAGAAAAAAAGAAAAAAAAAAAAGATAAATTCTTGAGGACAGGTTATTTGAATGGGGAGAGAATGATACTAAATGCCCATTAGAAGCATGAATTATAACAGCCTTATGAATGTTGAGACAACTCAGTAAGCACTCTCAGAACTGCAAAGAAACGCTATACGCTCTGACCACATATCTGAGACCAATAGAGTTCCCAAATGAATGGTAAATTGTAAAACAGGTCTCCCAGTCTGTTGAATGTGTGAGTCTATAGAATCATCATAATAATAATGAATCAGTGAAATCAGATATGGTACAGAATCAACTACGAGGCAATAGGAGATAGAAGACAACCCTTGGCCATATTCTGTAAGAGAGAAAGAACAACTCTGTACCTTGAAGGTCTAGTGCTCCCAAGAGCCACACATAGGAAGATATTCCCACTGTAATTAATCCCAGTTACTAAAAGTCTGATGGCAGAGATGAGCACTTGGAAACTGGACTCTTTCAGATTCTGTTTGATCTGATGCTGTCAGTAGTGAAGAACCATGAATCTAGAACACTTATATGTGTGAAGAAGTCATTTACACTTTCTGTAGCCAGCTTCTTAACACGTATAAAATGGTGTCAAATTGATTTAGATTGGCTTGCATGGTTGCATATAAGCAGAAAACAAGACTTTTAATACCAAATGACAAAAAATACAATTAATGATGCTTTAAGAAGGTTGTTATTAAATGAACACAACTTGTTAAATCTGCAAAGCTGCCTGCTAGATTAACAACCTAATAATAAATTAACGCTCAGTACCTATGACCTTTGAGAAAATGTGAGAAGTATATTTTCTTGTTTTTTTTTTTTTATGTAATGCTTGATTTAATGTCCCAAATAATATAAAAACTCTCTGTGGAATGTGATACAGCAGAAAATATTCAAGAAAATAGCATTAATCTTTAAAATCCACCAACTTTCCAAATTAGCTTTTATTCTTCCAAAAGACAGATTTCAATGAACATTTCTACTTGCTAACACAATCTACTAGATTGTGAATTATTCAGTTGAATCATTTCCTTGTATTTGTGAACATCACATTTGACATTTTGTGCAGTACAGTAATATTAGTCATATTTTTTTAAATTTAATTTATATATATATCTACACTGATGCTATACACAACATTACATTGGAAATTGATAGCAATTATAGCAAAATTAATTCAGGGTGGATGAAATTCAACATTATAGTTGTGACTCTGTCTTTTGGCGTGTTGATGAGTTTCTTTGGAATAAGCTCAGAGGAATTACATTGTTCACTGGGAACAACGAATAGACTTATGTAATGAGTGTCTGGGGTGAAATGAAAATCTGTGCAGCTATATTTTACATCAGATTTTTTTCCCTATCATTCTCAATTAGCTTTTGGAGAGCACTGAGTACAATGTCACCAGCTGTTCTTTCAACCAACTGTACAATTTTTACCAAATAAAATGGACCCTATACAATGGATTTTACAGTCCATTTCATTCCATTGTCTAGTTAGAACAGGAAGGATGGATGACAATAAACCAAGATGTATGCGCTTCTTCTTCACCCTCCTTCCTTCCCTATATTTTAACCTTTCTTTTCCTGTTGTTTTTGTCATCAAGGAGAGAAACATGAAGTATATGAAACTTAGGAGAGAAACATGAAGTATATGAAACTTAAGCACAGAGTACTAATTGATGCATCTTCTGTTGGGTTTTACCATTTAATCTTTATAATTTCTTTTCTTCAAAGTCTAAATCTGTAATGAAATTTCAGGACGTGGAATATATAATTCATTTTCTAGGCATTAAACTACAAATTAATTTACATCAAAACGCCTATCTTAGGTTATATGGGTGATTAGTGCAATATTCCTCAAAAGGGAAATAGCTTCCTTTTTTTTCATAGTGGTATTGAGAACATCTGATTTATCATATAAATCTATCTGATTTTATATACTTTATAAATATTATCAAGTAGGATCTCATTTGCAAATCAAAGCCTCGTGTTAAAGCCAAAGTTCGTAACAACTTCCTACAAATCTTTCATCTCAGTCAATACATCAGTCAATACATTTTTGAACTTGAATTCTGGAGACAGCAGGCAGATCATAAAACCATAGAATTGTGAAATCACAGAATCACAGAATCATAGAGTCATAGAATGGCTTGGGTTAGAAGGGACCGTAAAGATCTCCTAGTTCCAACCCTACTGCTGTGGTCTGGGTTGCCATCCACCGGATCTGGCTGCCCTAAGCCATTCAAACTGGCCTTGAATGCCTTCAGGGGTGGGGCATTGACAGCTTCTCTATGCAACAACAGGAACTGAAGTTCTGCACTACAAAGACACAAAGATCCAAACAGTATCTTTTACATGTAACTCCTTTAGTTTGAGCAGTAAGTTACTACTTTTCTGTTAAATGTACATGCAAATCCAGCATGAATCTGATAATTTCATAAATGACCTCCATAAAAACATATTTCATTTTCCCATTGTCCCATACGTTATACCAATTTAAAATAGATACCAAAGGTTTTGCAAGAATATATGGCAATATTTTCAAGTAAAATACTTTCAAATTTAGGTGCCTTTCTAAAACAGTCTGAGTTCACATTGCTCCTCTGTAGAGGCACATGCTTCCACAAGCCAATGCAAAGGGGAACACTAAAAAATGTAACACTTCTATTTTTGAATTGCAGTGCCCAGGGCATACCTAAACAGACCTCTTTATAGCAGTGAAAAATTGTTTTCCTCTCAAAGTGCTGTGATGACTGAAAATGTATTGAGTCACTGAAATTGTGCTATAAGTCATCAAGCCATGTTTGAATGTGTTTTTACCAGGAGCTCCGCATAGCTGTCAAGAGAAAATAAGTTCTAGTGATTAGAAAGAAATGGTTCTTGTAGGCATCAATTCCTAAATTCCTTTCTTCAGAGATTCACTGCGGTTCGAAGAGGCTAGAATAAATGTGTTCTGAAGGGGTATATTGTTTCAAAGACTTCAAAAAAGAGGAGATTTATTCAGTTTAAAAACTTTAGGCCCAGAATAGCGCTAAGAAGTTCTAGTATTGTTATCATTTATTCCATCTTTTCTTTAATCAAGGCAGCCAAACCTCAGGAAATGTCTACTCAGTATTTCTGTGGCAACACAGTTATGCGTTGCATGCATAACTTGCCTAAGAACTAGTAGCAGCCAAGTTTTATTTTGAGGTTTCTTTAATTTTCCCTGTCAGATTAAAATAGTGAATTCTGCAGCTGCTAAGGCTAGATTTTAAGACAACATGTTTATATTATAGTTAATTACTTGCAATTTCTACAAATGCCTCATCTAATATAATTAATTGTTTTTCTCACCATTTCAGGTATCATTTCTATGATAAAAACTTGTATTTTATGTGGCTGTAAACTTATCACGGATTGCCAAATATAATGATTGCTTTACATACAGCGAAAGTACATCATTATTCATTCTCAATTTTGAGTTTATTGAAAGTATAAATAAACGAAAGCAAGTTAGATATTAGCTTCATCCACAGCTAAAGCTCTAATTCCATTTAAAGACACACATATTTAATGGTCCATGTTCCATTACTGCCTTTAATTTGATAAATTGTTAAATCTGAATTCTTTCAAATGATATAGGATACAAAATCCTTCAATAACTAAGATGATAAAATGATAAGCTACCAATTGTTTGCTAAATAGAAGCAAACTATGAAAAATCTGAATAGGAGAATTTATCTGTATCTGATTGATTACTCATGTCAGTTAGACTATTCCATGTCAGAAGAAACATATGTCAGTGCACTACTCCAAACTGATAGGGACAAATTTAATAACTTTTTTTTGAGCATGTAGATTTGTTTATATATAATTATGATTTTAATCCTTCCAAGCCACGGACCTGACTCTGTTTAAATTGAAGTCTTGCATTCACTTCACTAACACTAGAATGTAGTTCAGTAGTGTTAGTTGTTTAGGCTGAGTTAATATATTCTTATAATACTTTTTTAACTGTACTGCCTATGTCCATGTACAGCACTACTATGTCCATTTAAAAGCATGCCCTATAATTATTATTATACACCCTTTACACCATATTTCCTATGTACAGCCTCTTACCTAGAAAATTAGATCACCATATTTTCTAACACTTTATAAGAAAAAGATAAGTAATTAAGAAGACATTCATGTATTTATAGCCAATGATATAGTTTCTATTAATAGCAGTGTATGCATGTATTGGTTGAAGCATTAAATGCCAGTCTAAAACTCAGAATTCACTGCTTCAAAAGGTAGAGTTTTGTGGTTTTTTGTTTTTAGTCTTCAGTGACACATTACAAGGTGAAGCAATTAAACTCATTTTATGCTAATTGAGAAATGAAAAACTAGATTAACAAACTAAGTTTTTACGCCACATTGTTCAGTGCAATATAATAAACCCTAACAAAACTCAGGATCCTACTAGGTTTACAATTATCCACTGCCTCTTCATAGGAAATACTGTTGTCCCTCCACTTCTTGCCTTTTGCATCATAAAATATTTGAAAAAAACAGTCATCTATCCCTTTCTCAAATTAGTTTTCAGAGATGCCTCAGTCAGATAACATAATGCCTTACGTTTAGTAAACTACCAGTTACAAACTGCCCTGGCAGTCAGGAGATCCTAGTTCAGCTGGTTCAGTCAGCAATGACAACATCTATGCACATCTTCAGAGAAGTGCTGAAAACATAGACTGAAACATATCTGCCTTATATTAAGCATCTAAAACATATACATCTGTATTGCTGTACTCACACAAGTCTCTTTTTACAGTCAGTGAAGAGAAACAGACAACAGAGAGCCATTTGTCTTATGTTAGTATAGTCATATAGACAGGCCAGATGAATTGCCTTCTGGAGGTGCATGTTTCTCTCCACTGACTGCGAGGGGAGAAGAGGGAGAAGAGGTGAGAATCTCATTCTTAGATGCATTAGTTCTGAATAGCTAAGATGAAACTAATTCCAACCCCAGAATCTAAGACATGAAGAGGAGAGGAATGTACAGAAAGACTGGCCATTGTTCCATTTATCTAGAAACTGGAATAGCGCTGTCCTAACCATAATATATGAAACTAAGAAGAAATTATAAGAATAAGAAATTATAAATGTAATAATAAGAAATTATAAATGTCTTGAGATAACACAAAGAAAAACTGTAAGGCTAACTGGCCCACTTGGAGTTAAAGACAGAGACAAGACTAGCTTTCCTGTATGAAAAACAATCACTCTTTTGTAATATACAAGCACATTTTGCACTCTTTGCACTTTTATACTAAATTCTTTAAAGGGAATCTCACCTTGTTGAGCATAGTCAACTATCTAAAAACAATTATTTTGGCTAAGATTCTCCTCACCTAACTTTTCATTTCCTATATATGACATTCATATAGACCTTCTTATTGAGCAGTTACTAGTTCATTGAATTGACAGTCCTGTTGATATCCACATATTGAGACACATCCTTCTTTTAATTGCCAAGAAGACAAGGCCCATTTGTATAGTTTGTTATCTTGCACCTTATAAATCTTCTGTCTTGTGAACTACAAACTAATATACTGTATAATGCCATACTATACTAAAATATGCAAATCTATACTGTTTTGCCATGCTGCCATACATATACCAGTAAAGAGTTATAGTAATGGGTGAATATCATAGGATATAGATAGACTGGATAGACTAAATCAATGGGACAAGGTTAACTGTATGAGTTTCAATAGGGCCAAGTGCTGGGTCCTGCATTTTGGTCACAGCTACCCCAGGCAACCCTGCAGGCTTGGGGAGGAGTGGCTGGAAAGCTGCCTGATGGAAAGGGACCTTGGTGTACTGATGGACAGTTGGCTGAATATGAGCCAGCTGTGTGCCCAGGTGGACAAGAAGGCCAATGGCATCCTGGCTTGTATCAGGAATGGTGCTGTGAGCAGGTCTAGGGAAGTAATCCTGCCCCTGTTGTCTGCACTGGTGAGGCCTCACCTTGAAGACTGTGCTCAGTTTTGGGCACCTCAGTACAGAAAGGACATTGAGGTGCTGGAGCAGGTCCAAAGAAGGGCAACAAGGCTTATGAAAGGCTTGGAGAATATGCCTTATGAGGAGAGACTGAAGGAACTGGGGCTGTTTAGTCTGGGGAAAAGGAGGCTGAGGGGAGACCTTATTGCTCTCTTCCAATATCTGAAAGGTGCTTACAGCGAGAGTGGGGTTGTTCTCTTCTCATCGGTGACAGGTGACAAGATGAGAGGAAATGCTCTCAAGTTGTGCCAGGGTAAGTTTAGGTCGGATATCAGGAAACACTGCTTTACAGAAAGGGTTGTTAAGCACTGGAATAGGCTCGCCAGTGAGGTGATTGAGTCACCATCCCTGAAAGTGTTAAAAAACCGTTTGGATGTGGTGCTCAGGGACATGATTTAGTGGAGGGTTGTTAGAGTTAGGGTAGTAAGGTTAGGTTGTGGTTGGACTCAATGATCTTCAAGGTCTTTTCCAACCAGAGTGATTCTATGATTCTATGATTCTATATTCGTATTCTTTAGGAATTTTATCAGCATTGATATGTAGATGGCAGACCATTAACTTTGTAGAGATTGTATTTTAAGAATTTAAGGTAAAAAATATTGGATAAAATATTTCTGTTTTGGGTGAGATATTTGTATATTCACATACTTCTCATGTATTCAGAAGTGTTTTCAATGTCAAAAAGGCCATTGAATGCACAAATCAGAAAGGAGTACACTTAAAAACAAATTGACAAACATGTCTCTGAAAATCTCATTTCTTTTCCTGAGTCTAGCAATGTATAAAGTACATCTGAAATCCTAGATTCCAGTCTCATGCAATAATAATCAATTTTATGTTGTAAAGGATTTGATTTGAACAACATGTAGCACTGAATTGAAATAGTGGTGAATGTACTGTGATGCTGTTAAACTGTTTCATGGCATTTCATCTTCCTTGTTCGCAAGACTCAATTTACCAGCTTGCCTGGTTATGGAGGTGTTCCAATTCCTTTCAGTTCTCTAGCCTAAAAATGAGCATGAAAATATTTCTTGAGGATTACGTAGCACAAATTGCTTCTGGCTTTCCCAGGGTCCGTAGCTAATATTCAGTGACACCGGCCAGAAGTTCCTACACCCCCATTACACTACAAGGAAAGGATTCTGAAATGCTGTGAATATTATAAATGGTAGCTCATCCTTTTCTAACAGGGTACCTGGCTCTGGAATTCACATAACTTTCACTCAAGGGAAAATCATACAAGTTTACTGATTTTGCTAATGTGAGCCTTCCTATTGATTAAATCAGAGGAATCTTAAAGAACATTTTATTTAAATTGCTAACAAAAGTATCTGTTCACAGAATCACAAATTCTAGGGGTTGGAAGAGATCTCTATGGACCCCTTGCACTTATGGCTGCAGGTACTTACATATGAGCAGTTTGTTAAGTATTCCCTGACCTGATCCTCTACCATCCAAATAACAAAAATATATATTTCCCTGCAACTGGTAGATTGCTCTCCTTCTTAAAATTTTTATCTGATAGAATAGATTTTTTTAATCTATAGATTTTTTTCATTTTTTAGCAATCTTCAAAGGTTTGATGATATAGAAAATTACATCCCCAAATTCATACAGCTTATTCATTTTCTTGTGGAAAATACATCAGCTTGTTTTCTCACATTTTATATATATCTGCATTTTATATATTAGCAGAGCAGATTATAGATATTTAAACTTTTTTGAATTGATGAAAATTAACTTTTCACCAGAGCAACAGATAAATAAATAAAAATGGCAACAGTAATAATAGCAGTCAAAATAGACATACAAAATATTATGCCACCCCCTTCTGAAAAAAAAAAATAATATTGGTAACATGCACAAATAATACTTAACAGACAGATTTGTTGACTGTTCTGTGTTTAATTTTCAAATCATTCCATTTTGACACAGGACAGATATTTAAACCTGTTTCTGCATTTAGCCTTATTTACTTTGACATCGTATGATATAGTAATTAGTATTTCAGCCATTGTTCATCATTCTTTCCTCAGTCCTACTGTAGGGGGGAATGAACAAATTACTGCATGTTGTTCAGTTGCCTACCCAGTTAAACCACATCAGACTAATTTTTTTCCAATACAAATTAAGACTAATTTTTGACCTCTTAGTTTATTAATGAATCCGTATTATTATTTTTTTTATTTTATTTATTTATTTTTTTTTTCATGTACAAGTAAGCTATAAAATACTTGTTCTTTATGTTTGACAGCAAATTTCAAAACCTACATATCATGGACTAGTAATACCAACTTACATCAGTGTAAATTCACTGACTTGAAAAGCAACTCTACCAGTTTTCACCAGAGTAATGAATAGAAAGTGAACCATCAAGAATTTCTGCATTTTTTTTCTTTTTTTTCCATGCATGATTTGGATCCAACTTGCCAAAGATATCAGAAACTCAAAGAAACTGAGCCAGCTGCAAAAGTTGATAACCTGAATGCATTACAACTCAAACTTCTTTATACTAAGCCTTCTTCAGACAGTATGAATTCCAAGAAGGTTGCCTGAAACTTCTAAGTTGAAGAGCTGCCTACTGATGCAATGAGAAAAGTAGAACAAAACTACATGCTTGATTGAGACTGTACTCAATCAATCAATCTTACAGCCTCCACATCTACAAGACTATCTGCAAGATGAAAAAAAAAGCCAAACCAAAAACAAAGAGACATTTAGCCTTTCCTTAGGTAAGAACCAGTAATAGGTCGGTAGGTAAAACTGTAAGAACAAGTTAAATGGGTAGTAATATTTCTCTATGATATTTCAATATATTTACATGAGATTTTCATTCATATATAGGTTAAGAATTTCCTGAGACAAAAGTTTCCTGGATATTTACTCCACTGCTTTCCCTCACACATTAATATATATATATATATATATTATGGAGAAAAGGTGGAAGGGGCAATCCCTTACTCGATGTGTCCAAGTTGCAAATTAATAGCACTATTTCATTTGCAATGCTCTGTTTTAGCTATTATGTCATCCACAAGTGTATATTTCTATACATGGCACATACATCTCATCTAGAAATAAAGAAATTATTGGCAACACAGATAAGTAAAGAAGACACTAACTCAAAGAAAGCAGCCAGTCTCAGACAGATGAAGTTTCTGGTTGATATGTTTTTGTGCTTAATTGATCTTTAGTCTTCCAGTGCCTCAGAGTAAATACGCTTTATTTTGTTCATACTGAGCCACGTTTCATTTTCTTTTACTCTCTGAAATGTTGCAATATTAAGTACTAAGTTAGCTTTTCTAAGGGTTAATAGATTTAGTTATGCAGTGTAAGGTAAAATAATTATTATTTACTTATAATTATTAATAATTATTATTTATATAAATATTACCTTACTGTTATCTGAAAAGTCATTTTTTAGGATGTGATACAGAACTGTGCAAACCTTTTCACCTGACTAGCACAAAACATTGAAGAAGCAGTCAGAAGCCTGGCACATCAAATAGCCAGGAAGAACACTGGGAGAAATACAATGATATGCCTTTAATCATCTATGGGATGACTTCTGCATCTCAAAGTCATGACAGTCGATGACTTCTCACCAATGAAACCCTTGGTATCTCCAACTGGTTGAACTCATACCATTAGACAGTCTTAGCACAATATAAAGCAAAATAAAATTTAAATTAAAAACGCAATTTTAAAATTTATTCAAGCTAATGAAATCTTAGATTTCTCTTTTTCTTCTTTTAATTTTGTATTAAACTTTTTAGTACAATTTTCAATGAGCATTAGTAAAGGTCTGTTGTGAAATAAAATGTTATGATGAGTACAGATAATATTCCACAACTAGAATTCTAGAGAGGACTTGTCCCGTCTAGAAGATGTGTCATGATCATGAAAACATATTGAAATTTTTCATATTCTACCTACTTAATAAGATTAATAACCTGCATATACACAAGGTAGCAAACAACTGAGCAGCAATTTTGTGCAGAAGTATTTGGGAATTATTGGGTTGCAGATGATTACTAAAAATCCCTAATGTAATGAGATTGCTGATAAAATGGCAGATCTTGTTGGGGAGCAACAAAACTGTGTCATGACATGGCTGACTTCAATGAATGAGACCAGCCTGTCCAGACAAGGGACAGGACAGTCTTCCAGAGCTTTAGCAGAACTGCATGTCCCCCTGATGCTCACAGATAGGATTATTATGTCATCACTCTTCTCATTTTTCCCCTGATAATTTTGTTAGAAGTAGATGATTTTAAATAAATATGAAATCACAGTACATATAATATTAAAAGAAAAATATGACTCAGTAGATTAGAAACAGTAAAACTTTAACATTCCAGTTTGAAAGGAATCAAACAGATCCTCATTAAAATGTATAGATGAAGGTTTGAGGGCAAATATTAGAAGAAATTAGTAACCCCCATGTTAGTCTAATTATTTTTCTCCCACCTGCAGTGGGAGTAAAAAATAAAATCCATGCACTAGGTAATAAATTAGAAGTGAGAAGTACAAAAACTGAGAAATACAGTGGCAGAATGCCAGAAATGTTATCATTAAAAGGAAAAATGACGAGGAATATTATGCTTTCCTCTTCTTATTATAAGGAAATACTTCACATAGGTTCTGAACTTGCAAGAGGAACTGTGCGTCTTCTGCTTTATAGCAGCTTCAGCTAAAATGAAAAAGTAGAGTTATGCCACAAGATCTATTTCAGACTTTCATGAGTGCCCATTTTTGCAATTTTGTTTTTATTCTTTAAGTCTTCTTAGTAAAGCAGGAAAAGCAAATGGTCATTAAAAATATGTATGTAAAAAAAAAAAAAAAAAAAAAAAAGCAGATAACCTTGAACAATCTTTTCCTATTGAATATTCATTTCATATGTACCTAATCTTTCAAATTTTTCCTAAAGCATTTTGGCAAATGTAGTAAGCTAATATAGATTACTCAAACTAATTGACACTTATGTCAAACCTCAATCTGCATTTATGCAGATAATTCAGTTATACTGCGCTTACAATTTAAGCTTGCAGACTAAAAAAATGACAGATACCAAAACAAACCTTATGCTTGATCTCTGTATTCCAAATTAGAAGGGAGGAATCAACTCTTTGTAAGGGTAGATAACAGCATGACAAATGGAAGTGGTTTTAAGTTGAGGGAGAGAAGGTTGAGGTTGGATGTCAGGGGAAAGTTCTTTACAATGACAGTGGTGAGGTGCTGGAACAGGCTGTCCAAAGAGATTGTGGATGCCCTATCCCTGGAGGTGTCCAAGGCCAGGTTGGTTGGGGCCCTGGGCAGCCTGGTCTGGTATTAAATGTGGAGGTTGGTGGCCCTGCATGTGGCAGGGGGGTTGGAGATTCATGGTCCTTGAGGTCCCTTCCAACCCTGGCCATTCTGTGATTCTGTGATTCTTTTATTCATTGTTATTAGAAGACATATTTTGCTCTGAAAGGGGTACCTCCTATTTTTTTCCATGGAAAGTACAATTGATAGAAAGAGCAGAATAACACTATTTGATAGAGAAAATTCTCAGCTACCAAGTGCTATTTTACAACATGGCCACCACCGTTAACTATTCATTTTCACCAGCGATGAACTGGTTTTATGAGCTGCTTTCACAAAAACCTGTACCAACAGAAGTGAGCCACTGTCACTGTTGCTATTGCTGACACCCACAACCCACCACCCCACTGTTATTGCATGCACTGTTTGATCTCCATCAGTGCACAGCAAACATTGATGAATGCCAGTGGATGCAATTGTTATGTAAGGGAGGAATTCAATAACATACTTTTGCTTTGTATGTTCTTCTATGTCAGACATCATTTTGTGAGACTGCCCCTCTGCTGCCATCGGTCACACGGCAGAAGTATGTAGTGGAATACTAGTGGGAAGGTTCAGCTTCTGCTACCATACCACCAGTATCCGCCTCTGATGTTATCGGGCAACAAAATAAAAAAGTAGGAATTACTTTTGGTGCAACCCTTGTAGGTATAGAAACATTCAAGAAGAATGAAGGGGAACAAAAAAGATTTGGGGTACCATGTGTCGTCATCGCTCAGCCTTAAGTTAAAACTCCATCACCTACTTCTGTTCTTCACAATTTCCCTGTCTGGTGAGTCAGGTGAGCAGGGCTGCCTGATCATCACTAACTGCTCTGTGGCACTGCTGATCCCTATCACTGAGCACTATCAGCTCCAATCTGTCACCAGCAGAGCTGGTGATCAGATTTCCAACTGTGAAATAAGTAGAGGACTCCTGTAAAACATGAAGGCCTAGCAAGGAATTACTTGGCTTAAGTTCTTTCAGGATCTGACAGTCCTAATTTCCCTGAAAAAACATTCAGCCTACACTGGACTCTAATGTATCTGGCTGTTACTTTAAAGTCTAAGGCTCAAAGAATGGGCTTTTTTTCCTAGTAACTCATTCAAAGAAGGAAAATAGCTACCTGTACTGAAAGATCAGATTTGGCAATTCATGTGTTTTAGTAAATTCAACGGAATGGCATTCTAGTATGTCTGAGCATACTTATTTACAGTATTGTTTTTCCTTTTCAACAGGCTGAAAGCATGCAGAATTTTAAAATAAGCTTTATTGCTTCCTCATCAGAGGGAGAGGGCAATTAGGTAGGAAGCTGTTCATACCATGAACAAACACAACTTCATTCTCTGTTGGCCTCTCGTTTTCATGAATGACATAGAATAAAACCAAGACAGATACAAAATGTAGGCTGACACTACAAGGTGATGGACAAGGTGCACACATTTTAAAGGCCCCCAGGTAGCTACTATACCTCACTGTGAGTGAATGTCCTAGGAAATCAAGGTTTTAGGAAAATCCTAGGAAATCAATCCTAGGATTTAAAGGTGTCTGTAGTGTGCACCAAAAAAAAAAAAAAAAGTTTTCCAGGCACGCTGTTTATTACTTTGTAATTTTCAAGCTGAGACAGAATTTGAAACACAGGAGATATAAAGCCATACTAAAAGAACAAATGTCCAAACTCAACCTTGTTTAATGACCACAGCTGAGCTAGAGCTTTTCCCGAGGTTAGTTAGGCCTACTGCCTCAGTATATCTGAATCATTTAGCCTATGTTATCTTTCAGATTACCTGCTGATGCCAAATAAATTAAATCCAGAATAGTATTTACTTCCTTCTCCAAAACTGACAGTATAACAGCTCATTATATTTTGTGTGATCTTGGTGCATTTCTGCCTTTGGTTTTCAAGAAAAAGGCAGTTTTTCTTGGGACTGACATCTACATACATAAATGTACATGTGCACTTGTAACAAAGATAGGGACACAATGCTGGCTTATCTTGAGACTGGAGGATGGAACAGACGACTGCAGAACCACTGCAAGTTAACTGGGTGAATATAAATATAAAAGGAATGTAGACATATAGATATATAAGAAAACAGCTAAATCGATGAGGTGAGGTTAATTTAATTTATTCAAATAAATATTTGGTATAAAATAAATCTGTTAGAAAGATGAATGAAGGCCCTGCATGTGGCAGGGGGGTTGGAGATACATGATCCTTGAGGTCCCTTCCAACCCTGGCCATTCTGTGATTCTGTGATTCTGTGAAGGTAGTTCTCAATTTGCTGAAATGGAAGCTGAAATCTTCATGTGGCTATTTCAGATCCTGTATGGGTATATAACCAAGTAGATATTGTAAGTAGGTGACTATCAGTATATCCATTACCAGATTTGCTATTAAGAAAAAGGCAGGAATACCTAGGAACTCTGTGGAGTGTAATACCACAAGTTTTGGTGGTTTAAAATGTGCTCTAAAAATTAAGTAACTAGGGGACTTAGGTGAACAAAACCGTCTTGTTTGAATTATATTCATTTATGAGTATACATTTATGTCAACTCAGGAATGTGCAGAGTCACAAAGTCAAACAAATGCTCTTAGTGACCCTGTGCCTTTTATAAAAATTCCACGGGTAAAGCAAGGACAAAACAATTATTTACTCTATTGCTATGCTGGAGTCTTAACAGCACATCTAAAGCGAACTGGAAAAGAAGTGTTCATCTTACTAAAAATACTCTCATAATAAACAATTTTACTGGGTGGACTTCTAGCAAGGGTGAAGGAGGATGAAACAGACAGCTACATTCACTTCCTATTCAAGATGATAATGTCAGCAATACCAGGAAAGCATGAGAGCTTTCAAATTTGTTTCCTTAGGTCCATATATTGTTTAGTTAATCAGACACTTTTGCCAAGTCAAAACCAAATTCACAGTAGAAATGTGAATGGAATAATAGACATACACATAAGAAACTGCTTGAAAATGATAATAATTTTGGATATATTTCTATCATACGTTTATCAGAGATTTGATTCTGTAAACAATGTAAAACAATTAACCAGTGAAAAGTCTAATTTAAAATGATTTTTAATAACTATATTTTAAATTAAAATGTGTTATGATTTTACAGTTTAATTGAACAACATGTGAAAATGCAGTATAAGTCTTCATGTTATAGGCCTAAAGTTTCCTGAGCTTACATGATGCCAACATTTTCTGATGCAAGTGTCTGCAGCAGACTACTGATCCTGCAAAGCCTTTTTTCCTAGTGTACATGCATTACCTAGGGAATGGGTTTCTTTTGGCCAGCATCCATCACAGGCAGCATGAGATCACTACTACTGAATTATAGGTGTAAAAAAATACAACTTTTCCAGGGATCCTCAGATCTTAAAAGAGGAAGAGAAAAGCTAAATGAACTGGTACAGTAACATGGCTGAATGACTATCAAAGTTGTGTCTTTTTACAGTAAGAACAAGTAATTTGCCACAAAAATGGATAGTAAATCTAGACGTACCCTGTAAAAAGTATCAGAGATAATTTAGTAGGAGAGCAAAGAAGTAAGTCAATCCAGAAACACTAGCTTGAAACTTACTAAATGTGAGAGGAAAAAAGTGGCTTTTTCAAAGAAAAACAATATCAGCCTTTTTTCATACTTTGAACACATCAGAACTTCGACATAGTACATTGTGTTTTCAAGAACTCTGGGCTCTGTCATTAGTTAGGAGATTTAGGTTGACTTTTCCCAAACTAAAAGAAACAAGATTGTTATCTGTCAAAGGTAAGGTTTATTTATCAGAATAAAACATCTGATTTTATCAGTAGAGTGGTAGAAAGCTTTAATTTTAATCAGTATTTTCATTATTCACTTCTATTATTATTATTATTAATAATATTATTAAATTTGGGTGGATTTTTTATTTTGTTGTTGTTTCATTTTATTAATATATTAATAAATTAATAGTAAGTTAGTAATACATTTAGCTACATATTTGGGAATTTATTTTCTTAAGCATTTTTCCCACCTTCAGTTTTAAAAAAAAAAATCCAAAGCTCTGACTTATGTGTACCTTTTTATTGACTTTCCATGACTTTTATGCCCTCTTTCTACATCTACTTAAATACATGATTAGACACAGACTTTATCAATCTACACACCAAAGAGAAATGACATGCATATGCAACAGAAAAAGAACAAAAACAAACAAACCAAAAAAACCCACAAAATAAAACAAAACTTGTTATTCTATTCTTTATCTCACATACTAACAGAGAAAAACAACATCTGTTCCACTTTTTCATTTTACTGACCTTCTTTTTTCACGTAAATATTTTCATTATTAGATTTTCCATGGCTAAGAAATAAACATTCAAGCAGGTGAGGCTGAGTATTGGATATATAATTGGCTCAGATATCTTGAAGGAAAATAATTTTTAAAAATTTCTAACAAAGCCAAAATATTTCCATTGGAAAAGCTGTTTGTTTGCTTAATCAATATGTTCTGATATATTATTACATATTTTATTGTCTGTGGGAAAAAATGCAAATCTGACTCACAACAATATCAGCTCAAAACATTTCAGTTAAAGCACTGAGTTGAATTCACTGAAATAGAAAGAAAAGGGAGAATTAACTTGTTTGATTTTTGCTTTTCATTTGGTGACATTGAAGTGCTTTATTATTACATTTCTAATAGTTTTGTTCCCTTTTTTTCATTTTTGACAAATTGCATATATTGCCAGGATAACTTTCAGTAAAATTCTTGTGGTTATTTCTAGTGCACACCTAAGTACATAATGGAATATATACACATGAAAGTATCTGAAGAAAATTATTATATTGAAAGAGTAGTTTTATCCTTTTTGAAATGAAATGGTATGCTACCACATTTCAGGAGTGTAAAAAATGCTTATTTCTTGTTCGAGGCTGCATAGCAAATACTAAGATTGCCATATGTTTGCCCGCTAGCCTAGCTACTCCCCACTGATTTATTATCAAATAATAATGAAATGCTTTAAGATACATGTTTTATATTTCCTGCTGTTATAAATAATGCAGCATTCACAACTACGAATTGTCATGATAATTTCTGAAACCTGTTTCTGAATGTAGTTAACACTGCTGCAGAAATTAGTCCTGAAATGTCACCGATTTCTATAACCCCGATGATAGCCTGAATGCTAATGTAATAGATGCCTTTCTTCTCCCAGTTGTTACCATTAACCATTCAACATTGTGTCAGTAACAAGAATCAGATCTGAAAGCAGAACTTGTATATTAAAAATGAGAGATACTCAGGGCTAAAATACTATTAGAAATACATTAAACTTTTTTTCTCAGTCAGTTAATATTCTTTCAATCCAACCTTTTCTGCCTAAAGATAACCAGCAGAATTATTAATTCCATTCCCAGAGGCAACCTGGCACGCACTTATGCTAACAGAGGAAGTGATGATCTGAAGCAGTTCCCTGGTTTTGTAAATCCAGTATCAGATTTCTAGTGGTTGAAAACACTCTCAGCTTCAGAGGAATTAAAAAAAAAGAGTTCAGCTGAGGTGTGTTTTATTGATCACTACTGAGGCCTCATTCAATGAGTTAAGTATAGTTTAAAGGAGTTCCATCAGCCCAGTTGTTTCTGAGGTTGAGATGAGGTGGTATTGAGATATCTTTAGCTGCTTCCATTACATTCTGTGCCTGGTGGAGATCAACAAGAATAAAAGGATGTCGGGAAGTGCACTGCCTTAAGAAATCTTTAGATAATTTATATAATTTGGAGATTTCAAAGTCAAGTCTCTGTTTTTTCTTCTAAATCTTTTTTTTTTTTTAATTATTTTTTGTTTTTCCTTCTTATTAAAGCACTGGGTATAATTGCACTAATATTGCTTCATGGTTTCAAGCTATGGCAGGGGAGATTCAGGCTGGACATTAGGAAGTATTACTTTTCAGAAAGGGTGGTCAGGCACTGGAATGGACTGCCCAGGGAGGTGGTGGAGTCACCAAGCCTGGGGGTGTTCAAGGAAAGGCTGGATGTTGTGTTGAGGGACGTGGTTTAGTGGGAGCTGTTGGGAACAGGTGAACGGTTGGACTGGATGATCTTTTAGGTCTTTTCCAACCTTGGTGATTCTATGATTCTATGATTCATTGAAAGATGCTGCAGTGCAGCATCGTAGTTCTGCAAGTATTTCACTGAATCTTCTTTCAGAGACAGCCTCTTCATAGAAGAAGTCAAAAGTTGGTAGGTACATTTTAAAGGGGGTACATTTTAAAGTCAAAAGTGACTAACATGAGGCCTTTGTCATGCGTATGTAGCTTTTAGAGAACATCATGTAGTCCTTGAGGTCCTCCTCACCAGTTCCCATATTCTTGGTAAGAATGATTTTCAAATCACTGTGCTTTTACCACAGTGCAACATATTTGCACCACAACACAGTTAATACCCAGCTTTGGTAGTTCTATAACACCACATCAAGTTTTTGCTGTAAAAATATTTTGGAGCAATATAACAAAACAATATGCACATAGCCAGTGGATTGTTGCATAGTTTGTAGATAGCATGCATTGCCTACATGCTCTCTGTCAAGACAATGAGAGATTAGTTTGCCATTCAATTACTAGAGAAGTTACTTATTTTTGACACACAAATATTGTCTATAAGCACAGATCACCTAGATAATCAAGCACAGATCACCTAGATAATAAAAGAATAAATTGTTCAGCTATTTTTCACTTAGCCAATTACAATGCTATTCACATATACTGACATTGATTTAAAACAGCAATTAAATCATAAAGACTTGTGCTCTGGAGTCTCTGAAAGTTTCACAGATATTTGGGAAGACAAAATTTCCTGAAGAGATTTTCAAAATAGCAAGGAACATGTAATAGCTAATATACTCATCCTTGAAAAATTTTCAATCAAGGCTAAATTCTGTGCTCTCCTAGTGTGTTTTGTGTTTTTGTTTTGTTTTTGTTTTTGTTTTTTTTCTTAATGTTGTTTTCTGAAGATACTAATGAGTTTTTTCTCCAGTGCTTCATCATCTCTTTCTTGTGGACTCTGTTTAACTCGAAACACCTAACTGTCAGACAAAGATGACTGAAGTTAACCAAAACATTCGTAAGTGTTGTTGTGGAATCGCACTAGCAAAAGTGACTGTATGCATTCAGATCATATGCTTATGAAAGTAAGTACAAGAGTTTAATGATGACTGACAAATGATAGTTACATTATCCTAGAAGATAAATTTTTGATACATTTAAATCTGCTGAAAATGACTTGGGGGTACTGGTGGATGGCAAGCTGGACATGAGCCAGCAATGTGCCCTTGCAGCCCAGAAAGCCAACCATATCTGAATGAACAGCAGGTCACGGGAGGTGATCCTGCCCCTCTACTCTGCACTGGTGAGACTTCAGCTGGAGTACTGAGACCAGATGTGGAGTCCTCAGTACAGGAGAGATGAACCTGCACATCCAGAATAAGGTCACAAAAATGATCCAAAGGATGGCATACAAATCCTACAAGGACAGGCTGAGAGAACAAGACCTGCAGCCTGGAGAATAAAAGGTTTTTAGTATCTAAAGGGAACCTATAAGAAGGAAGGGGACAGAATCTTTGGCAGATTTCATTGTGATAGGACATGGGAAAATGGTTTCAAACTAAAAAGGGAGATATAGATTGAATATAAAAGTTTTTTATAATAAGGCTAGTAAAGCACTGGAACAGGCTGCCCAGAGATGTAGTGGAAACTCTGTCTCTGGAGACATTCGAGGTCAGACTGGATCAGGCTCTGAGCAACCCAATCTAGCTGTAGATGTCCCTGTTCATTGAGGGGAGTTGGACCAGATGGTCTTTAAAGGTCCTTGCCAACTAAAAGTTCTATGATTCTTAGATTCTATTAAATCTATCACCTGGGAAGGCAATTTTGTTTACTGGCAACTACTGAGATGTGCCTGTCACTAGTGGGGACATGTTCAGCTATGGGTAGTCTATGCCGCACTGCTGTTTTGGAATCCATCTTGCTTGTCGGCCTGTGGGTTTGCCTTTGAAATAATTTTGGCTTTAGATCTATTTATTTATTTATTCCTAATTAGTTACCATTCATGAATGTGCTTATATTAACATATTGGCATATTTGATCTGGGGGGGAGGTAACTGGGTACTGTACATTCCGTCACCTGAACTCTGTTTCAATTCAATAGGAGATGGGCTTTTGTGTATAATACAGCTGTGCTACTTTAAAGTTTGAAGGCATTAAAACAAAGAAATCTGCTTCTCTGGTTTAATCAGTTGGAGCATAAAAGATTATAATTTAAAATAGAGATTTTAAAATTGTTCAGATGAGTCTCATGGGTAAACTTGCTTTGATGTGGCAATATCTGATATAGCAATTATAGTTATTCATGAAGAAGTTTTTGCATCTTATTTAATCGGAGATTAAAACTATTACTTTCTATGATGTGATCTTTAGTGGTTTCCTAGGCAAAAGAATCTGAGTGATTCAAAAGAATCTGTTGAGAGTGCATAGATCTGTTTAACTATAACATTTTACCAGCATCTATTCAGACACCGTAATCTATTGTCATTATGGTAACTTTAGCTCCCTCTTTAAATCTCCCACCAAGCTGAACACTCAATTTCCCTTCAGTGACCTAGAGTCTGGAAAGACAAATAACTTATTTATATTCTTTTGGCTAGATATTTATATTGAGATTCTGTGTATTTTACTGGTCATTTATCCCATTCTGTGAAATTTCTTAGGTACAAAGCGATTGCCTGAGTATTTTCTGTAATACACTTGATGTCAGACATTTTAGTATTTTCAGGTACACCTGTTGTCAGAAGACCTCTATCCTTTACCTTATTCTAGCTCATTCATCTTTGTGCTTAATGTAAATTCCTATGGAAAATGTTACAATAACATCCTAAGCAGAATGTGCTTTATCTTTTTCTGATCCATTATGCACTGTGAGACTTGTCTCTTCTAAGTAATCACCTGCAGCTGAGTCTTCGCCAGTCTTGAATTTAAAGAAGATATGTAGGCCCACACTGTACAGCCTGTGGTACTTTTAGTCAGCAGTTCAGACAAACTAATTAATCTTTCCGTGTGTCTACATTTCTCCATCAAAAGCAGTAATTGGCTTGGACATGTACATTTAACTTGTACATATTTACACCTGGATCAGATCCATCTGTATGTACTCATTCTCTGTAATTACACACAATGATCACTGCTGTTTGTGTAAACATGTCCACACTAGTTTTAAAGTATCTAGTTACTGCAGTGCAATTGTGACAAAACTTTAAACATGAGCTGTAAATTCTCTCTGGATTCTGGATTTGGTGAGTTGTTGAACCATGTGTAACACACTGAATGACTATAAATTTCTAGTTTTAAAGCTAGACCTGTTAGTCTAGCTACAGTCCCTGGAATAGTTATGGAGAATATTAGTATGGGTAAAATTGAAAGACATTTAAAGAACAAAGCTATTACCAGGCACAATCAACAAAGGTTAATGAAGGAAAAAAAATGTGTCAGTACTTTAATCTCCTACAATAAGGTCTCTCACTTGGTGGTTGGAGATAAGGCAATGAATGTAACCTTCCTGGATTTTAATAATACCTTTGATGGTATCCTTCACAGTATCCTGCTTGTTGAATTGTTCAGTTGTGAGATGAACGAGAAAACACTACACTGCATGAATTGACTCAAAAACAGAGTTAAAAGAGACATAGTGAATGGACTTAAATCTGTAATGGTCAGCCACTAGTATCATTCTCTACAGTTCAGTTCTAGGGCCAGTTCTTTTCAACATTTTTATCAGTGATCTGGGAGAAGCTTCTGCCTTCTTCACGGGCAGAAGTCTTGCAAAGGGATCTAGATAGATTAGAGCATTGGGCAAACATCAAACAAATGTAAATGAAGGACACTTGGGTTGTCCAGTCTAGAGAAAGAAGGCTGGAAGGCAATCTCATTACTCTCTACGACTTCCTGAAATGGAGAGAGAAGTGCCAGACTCTTCTTCCTGGAAACCAGTACTTGGACACACAGCAATGGACTGTGCTAAGGGTGATATCAGGAAAAATTTTGTCACCATGAAGCTGATCAAACACTAAGACAGGCTTGTTAGTGAGGTGATTGATGCCTCATACCAGTAGATGTTCCTGAGGCTTTAACATTTGGTTACCCTGGAGTAATGAGGCAATTGGACTTGATCTTTCTAGCTCCCATACAGCTGAGCAGTTGTACTTAAATTCTGGGATGTTTTTTTGTATTTGTTTATTTTTATAGCTAAATTGTTTTTAACTGACCAAAGCTCATGTCTAGAGCAACAGTGTTTCCTGAGGCACTGCATTCGTGCTTGGGTTACAGGAAAGGAAAGTTTTGGAAAATTGTTATCAATTTCAGCAAATCATTGTCATGAAAAAATCTTTTGCTAGAATTCTTAGGATATGTAGAATTTCAAAGCCCTGACTTCTACCTTAAGTATCTTTTATGCTGTTACCACATCACACAGAGTCTTAACAGACTCTCCACTATCATGTTATGCCAAATAATTTATATATTAGAGTTATGACAGTGAAGCAGTACCTCACGTGGTAGATACCTATCAATAACAGGATGATAGAAAATGATTGTTTTGCTAATCCTCCTTTATGGACAGGGTTTATGTCTATCCTATTTTAGATACCATCTAAAATACAGTAGTTGCACTTGTCTATTTAGGTAGACGATGAAGATAGTTCATCTGGAGGCATACGAACATACACCCAGGTTGATTTAAGATGCTCACTTAGTGTTCTATTTTTTCCTGTCACTTTTGTGGGTTTTATTCTCTATTAACCAAGACCTTAAGGCTGCTATTTTTTAACTGGCATTCTCCAGTATACATACTACTGTACTTCTATTGTAACAAACAGACAGCAAGTTCAAAACTATTTCTTTAAACCCTTTACTTTGGCTTAATTGAATTTGTGTTTTCTGCTCAGAACATGTTGCAATGTTTCTTTGACTTCATAGGTTTGGAAGAGACCTTTAAGATCGTTTAGTTTCAACTCCCTTGCTATAGGCAGGGACACCTTTCAGTAAACCAGGTTGCAGTAGTAGACTAAGTCAGTGTAACATTTGAGACAAAATGTCCATTTGAATACTGTTGAGTGAGCTGTATATATTATTTTTATTACAAAACATACTCATATAGAAAACTATTGGTTGAGAATTTAAATCATGCATGGATTCTCATATTTGAATATCGCAATTAAATCTAAGACGTTATAAATTTTTAATCTGTTTAAATAGCCCTCTTTGCTTCAGAGACTTCAGTTACTGAAAATTTGCTATTACCAACTCATTTAAAGTCATAACAACTTCCTTACAAAGCATAAAGAAACTAAATTCAAGTGAAGTCCCAGCAAAATTTTTTAAATGTTTGATATATTTTCTTCTGTTGTAACTATGATATTTTTTACATTTATGCAGTCACTAAAAACTATAAAATATATTATAAATTATGAAATGAATGTGTTTAAATACAACTTTCATCTCATAGTTAACATATATCTGAAGATGATGAAAACTCGTTTCCCATGCTAAGCAAAGGAGGGCATTCTGAAGAAATATACATACTTAATAAATGTGCACATAAAGAGCAAAATGAATTTCATTTATGCTTCATTCTATGCTGAAATACTTACGAAACATAAGATCTGTGATAAGAAGTCATACTTTTGTGACATACAAACTAAGTATTCTGTGCACCAGCATGCGTTTCAGTAATCCATACTTGCCATTATGAGGAAGGAAAGGGCAAGGGATAAACTTAATTGTGGCACCAAAAGTGCGCAGCTCCTACCCACACCCTGCTCAAAGAGGTTCTGTTGAGAATGGCTGTTTATGGATTACAGTAGCCTCCAGTCTCTTTCAAGTATTTAGCACAGACCTTATTCTTTCTTTCCACTCCAGTAGCACTCCAGTGATCCTGAGGACAGCAGGGGGTAATGCTATAAAATCACCTATGGCAGCATTAAATTCTCTCTTTCCTGGGTAATGGTCAGTTGGACTATTTTGCTGCCATAATAATTAAAAAAAAAAAAAAAAAAAGGCTGCAGTGAGACTGGAACTGAGAGACCTGCTTTTTGATGACTTGTTTCCTGCAAATTCTATCATATCATTTGCTGCTTTCATTAACCTTCTCCAAAATTCCACTTTCTAGTATTAATTTTTTTAAGTGATCACATGAAAATAGTACTCAGTGACTGTTCAACTCATAGCATTGCTTCATATAACAGTATTATTGTATTTATTCAGTCATTTATTCAGTCCCTGTAATTCATGCAAGCAATCTGTTTGCTGCAACACACCAAGAAGGTGACTTCATTAAACAGTCACTTAGATTTTTTTCTGAAGAGGAACAAAAGTGCAGTGTTAAGGTCTTCACTGCAGACTGAGTGCAAAGAGAACCTTAACTCCTGACAAGAAAGGAATATGCTTTATCCTCTCAGGAGCACTCAGATGCTCACTGAATCAGGACATTAGGGTATTGAGAATATACAAGAAATTCAGACTATTTTTTGCAAATATGCATTAGCTTACTTTTAACCAAATTGATTTCTGTTCGTCTTCATGCACTACCTATATTAAGAACTTCTTAAAAATTAATTTGAATTCCTCACTCTTGCACATAAGTTCATAGTGGAAAAAAATGACTAGAGAAACTGAAGATGATGAGAAATTCTAAAATGAAAATGTGTCCAAGTCCAAACATTAGGACTGACTAAACACAGTTAATTAGAGCCCTGACAAATTAGAGCTACTGACAGTAGTAGTACCTGCCATTCCTGAACCATGTGCAGAAAACACCCCTGATGCCATTTATGGAATAACCTCCTCACATCAATAGTTCTATCTGTTATACTACATTAGATGATTAAGTATTTCTATTCCTTCCAAAGTGTTTTGTTTTGTTTTGTTTTCTGTTTTATTTCAGTTTATGCATTTCAATTGCTGTCTTTCCTCTGCTGAATCGCAGACTGAACGGAATTTTGAGCTCAGAAAGTCAGTGATATTCTCAGCTACATCAAAGGAAGCAGATTCAGCTGCCAGGGGTTCAGCTGTGGGGCTCCCAGTTTACAAAGGACACAGATCTGTTGGAAAAAGTACAGAGGAGGGACACAAAGGCAATCAGAGCTCTGGAGTACCTCTCCTATGAGGGAAAGGGAGTCAGGCTGAGAGTCAGGATTATTCAGCCTTGGAGAAGAGAAGGCTCCAGGAAAGCCTTTTAATGGTCTTCCACTAGCTGAAGGAGGCCTACAAGAAAGATGGAGAGGAACTCTTTATTGGGGTCTGTAGTGTTAGAACAAGAAGTAATGGCTTTAAACCAAATGTGAGTAGATTTAGGTTAGATAGTAAGAAGAAATTCTTTACTCTGAGGATGGTGAGGCACTGGAACAGGTTGCCTGGAGAAGTTGTGTATGCCCTCTCCCTGGAAGAGTTCTTATTCTAGTACAAGGTATCTTTGCCCATGGTAGGGAGGTTGGAATTAGAAGATCTTTAAATGCCCCTTCCCACTCAATCTATTCTATAATTCTGTGATTATTAGAATTATTACCCTAGCTGGCTTTAAAACATTCTGTCTTTTTTTCTAATCATCCTAAGGTCATAGGGGTGTTCAACAAAAGTGCTAAGATGTCTTTAAAGCAGTTATGTCTAATATCTACTAAAACATTCAAAAAACACCCAACTGTTTGAAATAGATTTTGGAGCCCACTCCCAAAACTGCTTCAAGGTGGGCTTTTGTGGTGATCAGAGAACACCTTTAAAAGACTACCAATTTCATCCACCATGCACACCCAGGATACTTGTGCATTGCTACATACGTCACAAGGTGTAATAGGAAGGAATGGAAAGTACAAATGCAGGTTGTTTTTTTCTATGTCTCTACCATTTAGATTGCAGATATGCAGCATAACACACCATATGCAAAGCTGATTTCCAGAGGTCATACTTTCAGAGTAATGTAAAAGAAACTAGCGGGGCTTTTCTAGTCTGCATTCATTTTGCAAACCCTGCTGGAATGTAGCAGCAGTTTAAGCACCTGACTGTTTTAGAATCTGTTGCCTTTACTCTTGCTGATATTGGGGTAATGACTATTGCAGGCTAATTATACACTGTGGAAAATGCTGATGTTTTTTACTTTCCCATCATTCAGTCTCACCACTTATCTTTTCGTATTTGTATAATGAAAAGAGGAGAACAGGAGTTAATTCTTTACTGTACCATTAACTGTTTTCCGTATTGACACCCACATCTCTTCAAAGCAGGCTCTGCTTGTCCACCTTGTACCACACAATCAATTAAAAATACATTTCCAGGGGCTGTAGAGTTGATATGCATAAGAGTTTGTCACATCCATCCTGGATTGCCATGAATCTATTTATCTGCCCTTCATCTGGCTACCAGCATATTTTGGCAAACAAAGGCTTTCTTTTCTTTTTTCTTTTTTTTTTTTTTTTTTTTTTAATATTACTCAAGTACAACTTCACATTATTTTGTTTGGCTGTACCTTTTTTCTGGCAGAAAGAATTCCCTTCCCTTAAATTTCCTAAACCTCCATATTAAAATCATGGTGCAGAGAACTGAACACACTGAAGAATACTGATTTTCCATGACTTCAGCTAGAGCCATGTTTTACAACTTTTCATTTAAATTATGTATTAAAATTAATAAATTATGAGAAAATTGGCCTTATGTGATATGACATACAAACCTATGCAGAGCAGTGCCCCAAGATTTTTAAACTGCATTTTAATCCCATCAATCATATCTGTGGAATAGCAAGCAGATAAAGGCTGAATTTTCACCAATCCTTAGATTCCCAGAGGCTGTGCAGATGATTTTATCTTCAAGATGTATTCAGTACTCCTGCCTCTGGTTAGCTATATATTGCTCCCCACCACCACTGCCACACAGATGCAATGGGATTGGGAATGAAAAACACTTGCCATGGGTGCAGTGCCTACCAGCCTACCACCTACTCACCCTTCATTAGTGAAATGCATTAAAACTGCTCAGAAACAATCCCTTTTTCTACAGGGTCCAACCTGAAACAGGGTCCATAATAATCGTCCTTGGTCTTTGTAAGATGCATTCACAAAAGAATTTACACAATAAAACACCACAGAGGTTTTACTGATGTAAATGTATCTGCTAACCTGGAAGTCAGTGGACCTATGGAAATGTATATGTAGTAAAGGACTGGTATATAACATTTATGGGCATGATTCTCTTTTGCCTGTACCATGTGCCTCCAGGTACAATTATGTAAAGAAGAGGAAAACATTTCCATTCTGTGTTGGTAGTGTTTTACACCTGCTATGTTCAATTACTGCTTATCATTTCCATTTTTTCTGCTAGCAGACTATGCAGAAGTTTTATTGTCATATGTATGTTATGTGGTTGCTAGGTATTTTAGGATAGCATAGCATGAATCATTTCAAGTTTTAGCTTTAAGCGTCCATAAATGACTTTTAACTTGTGTAAATAAGCCTACAACAACTAAGAATAAATAAACAGCCTTAAACTGGAAAAATGTAGATTTAGACTAGATATTAGGAAGAAATTCTTTACTTTGAGGGTGGTGAGACACTGAAACAGGTTTTCCAGAGAGGTTATGCATGCTCCAACCCTGGAAGCATTCAAGGTGAGGCTGGGCAGTGCTTTGAACAACCTGGTCTAGAGGGAGGTATCCCTGCCTAGAGTATATGGGATGGAACTAGATGATCTTAAGGGTCCCTCCCAGCTCAAACCATTGTATTTTTATGGGATTCTAAACCATATTCTTAAATTATATTACACATCTAGCTAGACAAAAATCTAAAATAATGGTTACTGTTTAATGTGTAACAGATGAATAGTGGATCTGAAACCTAAGTTTTAAATAAGTGTACTATTTTATTAATGGAACTGTGTTTGTCCGGATATTCTCCTACTAATACAAAATCTTTTCAGTCTGAGATTTATTAATGATACTGAGTAACAAGTGTAATACAAAGGAAACAGAATTTGGTTTTCAGGGGATATCCTCTTAGAATAAGAAAGGCCTGTTCTATACACTCATACTAAGGCATAAGGCTGTAAAAATCAAATGGAAACTGCTGAACATACAAAGCAGTAAATCTTTTACTGCAGCAACTTTCATGTCAAGCAGGAAGCACTAAAGATACTTCATGCTTTTAGAAGTATTGAAGCATTTTAGATGTGCTGTGGTGAAATATTCAGTGAGGAATGAATTCATTCATTTACATATACCCTAATATATGTCATGACAGATAATACTACTCCTTCACACATCTGCATTGTTCTCTTACAGCTTTGTTTCAAAGTATTTCAGTTCAGTTAAGTGACGTAAAAAAAATCATGAAGTCTAACTGTCTGATCACTTCAGGGATTGCAACAATCCTAAACCATATTATTAAGGGCATTATCCAAATGCCTCTTGAACATTTACTTGCACAGGGCATCAACCACCTCACAGAAGCCTGTCCCAGTGTTTGATCGTCTTCACGGTGAAGAAACTTCTCCTGATATCAATCTTAGTACAGTTCCATCCCATTCCTGCATTACTGATTGTCTTCATGAAGATGTTTTCTTCAGAATGGTTAACTGTTTTCTTAAGAATTTTTCCTGCTTCTGACATACCTTAAAAAGCCTTTTTTGTTTTCTGATAGCACACCAACCAATGTCAACTCAAGTTGCACTTTAGCTGTTTATGTTTTCTTCCTACAAACTGCATCTCCATGTGAAGTGTGACCTTGCTTCTCAAGATCACGTATTGATCTTGAGAATTTTCTTATTCTGCTCTAGTTCCAAGAGGAGATCCCTGTTCAACAAAAACTGCCTTCAGCTCTGCTTCCTTGACTTGTGACACAATGGGATAGCCTGCTCCTGGGCTTTTAAAAAGTGACCAGCTTATATTGACCCCTAAAATTTCTAATGCACATTCCCAATAGGTAGTCTAACTAGCTCCCTGAGTAGCTTAAAGTCTAGGGTGACAACTTGGCTGAGATTTTTTTCTCATTAGACCAATGATTTTTAATTCAGCTATTTCGTGAACACTGTAGTCAAAGCAGTCATCCACTATCACAAAATATTTTTTGAAAATCCTGTATTACTCAGTATAAAGATAAAGCTGTAAATTATCTGGGACAGGAGATACAGGTATTCTAATACTTGAAGTCAAGAAAGTTCCAGCTCTTTAATAACACATGACAATGGAATTTCAGTAAATTAGTAGGTATTAATTGGCCCTGATAGAATAGAACCAGCAAGGAATAGTATCAAGAATCAGGTAGCCTTTCTTCCAAGGTGTGGGGTTTTTTTAGTCCCTGAATTCTCCTTGGGAATTTAAGTTTAAAGTTCAGTTTGTGGAATTGATTCTTGCATTCAAAAGATCTTATCTCAAAAGAAGACTTTTGCTCCATCTCAGATGTTTTACAGTCTTGATAAATTAAGCTACTATTACTGTCTTCAGGCTCAGTGACAGAAGTCATTGGCATTCAGTTCATGCAAAAGTAAACAGAATTTTTGAAATAAAATCATTTTGGGGTGTGATTTTTAATTAGCTTCTGAATGAAATGCAGATATTCAGCAATTCTTCTCTATTTCAAATCTTTCAAGAAACCGGCCTTCCAGCTGCTACATTATCTGTGTACTTGTTATTCATTCTTTAAGAACTTCCACTTCAGTTGTTATACATAAAGTCTGATCTCAGAACATTTATTGGGTTACCTTTCCTTTTGAGTTTAAGATCCCAGTTCAAGGGTGCAAGTTAACACATATCCAGACTCCTTAAAGATGTCTAAGGAATAAAGTTCAGTAGGCTAGCCCTTGTAACAGTGAATGCCAACTGCAGCAAGATAATAGAGCATTCTTGCAGAGAGCAGATTGGAAGATCTATGGTGTTTCAGGCAGGCTAAAAAATAGACAGCAACTTGAAGCGTTGCTAAATCATAGCTAAATAGCTATGGATGACAAAGTTTGATGTGTGGAGTGTCACAATATACTCTTCACAGGAAACTTTATCTTACCTGATACAGTTTTATTGATCTTAACTGTTTACCTGAGAACCTGTCCTGGTTTTAGCTGAAACAGAGTTGATTTTCTTCATAATGTCTAATAGGTAGCTATGTTTCAGGTTTAGAAGAAAAACAATGTTGATAATACACTGATGTTTTAGATATTGCTGAGTGGAGCAGTACAGAGCCAGGGACATTCCAGTTTTTCAGCTTTCCTATCCCACTGGGCGGAAAGGGGAGTGAGCTGTATGGTGTTTAGTTTTTAGCTGCTGGCCAGGTTAAACCACAATGGAAACCTGAAAGAAAGATCATTTCCTGTGTGAGCAGATTTTCTTCTAAGAACAGAAAAACTCAGGCTCTTAACAGAAAAAGCTTAACCTCTTTACTTGTAACTGTCTTTTCAATTGTGTTCGATCTTTTGTTAGTATACTTTAGTACTCAGGTGTTTAACTATTTTAACTACTAAACTCAGCCCCTCTGATTTAAGTTGTTGCATGTTGCATGAAGGTGTTGTAGAGCTTTTGTTTAGAATACCGAAAAGAAGATGCTCAAGAGAATTTGGACACTCTAGGTCAAACTCTAGGTTTGACTGATATTTCTTGGTCTGATATTAAAAAGTAACCCACAATATTAAAGGTGCATTTTAGTACAGATCACTGCATCTGTAGCCTGATTTATGTCCAGGCAGGATAATGAGGTCCACCATTGTCACCATGGATGCTGTGAAACTTCCTGGGGTATCTGATCTAGCTGCAAGCTATAAGAGAATAAACTTCTTTTTTTAGATGTCAGGAGCAAACTTCCCATCTTTAACATTTAGCTGAATTGGAGTTAATGCTGTTCAGATTCTGCTCAAGCATGCTGATTCCAATTTACCACATCTGACAAAGATAGTAATTAGGACTCCTATAAAGAAGTGTATTCTTATAGTTTAGCCAATATCTTCTAAACAGAAGATGCTAGTTACTCTGAAATATTTTGCCAATAGATTACTGAGGGAACATATCAAAAGAATAGTAGTAAATATAATAAAAGTTAAACTTGTCATGGGCAAAGGCTTGTCCTGGCAGAGTGTGGATTCAGAATATCACTATTAAATGTACTTCTTGTTCAGACTGCATTATTTCTAGCAACTGAGAAAAAGCCAATTTCTGTTAAGTTTCACATCTTATCCTGCTGGATTACTATCTATTGTTTCATAACTAATCTTACTGATTTTCAGTACACAGTAGGATTTTAAGTAAAAGACTTACCTCCCACTAGGAAAAGACTGGGTTCTAGTATAGATACATTTACCAGTATTACAGATGTAGCTTCTCATCATCAAAGATGAGACTAGCTCTATTAAAACTAAAAAGAAGTTAAATGAAACTGCAATATTTCACCAAAACTTCCTAAAACACAAAATGGAATAAAGTAAACTAAAGCAAACAAACAAATAAAACAAAAGGATTCTTAAATCTGAGCAAACACTAAGGAGAAAGGTCAGGTAAAGCAATTAAAATGTACTTTATTGCTAGTCCTAATGGTTACAAGAGAAGATCTCAGATAGACGTATTCTCAAAAGATATTGAAAAATCTGAGCCACTACTGAAGTGAAGACAAACCAACCTGTTCTACATAAAGCGGCTACCTGACTTATGCACAAGAAAAACAATAGCATGTCTTATAATCCCTAAGGTAAATACAACATTTGTTTTAAATGTTGTGTGAAGAATTCAGGTCACAGTTTATTTTTAAGATATTTTCAGCATATACTGAAAAAATTACTTTCCACCAATAGTTATTTTTAACATTTGTTTAAATCTATATATTTCTTAGTATTTCTGTTGTTAATGGTGACTTATTCTATGTGTCAGCAATGCTGATAAAAGAAAATTGTATAATCCAAATAATGAACTCAATATTTTACTCAACATCAGCTCCAAAAGCTCTGCCTCATACATATTCTATCCATTTTGTTACCATTTCTACAATCAATCCTGTAACTAGAAGTGAAATTTACTCTATTTTGATTATTTTTGTAGAAATGACTGGATCATCCTAAAATTGTAATAAAACTGAATTAAACAATACTAACGCCCCAAATATCTCATCTCCCTTAAATAGGGAACTGGCTTTATGTGCAGATTTGGTGTCAATGTTATTTTTAGATATTTATTTTGTATTTGTGTTATGATCGTATTATCATATATCAAATTTAATCATGAAAGGACCCTTTTTGTACCACTTACTGGTTCTGAGAAAGCTTGATGCCTGCTTCTGATTGGAGGTCAGCTCTCCAGTGACAAGCTGTAAGCATCTAATAGAACTGTAGATTGCAGCAACTTTTGGCTTTATGCCTCAGCATACCAGCTCTACAGAGATGTTCAGTCTCATGCTTTATTTTGGTGTGATTCAGAAAGATGAGCCCAGGCTCATTCCTTCTGTCTCAGGATGCAGGATGGTGAGATAAAGACATCTCATTGATCCTGAAGTCACTGTGCATGGCTCTCACCTTCTATGGAAGGTGACATCTTCAAATGCAGATTTTGCAAAATCTTTAAACGCCATTGGTTCCAATGAAAATCAAGTGCCTTCTGTTACTCGAGTGATACAAGCATGATAAATAAGCCTTATTAATTCTTACAAAAGGCATAAAGCTCCAGCCACAGACAATGACAGGAAAGCAGGCTTGAATGCATGAGCAACCTCTTCTAGAACAGTTCGTTTTCTATTGTTTAATGAACCTGAAGCCCTAACTGCCATATTATCCCAAAAGTTGTTCCGTCAGGCTTCCTCCCATCAGACACAACGCGGAGGAAATTGCACATGACCGGTTGCCCTTCTGTATCCACTCTGAAGGCAAAGTCAAGGCCTCCATTTGCTTCCTCTAAAGTATATCAAGTGATACCATGAAATAAAGATGAATGAATAAAAAAATAAATAGACTAATAATATAGTACGTTGTTCTTATATAAAATTACAAGCCAAGAATAGCTCAAAGTGCCTTTCCAGCTGCACAGACCAGTCACACGTTTCTGAAATACAGCTATCTCCCAGGTGAAATCCATCAGGCACAGTAAACACAGCTTTGTACTGCAGAGAGCACTCTTCAGGCACTGCTCCACATGGGTCCCCACCTGCAGGAATATCCATGGGCTCTTTCAGGCTCACAGCCCAGCTCTGGCAGCAGCGGGGCCCTGTTGAAGCAGCTGGAGTCACTTTGCTCTGACATGAGGCACTGCAGTGCTCTGCTCACACGGGCTGCCCTTCAGCCTTAACATTAGCAAAACCTTGCCATGTAACCTCAAAACAAGTGAGAAATTAGATTTGCACTGTAAGATTCATCATATATTTCTAAGGCCTTTATGGTTAAATAGCAAGAGGATGGGAAAGCTTCTCTGCAGCATTATTTCCAAATACATCAAGGGAAGCATGATAAAAGGTAGAAGGAAAGTGTGATGTCAATATATTGATACAATTCTGGCTTTCTTAAATATCCCCATTTCAAAGATCACACTTTTTTATAAGTGATAGCTTAAGCAACTTCTAGTCACCCCAACAAAGAGCACATTATAAAAAATTATACTGTTCAAAGTCTGTGAAGCTGAATGCTGATCCATTGCATTTTTTATGTGAATGTACCTAGAATTGACTGACTTTTTTCAGTTGAAGTTACACGTTGTTGACAGTAATGTTATATATATAATAAACCAACAATATAAGTAGAAATTGAACACAATTGAACTTCAGAAAGAACCCACACACTCTTCTGTATAAAACAAGACATAGAATTTCACAGGGTATGTGTACAAAAAGAATTTTTAAGACAACAAAGGTAGTTAGGTTTTTATGTTTGTTTTCATTTCTGTTATTTTCCTTTTGCTGCTTTTATTAATATAAATGAAAAGACCATATGTGGAATACTGTGGAAAAACAGGAGAATGATAAAAAGATTAATCCAAGTATGTGGGATAGGCTACAAATTAAGATACTGTAAATCTTTTTTATTTCTAGACTTGATAATACAGACAAATGGAATTTTATTTCATCTGTTTTCAAAAATCAGGAAATGTATACTTGTTAGTTATTCATCTATTTTTTCCACTCAATGTGGCTATCAAAGAAGCTAAAGGGAAGATTAAGAAAAATTAAGTTTAAATAGAGGTCAATAAATGTGTTTTGTTTTTTTTTAAACACAGAATTATAAACGTGTGTAGCTGTCCTCCTGGGTATGACTGTTGAGGCAAAAACTCTAAGGTCATTAAAATAACTATTGGAATCATAGAATCACTGGAGTTGGAAAGGAACCCTAAAGGTCATCTGGTCAAGCTCCCTTGCAGTGAACAGGGACATCTACAGCTAGATCAGCTTGCTCAGAGCCTGGTCCAACCCGGCACTGAATTAATCTGGGCAACGTGTTCCAGTGCTTCACTGCCCTTATCATAAAAAATATTTTTCTGATATTCAATCTCCCCTTTGATATCATTTTCCCTTGTCCTGTCACAACAGGCCCTGCTAAAGAGTCTCTCCCTTTCTTTCCTATATCTCCCCTAAATATACTGAAAGGCCACACTTAGATCTCTCGGAGCCTTCTCTTCTCCATGCTGAACAGCCCCAGGTCTCTCAGTCTGTCCTGGTATAGAGGTGTTCCATCTCTTGAATCATTTTTGTGGCCCTCTTCTGGACCAAGAAAGTCCAATAGGTCCCTAATAAGGGAGCAACTATGTCCACTGGGACTTAGGCATTTTACTGTTAATGTTATATAAAGTTGGCCTAAATGTTCGGAAGGACAAATTCATTGGAAACATTAGGAAAATTAGAAAAAGGGAAAGAGAACCAGAAGAAAAGAGCAGCAAAAAGTCTTTTCCATTATTATCTGTGCACATGAACTTATCTTGGAATTCTGTGTTAGACTGTGAATGCCAGAATATACTATACAGCAGAAATCCATGTCTGGCTATCAGATGAAATCATGATCTTTCTACCTAGAGAATACACAAACTTAAATCAAGGTCCTTGGTCAAATGTATCCTTGCTGGGAGAAAAACAACATGAAGTGATCTTGTACTTCCCTGTGAGTATGTGTCATGTAGTATGTTGCATCCACAAGTTGACAAGCATGTCACCATCTCTGAAGCTACTACTCATCTTTGTGCAGATGAACTTTAAATTATAGGGAGTTGATTGCTGTTTGAGTGCATTCCTCAGCTTACTAACAAGAATAGAAAAAGATCTCTTGATGTTTTAACTAAGTGGATTTATTCCACTGGGAATTTGAATAGATTCAACAATAATCATTGCTCTCAGATCAGACTCCCTAATGAATCTGTTCTCAGAGTAGCGCCATTAACCCAAAGCTAAAGTTTCAGAATAAGATAGGTCCTTTATTTTAAAGAAATACACTACTGATTCAAAAATATTGACCTGATAATAGAGTCGATCTTTTCATCTTTAATGAAATACTGTACCGACTCCAGAACATCACCCAAAGGCAGGTTATTTCTTCTCTGCTAAGCTCCCCTGTGCAATTGTTCAGAATAACAGTGAAAATAGCAAAAGATCCATGCTGAGAGAACAATCTGCTTCAATCAAGGTTGAATGCTGACCTGACCAGAATAATGATTATATTGAGTAACAGCTCATCAAAATCTGGATTTGCCTTCTTTAACCTCTGAAAGATAGATGCAGGGGAGTGGAGAAAATGCTCTACTCTGTAGTAAAACTTTTCCTTCATTGACAGAAAAGATATTTTCTGTAAAGACATTTCTCTTTATTTGTACAATGCTAGTAAGCCAGGGTAAGCCTTCAAGTCATTGTGGCAGTAATATACTCAGCCACACATGCTCAGGTAGAGTTAGATGCTCTGGAAAAAAACCGCAGTACTTCAATCAACTATTTGCCATTGAACCAACTGTTCAGCTGTTCAAAATTGAGAGACAGGTGCTTCCTGAGCAATAAATAGAAATCTCTTTTTCTTGCTGATAATTTATCTGAAATCAAAGTTTTTGTTCATCTTTCTTCTAGAAGTGCTTGATATATATTTTTGCCAACTGTTTAGGTTTCAAAAGAAAAAAAGGGGAGTTAGCTTGGTTTCCTGTGTGAGTGAGTCTGTTTCCACGTGTGGGCCTGTCCTGAAAAAATTTTGTAAGATCATTTCCTTTAAGCAAATAGGGCAGAAAAACAGATTAAAAAAAAAAAAAAAAAAAAAAAAAAAAAGTGAAAAAATGATGGCGATGGCCAGCTTCCTTTTTTTGTTGTTGTTAACCCAGATTTATCCAATTAATGATGACCCAGAAAAGAACATATAGTTGGATTTCCTTGAAATTTTAATTTCAATTTAATTTCAATTACTTTCAATAAATATCATGAAAAAGGACAATGAAGGATCTTTCAATATCCTGGAGCCTAAAAAAAGCAGTTATTGGGAGAACCAGGTTTCATTTATTTGGATCTGAAGCATCTGCTTTTGGAATAACAGCATTTGAAAGTTTCTTGACATATTTTATAAGAATGTTGACTCAAGACAGTGAAAGAAAGCATATGTCACCCAAGTGTGGTATGTGATACAAAAAGAAAGAACTGCTCTACTATTTTAATAATTTGGAACTGGCATTAATGTGCTGGATTCTTCCAAACTGTTATATATAAACCCCTTGGCTAATTCTTAAAACACTGTCAGAGTAGCACAATTGTATTTTACAGCCTGCAAATGAACAGCATAATGTTATTTAATATTTTGTTTTGTATAATTATTTAATAATAAAAAGTCAGTAATTAAGCTTTGCAATAAAACACACAGCAAAAACTATGTAGTACAGTGTATAGACATTCAGTGATTGTTAAATATTACCATTCTAAGCTACTGCCTTAGACTCTTTGAAAAGGACTGTACCAGTGAAATAAATCTTTACCTATTTGCACTACTCAGATTTAACAGAATATGCATGTATTGCATAAACAAAAACATTTGACTGACATTTCTGTTCATTGCAAAGCCAAAGTAAACACAGAGTTTTCTTAATTAAGCCTATTTTGCTTGTGGAATATTTCTGAACCTGAAGAATGGAGTCAGTGACACCTGTACTCCACTGTCTCCTCTATGTTCACCAGTGGAATACGATCCTCTTGCTTGTGCTTCAGATGATCTCCTCTTTGTTGTGTTCCTGGATGCAGTAAAACAGTTTTCAGCAGAGGGGAAAGAATATTCTTTGTCAGATACATAGGAAACAGAGATTCTGCATTTGAGAAGAAATCTACAACCTCAGTAAAAACTTACAACCTTAGTCTGGAGAAGAGGAGGCTCAGGGGAGACCTCATTGCACTTTACAACTTCCTGAAGGGAGGTTGTGGTGTAAGAGGGTCTGGCCTCTTCTCCCAGGCAAATAGTAGGACCTGAGGAAATGGCCAGAAGTTGTACCAGAGGAGGTTTAGGTTGAACATTAGGAGAAACTTTTTCTCTCAAAGGGTGGCCAGGCACTGGAATGGCTGCCCAGGGAGGTGGTGGAGTCGCCGTCCCTGGTAGTGTTCAAGAGGCGCCTGGATGAGGAGCTACGAGAGATGGTTTAGTAGCTTGTGGTACTGATAGGAATGGGAGGGTGGTTGGACTAGATGATCTTGCAGGTCGTTTCCAACCTTGTGATTCTATGATTCTATGATTCTATGATTCTATGATTCTATGATTCTATGATTCTCATCATCTGGGACTACTTCTTGAACTGAGGAATCCCCATGTCAGTATCATCTCTTGATGGCTGTATCACCTGGCCTCTGTCTGCTGCTACAGAATTTGCTGTCCTGTAGATCCAATTTTAAGTATTCCATCCTCATGCATATTCTTTATGTGCTCTCTAGAATTTCAAATGGTACTACGTGTTTTGTTTAGTTAACAGAAACAAATCCTGATTCTCCTACACAAATTTTCTAGCCACTGCATAACTATATAAAAACTGGATGGCCACAACTGAAGAACAGGACTAAGTGGATCCTGAGAGCATGGCTGTACCTACACTTTTCATGGATTCCCTCTGCAGACTGTAAGAGGCTGTTACTGACTACAGGTGCCTCAATTTATTCAGCAAAGGCTAACACTGAAGACTCAAAAAAGTGCTCAGGCACAAGTTTATGGGAAGCATATTCTAGGTCATTTGTTTCTAACATTACAGCTTTCAATTATATTGGTACCTAAGACAATAGTTAATCAAAAGACTAAGCAATATAACCACAATGAGAGCATCCTAGCAAAATTAGTCTGATGCATCTTATCTCATGAACATAGATAGGTCAGATAGTACTCTGCTCAAAAATCCTTGTTTACTGTGTTTCAGAATAAATTATCTGATGTGCATGCAGCATAGACAATTGTGTACCACAATTAGGCTGATTGATTTTCACACATTATTTATTCCTTAAGCACATATGCTACTTGAATCTTAACAATTATTCAAATTCTGTTATTGGCTATTACAGAATTGATTATCTGTAAGGAGCATGATTTGAGCTTAAAGTTTTATGGTGATTTATCTATCAAGTCACAGACAAGTTAATAAATGTTTACCTCTTACCATTTACTTTCTACATTGTTTTGATTGAGCAAATGGCTTTTTTGGTTCTGTTTTGATTTAGAGAAATGGAACATAGCTTATAGTATGTGGACTTTAATTACTCCTCCTTTGTACATTTACAAAATAAGGTAAATAAAGGTGAATATTAAATTTCTTCCTTATTTTTCAGTTTTTCGTAGGTACCACACTGGAGTGACAGAAGCCTTTATTTGTTTTACCTGGAAAATCCCCTCAGATGGCCTTATGGCTAAAATTTTTATTTGTTTTTCAGTCTACAATTGGAAAAAAAAATATATGAACATACTAGAAACATTGCAAGGCTGTCAGGAGATTAAAAACACTTTTTATTTGGGATTTCCAGAAATGTCAGCAGAAAATTTAACACATGAGTATGAATGAGGCTTTACAAGGTCAGTAGAGGCAGACAAGGCACCCTGCTGGCCATCTCTCTTTCACAGAATCATAGAATCACAAGTTTGGAAAGGACTTACAAGATCATCTAGTCCACCCATCCTCCCATTCGATGCAGCCCAGCATACAGTTGGTGTTCCGTGCTGCAAATACACACTTCTGGTTAATGTCCAGCTTTTTGTTCACAAGGACCACCACCATAGGTCTGCTGCCAATGAGTTCTTCTCTCAGGCTCTATACATATATGGGTTTGCCCCAACTAAACTGCAACATCTTGCACTTAGCATTGTTGAACCTCATTATGTTCACCAGGGCACACTTTTCAAGCTTCTCCAGGTCCCTCTGGGTGTCACCCCTTCTTTCTGTTGTGTGAACTGTACCACTCAGCTTCGTGTCATCAGGAAGCTTTTTCTCACTGTTTAGGTCATTGATGTTAAAGAGAAACAGACCCCTGGAGTACACCACTCATTATTGTCTTCCACCAGGACAACCCTCTGACTGCAACCATCCAACCAATTATTTACCCATCAAGTAATCCACTCTTCAAATCCATATCTCCCCAATATGGTGATAAGGATGGGGGTGGAATTGGCAAAGGCCTTGCACAAGTCCAAGTAGACAATGTCCCTTGCCCTTCCTTGGTCCACCAGTATCATCACTCTGTTATAGAAAGCCAACAGATTGGTTAGCCATGATCTGCCCTTGCTGAAGCCACGCTGGTTCCTCAGACTAGTTTGTTTTGCATGTTATTTTCCACATTCCTTGAAAAGTTCAGTCCCATCTGCACTTTGGCTTCCTTGATCTCATCTCTGCACGTCCAGATGGCATTCTTGTATTCTTCCCAGGCCACACATCCCTGCTTTCACTGTGCATGTATGTTCTTCTTTTCCATCAGTTTGATTAGCAGGTAATGTTCAGCCATACCTTTTTCTTGCCTCTCTGCTTGATTTCTTATGCTGGGGAATGGAGAACTCTCATGCTCTTTCAAAATCTGACAGCTCCATTCCTTTCCTTTTCCACTGTGGATAGTTTATCAGAGGATCTAATCCAGTAATTCCAATAAGTCCTAATTTTTACTCACAAACTCTCAACCTGATCAGATCTGTTTCTCGGCTCTTCACAATCAATTCATTTCCAAACAGTGAGGGCATCTCCCCTTCTCCCTCTTCCCTGCCTATCTTCTTCAGTTATTTAAATTCTATCAAAATTTGTTTATACTTTCTAACACAGTAGTTATTTAATCTTAGTTTACTCTTTCATTTACAGGAATTGTTCTATCTAGAAGAATCCCAACAAGGCAAAACCATTATTTTGCATCTATGAAATAATATGTATTTAAAAATTGCTGTAGTTATATATTGTTCCCAGTACTTAAGCATTTGGAAAAAGAAGACATTTTGGTCACATTTCTGATCAACTGTTATGCACAAAAATTTTGTTTGCTAGGGCTTGCCTGAGAATCCTCAACAACATTTCAATACGTTGAGAATTCTTATTAGGTGATTCTTAATATTATTTCACAGTTTCTGTATTTCTAAATTTTGATATTTTGTTAAGATAATGAAAAATGTATAAAATATTTTAGTTGTGTGCATTTATTTTATTTTATTTTATTTCATGTGCTTTTTTCTTCCTGGTGTGTATGCATGTGTTTATTGTGCAAATTATTTTAAATACTTGAAAGATGGTCATCACATTGACTTGTATTTCAAATCCAGAAAAGAGGCTATTTTAAAAAGATTTAACAGCCATGCTTCTGAGATTAATTTGCAAAGATACTCATTACTTTAATATTTAAAAATTATGTTTGTGGGAAACATAATAAAATAAATGAATATTGCTAGAAGAAACTAAAAATACTTAAACAGATTAACTATCCATGAAGATTAATAGTATCCCATAAACCTGAGAGAGTTTTCTAATGAGTTTTCATATTTTTTGTATGAAATTTTCAATTAATATTCACTAATAATTACAGATCCTTTGAAGATCAGTGTGTCTGAAATATTTGCCTTTCATCTGGGATTTGGAGACATTGGAAAAAAAATATTTGAAACAATGCCAATTGTGTTTAATTATTCATAATGCTATAGAACTAGTGTTAGTATTCTGTGGGACTCTGGATTAATATTGCACAATCACTGTGGTGATGTTTCCAGACCTAGTTTGTTCTTTGAAGCTTATGCCTTCATACACAGACCATTTCCTAAGGGACAGTGTGATATTGGCAGGCCAGCAGAAATGGTAATTGTGTCAGAACTGTACAGCAAAAAATGATGTACTTTTGTGGGAAACTAAAAAAAAGTGTAGAGTTTAATTATAGTCTGTAAATCCATAAAGTGTGAAGAGGGAGAAGACCAGACTATGCATTTCACATTAATTTGTGAGTCATTATTAACTTTCCAGAAACATTTCGAAGTTACAAAAGATAAAACAGGCAAGTGTAACATCTACCTGTTTTGCAATTCTGCTATAAAAAAATATCACTTTAGAAAACAGATTTCTGGTTCATATTATAAATGTGTTCTAGAACCATTCCCTTTCAAACTTCTCTTCCTCCATAGACTACTTTTGTGGGAAGAGTTTAATCTTGCTGCAATAGCTTTTTTCAACAAACATTCTATTGGAAAGTATCAAGTTAAATAATATTTACTGCCAACAGTAGAAAGGGTATAACTGACAGTATTTATATTAGTTTCTGAAAGTTGAGCAAATAAGCATTTGAAACAGTTAATGATACTGTATGTCTGTTTATCTGAAGAGAAATCACCTATAGTTAAAAATTTTTAAGTAAATAAACATTTAATTGAGGAAGCTTGGATGGTGAATTCACAGGGCTACTTGATATTTATGATATTTACCAGATATGTTTGCAGGGTTTCTGAACCCGTCTCTTTTTGGCTCAAATCTTGCTTTCTGTGCCTTTTTTTTTTTTTTTTTTTTGTGATAAGACTGACTTATCTTGGAGGCAAGAGGTGGGTCTGCATGGTGGTCAGCATTACTTTGTGGACAGTTTTACATTTGAAAGCGTTTCTTTGGAGCTATTTGCTCCAGGGAAAAAGAAGGGAGTGCCTGCTGAGATTCAAAGAAGAAGAAGCTGTTGGTGACAGAGCTGACTTTATCACTTTGGACTTACCAATGAGTTTGTACTGTCGTGGAAAACGTTATCATCATCAACTGAACAACAACCTCCAATGACCCAGCAGTACTGAAGATTAATGTCTGAACTTCAAACCACTCTGGACCCACAGTGGTGACTCTCTCTCTCTTGCTTTCTACTTTCTAAGACTCCTTGCTTTTCTTCCCTATCTCTTTTCTATCACCTGTCTTCCCTTCCCCATCTCTCTAAGAAATTAGGATTTCTAATAAACTGGTTGGGCTAACATTTGACTCATTGTGTCTTAATCTCACCATTGGGTATACACATATTAAAAGAACTTCCTTTCCCTCCTATAAATTGGAGCGAGACACGGGGACACACCAACAGTTTTGTTGTTATTTCTGCAGACAAGTAACAATCTTTTTTTCCCGTTTATGGTTGCCAGAACATTTCTTCTACTTTTAACATTGTTTGCAATGAAAAAAACAAAAGTGCGGGTGGAAAACAATAATTTCCACATTCATTATGATGAGTGTAAGATTGATTTTACAGAGTTCTCAATATAAATTTCCATCAGCTATCTGAATCCAGACTCAGGAGTTGTCCTATAATTTTTACTTTAGCAAGAAAATTGAATTAACTAAGAGAACTTTTGATTGGAAAGTGTTAAAATGTTTGTTGTTGGTTTGTTTTCTGTTTGTTTGTTTGTTTTGTTTGTTTAATAATAGTAAGTTTAATCTGATTTTTCAAGTCTGGTACAGATTCTTGTTTAACACAACACTTTTCTAGACTGGGAAAAATCATTATGGTGGGGATCAGTATAATATGCCTTCCATTTACTTGTACAACTTTTACTCACACAGACCCACAGGAGGACAGAACAATGTTATTCACCATATCTGTGATCAATGAGCTAACTACTTCTAGCACTGAAGGTGTCAGCTTAGTTATTTACAGTCTTTAAAGAGACATCTCATACATAGAGAAAGGCTTGTAAAAGTCTAAATCTTGGAAGTTCCAGAATCTCATCATAAAACTTTCATTTTTATCACATAGTTTGTTAAATGCTCCAGACATAGTCTTTACCAAGGGCAGGATATGCTAATTAAGCCAAAGGATGGTATGGTTATTAACTATGCCTTCTAATTGATAACATTTTTTTTCTGATTCATGGAGAGCACAGTTAAGTTCAAAAGACATCCACTTTCAAAAGGCTTGTATCCCATTTCTATCTTCTGCAGGATTATTTCCAGGTAAAACCACACATTCAAGACACAGAGCTGCCAAATTATACAAAACTGGCAGTGAATGATCACTGAGAATTTCTGCCTTGTTTGTTGACAATAACAGAAGAGAATAAAACCCCTAATCAACACTGCAATTCTCATTAAATGTCAGTGCAATCCCCACAGATGAATTAGGGAACATCTAAAGATGTAAGAATCAGCTGAAGAGCACTACATTAATATTGAAAAGATAAAAATATATCCATCTTTCATTAAAACCTTTTCATTAAAAATAAAACTCTACTATTTCAGTGCTCATTTTTAAATTAAATAATAAGCTTATATTATAAAGCTTTGAAATCATCTGAGACACAATTGAAAATCTGGCTTTACTGAAGCTTAATCCACATTCCTACACATTAATGCACTTTCTTTCTAAGATATGTCTAATTCACTCTGGTAAAAGTTTCTTTTTTCTAAAAATGGTTACACAGAAGTATACGGGCCAAAATGTCAAACCACTACATCTTTCTATTTCCCTAGAGAACTGTGTAATCTAATTAGAAGCAAAATTATAATTACTTTTTCCATAACTGACCCTTTCCAACTGCTTCTCCCAAAACTTCAACAAGTCCTTTGCAGTTAACAATGCAACAGACAGTGCGTGTATGTTTTGTCAGACAACAGAATAAAAGCACTAAAAGAGGAGCTACTACCTTGGAGAAGAAAATTATAATGAACTTTTGCCAGCCCTGTTAGGCTAAAGATGCTGGATGAATGTATGTTCCACGTATCCCTTACGTAAAGCCAAAAGTGAAAAGGAGTCATTCCCACAACATGGATTGCACAGCCTGTCATTGAGTGGCTGAAATGTAAATGTAATTATTTCTTACACTATTTTTGTCCATATTAGTCTTGCATTTTCTTCTTTCTTTAATATTCACAGTTTACAAACACTACTGAGCAATATGCCATCATTACTCAACCTACTCTGCGCAGCGGTCTGTATGAAGTTGCACTGGCCCAGACTCCTAGTACTGCTCAGTGGTTTACATTTAAAATAAGCTTAATTTTGAGTTCATTTAAACCCAAAGTCCAAGGCAAATTTAGGAATTGCAAATCTGCCAAAATATGAGAAAATAAAATCCACTGAATTTTACATAAATCAAGAAGGTTGAGAATTTTGTAACAGCCAGAGAAAACAAACATTCCTTAAACCAACTTAATCCATACTTTTTATTTAATGTGCTTATTTATAATAAATGCAATTCTAGATCTGTCTCTAGCTGATATTTTCAAGCACATTTCCACAGCTTTCACTTTTTATTTCAGTGCAAATGCTGACATAAGTTTGTAGGAGAATAATTTGGAGCTGACAGTGATTCTGTGCCCCAAAGTTATTTTCATACATAGTTCATCTACTTGAGTTTAGTATTCTACGTATAACCTAACCAAGGTGCCTCTAGGTGTTTTATTCATTTGTAAACTTCTCAAGAACATAACAAAGATGACAGCAATTATTTGTATTTTTTGTACACTGCTTAGATATTTTTGCTTGATTACTTTTCAGGAAACAGTGTGTCCTTTACTTTTCTCTCCACGCTTGTCTCGTTTGTCTTCTGTCCTTTCTAGTTTTCTCTTCTATCTCTTTCAAAATGTGTAGGCTAGTCCTTAAAATAACCTTAAAGTCTGTGATGGAACTGTAGGGTTTGAAGTCATTTACAAAGGAATGAATGCTGAGACATTTTTCCCAGCCAAGTCTTATCTTAATCCAGTATCGCTTTAATAATTCTCCTTTCCCCTTTTTCTTTTCCCTGCTGTCATCTTCTACGTGCTGTAAAAGTTACTTCAGACGAAATTTTCATATAATTAATTCATTAAGATGGTTTTTAATATGCATCATAGCCAGTGCTCTCAGACCTATGATTTTTCTCGTTCCTGCATTTTATTTCTTACTTCCTTTTACCTGTTTCGCCATGATATTTAAAAATATTTTTTAAAAATAATCCCCTTATAATTAAATACCCAGGGTATGTTTTGTATTATTAACATATGCTGTCCAGATTAGCTACTGAAGTAAATGGGAATTTTAAGAGCTCAGTCTTTGTAGGCCTGTACCTAGAATTTGCTGAAATGTTTCCTCTTCTTGTTCACATAACTTTTTGAATTGTCTTGGAAGATAACAGATATGTGTATGTTTAAAGTGTACGTGTTTGCATAGATAATTTAACTTCAAAATTATTCTAGGAGCCAGCTGGCTGCTTTGAACAGTTCTCTTATTAATATCATTATTTTTTTACTCCTTACAACACATGAAATATTTATCCTACTGAAGGCAGTAGAATAAGGTTCTTTCAATTTGGCAAAGAGTTTATCAAAAAGCTCTGAGTTTTGTTGAACTAAAAACCTGTTTTGGAGAAAACATCATTGCCCTACACATTCACATGTGCCGCATGTTAGAAAATAACAGGAACCTGTGCAAACCCTCAATTTACTTACAGGCTATATTTATTTCATTGAATCCTGTTTTTTTCCTCATGCCAAACATACAAAGTACATAACAGATCAATGAGTAAACACAGAAAAATAGTATTTTTTCTAATCACTTTCTTTAGTACTACATAGTTATTTGATAAAAAAAAAAAAATTCAGATCACATCAGAGACTGCTAATCTTTCTCATTTTGCTGTCTTTGTATGAGTATTTTTTATATATGATGAACATTGAATTTTAAATAATTTTTATATTGTTCAGAAAGATGAGGGGACATTTTATATGACCCATGAAATCCTCATTATTGCAGTCAAATCTATTTTCATTTAACTTGGGCAAAGTTGTCATATTTAACATAATGAAAGAATTATGGAATCACCAAAGTTGGAAAAGATCTCCAAGAGCATCCAACCGTCCACCTACCACCAATATTTCTCCACTAAACCATGTTGCTCAGTACAACAAACACAGAATTTTACTACCATTACCACTTTTTTCTTTTCTTAAATGTCAATAGAAATACTGTGCACAGTGGTGTTTGGAGAACAGTTTTGCTGTCATTTACCGTCTTTTCCAATTTCTGGTGGTATTCTTCAGCAAACTCTCTGTCTACCATAACACATGTTCTTGCATCAAAGCCAGACAGGAGCTGTACTTGATGATCCACATGCCAAAGCATGCAACTTTATTTTTTTTTTAAAGCAATGGACTAAATCTAGATAGCTGAAACTGTAATTTTCATCATTCATCAAATGTTTTGCTTGACATCAAAAGGGAAGCTAAGCAGTTGATTACATACTCACCATGGAGAATGCCCCCTAATTGCTGTCTTTACTTACAGAGTAAATGTTGTTAAAAAATGCTTTCAAGTTTTGAGGTATTTTATTTCCTGCATTTTGCAAATAAAGTCTTTCCGCTGTTTCCAATGAGATTCATATGCATACTGATCAGAGGATTGTATGTCCATGGTCACTGTGATCCAAAGCATAAACTGGACAAAGATTCATTCACAGGCCATTAATCACAAATTAGAAATTAAGAGAATTCTCTCTGCCACATAACAGCAGTGGCTTTTTATTGGTTGTTATTCAGCTAATGGTAGGATTATAGTACTCTTGACGAAGATCACCTATGCATCTGGCTAGATGCATTCTTTGTGTCTTATAAGTTATTTCACTGGCGTTTTCTGTTCTCAATTAAGATGAGGGTATATAGTCATATCTCAACATTTAAAGTTGACAATTTAGTTGTTACTGGCTCATCTGGGTAGAGAATAGACAAAAAAAGAAAAAGCAAACAAAAAACACGCACACTCCTCCCTCCCTAAAAGCCTACAATTTTTATTTTGCTTGTTCTTATCTTTCAGATTTAGTTCATTTTTCACCCTAAAGGTTCAGCTATACTTGTTTCTTAAGGGCATACTAGTGAAGAAGTAGATGTTCTTTATTTGTCTCAAATGCTATTATAAAGCAATATTTTGTTATTAATACTTTATTTGAATATTAAAATACATATGTTAAATTCATATGGAGAAATTGTGAATGATGTAGGTAAAATGAGATGTGCTTTAGTGTTATTGCAACATCTAAGGCTTTTTGCAGAAAAAATCCTTATAAGAACATAATGTGTCATCATCATAACTCTTTTTATTTTCTAGCATCTCTGGATGCTTCTTTCCAAGTAACAGGCTTTCAACTTCACATGTTATCTTGAAGTATGTATTTATACTTCTTCTCTGATAATAACGTATAGACAACAGTAGACATATAAAATGCATGGCCATATTTCGGCTCAGGGACCTGCCTGGTCATACGTAGGGTTCTGTGATTCATGATAAAGGCCATTATGTCAACTGATGAAAGTAAGTACTAAGTGTGTTTTTATGTAACCTTTTTCTGAAACAAAACAAAATGTATGCAAGGAAGACTGCATATATAAAACAGAGTTCTTTATTTTATTATGGATTCCAGGGAGCCTAAAAAGAGAAGTTAAAAGTGTCATCAGAAAATAATTAATTTTGTCTAAGTTGGTTATTTGTGGTCCTTTGGGCATACATAGTGTCACACACAAGGAATTGCACAAAATTAATTACATAACAGCTTTCTACTTTATACTTGGTTTCAGCTGAGCTTTCTTCCCATGGCACATAAAACAACTTAATTTCCTTTTTTGAATTGGGTGAGGAAAGAGTTCAGCTTTCATCTCCTTAAGAATGTAAGTATATATTAATTCCCATCTTATTCTAGTTTGTCCTCCACTGAGTTCTTGTTCTACCTTGTTTCCTTTCAGAAAAACTGTATTATCACTAAAAGACAAACAAAGCAAACAAAGAAATGAAAAAGACTCTTCTTTTGTCACTGTCTTCCAGTACTTTGTTCTGTCAACATTTTTCCCACAAACCAGTTCAGAACCAGAAATGACAGATTGTTTGTGCATGAAGTGTCACACCTCTAGTACTAATCGAAGCACAGTTCTTCTTTTTGTTACCCAGAGAGACTGACAGATTGCCTTGAACATTTATACCTTGCAATCCTTTCCATGTCACCACAGAAATCGCCACTCGTCCACTTATTCCTACTATCTCCCAGTTTTTACATAGGTATTCATATAATAAAGAAAATATAGTCGAGATATTACAGCAAACACAATCAATACCTCCAAAGCATAAAAATGATGCTGCACATCTCAATGATTTTGAAACAATTTGCAATGTGCAATTTACCAATGCCCTTCTCTTGCAGGATAGAAGACCTCAGAATCTCAGAATCTACTGTTCCCCCCCCTAAAAATTAGAATAACGGTTCCCCAAAACAATGCAGACTTGACACATCTCTGCTCTTCTTAAAATCTTCCTGAGAATATTCCACTCAAGATACACTCCCATTCTTTGAGTCTTTTATCACATGTTCTTCCATCACCTGTGAGCAAGAATTGTTTCCCATTTGTTCTTCATATATTTAGAAACTAAACATGCACAATTTTTGGCTTTTCAGATTACATATCCATCTTCTGTTTTCTGCTATGTAGGATGTTTTTGTTTTGTTTTGTTTTGTTTTTCAGCACAACATATTATATTTCTGTCTTGCTAAAAGCCTAATACTGCCAACTTTAAGAATTTCTGTAGGCTTGTTTTTGTTGATGATGATTTTACTTAGATATGTTTCCACTTTGGAATCTAGTTGGAACGTCTTAGCTTAGTTTGACTAAACTTATTTCTACTTGTCCTCTTTTTAAAGTATATGCCTATCATTATGCTGCTATTAATAATCATGCATGTAATTGTTCTATTACAAACATTAGCAAGATGCCAGCTGTAATGTGCTGTATTTTGATCTGTACTTAGACCTTAGATCTTGTGCTAAGTTGCTGTTACTATAAAGAAAATTTTCTGAGTTTTTAAATTGGGGAACAGGAAGACGGACAGAAAATATTATTTAAAAGCTGAAAAATTTACATTTTAAAGTTCTGGAATGCTTAGTAACATAAAAGGGACAAGACAGCTATCAGTGATTAACTAAATACTGGGAATCTTTCTGAGTTATATCAGAATTTAGGCAAATTTTGACTTAGTAAATCTAAGAGATGAAGTAGATAAAGCCAAATAGTCATTTAAATCATTCTCTTAAGTAAATACAGATTGATCAGTGGAAGCATTCATTGCCACTCTTACTAAAAATCCGCATTATTCACAACTTAAATGACAAAAAATTGAAGAAAAGTTCTGAGATCAATGTGTATACAATTTCAGTTTTAATAAACCCAGAGAATCACAAATTTAAAAGAAGTTAAATGTAAAAGTAGCTCAAAATAAAATGGAAATAAGTTCTTCATAACATTTCGCCTGTATGTTCTTAACACTCTCCCTTAGCTTTGCACTTATACGGATTTCTGTCATAGAAGAACAGTTGCTTAAATAAAATTTGAAGTCAGTGAATGTCAAAGAGCATGTGATATGTTTCAAGGCTACTCCCTTAAAATGTAAATGTGCAAAGAATGTGCGTGTGTATTTGGTTTATGAATGAATTATAGTATACTTAAAATTAACACAAGTATACTTAAAAATTGCTTCTAATTTGCAGAATGCAATCCCTGAAACTGAATGTCTGGCTGAAACAAATTATGCAGTACATTAGAGAATTGAGTTGATTTCAAACAGTTTTTTTTCTGCCACCTGAATGCTCTTTTGGGACTGTAACAATCTCTTTATGATATCCATGAATCTCACTGCTTAAAATACACTATTTAGCTTATCTTCTTCAAGAATAAAATATGAAAGCTGTGTGTGAAAATGGAAAACAGTTGGCCTTACATCTCCAGATTCCAACCTAGCAGAGCGGCAGGCATTTTAGTTACCAGGAGCAGGTCAAGAAATTCATAGTGGAAGCATTCAGCATCTTTTCTCTATTGCATCTTACTTTCATCTATTGTTCCATGGCTGTTTCAAATTCTCTGAGAACTTGCTTCAAAATAATAAATAAATAGATAGATAGATAGATAGATAGATAAACAAACAAACAAATAAATAAATAAATAGAAAGTATTTGTTTATGTAATTTGCCAAAATTAAAACTGAAGTTGTCATAGGTTACATTATAGCTACAAAATAAAACAGTACAGGTATCTGGCCAGACAGAATACGTACCTGCCCCAAATGGCACAGTATAATGTACATCCACATACCCAAACTCTCTTCTCCCATGTCCACATTTCTAGGCATGGTAAATGCTACTCTTGGCCTTTTAAGGGAGAGCAGTTATTTGTACTGTCAGCAGTTTATGGGCTGGTTTGGCCTTGTTCTGTGACTAATGGGGCAGGAGGACCCACAAACTCACACCTCAGGAAAGGGGGAAGCGGAAAAGGGGAAAGGGTACAGAGATGGGCCTAAAAACCAAACAGTGGCAACAATCTGAGAAGGAAAACTAATTTACTAAGTAAGACATAGGAATGAAAAATAACACAACATAATACCATATAATTGGAATTGAGGCTAATAAATCAAATAAAATGAGGGAGACAAAATGTCCAAAAAAGCACACACACCACTGAGACAGCAGAAAGGGAAAAAATGGCCATCTCATGACCTGAAAACAGTTTTATCTTTCCCTCTGAACAGAAAACAGAAACAAAACAGTGAACAGACCTCTGGGATATGTAGTTCTTCTTCTCTTCTGAGAACTAGGTGCCTGGAACCATCAACAATACATGGAACTGGAACATTAATTCCTCAAATCCTTGTGCACTTCATGATGTTATGATGTAGAATACCAATAACAAAAATCATAAAACCATGACATGTACAACCAAAATTAGTGCCATGTAGGCTCCTAAATCAGACTGTGGGCTGTTACCTGAGCCCAGGCTCTAGCACTCTTTCATTTGATACTACATATCACCCTTCCAAATCACAGATAATCTACTTCAGTTTTTTACATATTGAACTCAGATATGTGCAAGACATGCTGCACTTTGCTTACATGAGTACAAACAAGCTTTCTAGAAAAGTTATGAGGCGTAAGAAAGGCTATATCTTAAGTATGAAGCAGTTAATGTTTTCAAAGAGCTACTGCAGACATAAAACTACTAAATCCAACTCCCCTCTCATTATTAGACCTCAGTCTAAGTTCTAGTAGTAGTTAAGTAAAATAGTGCTCTAGTTATATGTGTGCTGTGTAAATAGTCAAATTTATGTATCCCATCTGCTGTCAGATTTGAATGAGGACAGTAGTATATAGAAATGTTTCAGATTACTAATTAAATGCTATATAGCATTCATGAAGATACATAGAAAAAAGTTATTAGAAACTTGGAAAGTCAAGTTATAGGAAAACAATTTTAACAGCAAGAGTGAGAAGGAGACAACAGGCAGTGTATCTACTTCTGAAACCATGTGCACTTCTAATGAAGATTAATTTCGTATCTGTCATGATAGCTATTAATTGAGTATCAGGATAATTGGAAGTAATAGCTTGGGTTAATAATACTTCTCAGAAATCCAGACTTATGATCTCTTGGTAATGCACAGCATTTGAGTCGTAGCTGAAAAAGAAATTAAACAGTATATCAGCTATCTGCTACCTTAAAGATCCTATTCCAGAAACATTGTTTTCATATTAATTTGTAAATCATGACTGGAAGAACATAATTTATTGGCTATTTTGAAGACCATTCAGTATGTGATTTTTTCTAGTATAACACATAAATAGATTTAATGCATTGGTTCAGCCCTATGTCACTGGGACAACAGCAGCCATAATTCAGCTATAAAAAGTTTTTAATATTGAATTAATGTTTGAGTAACTTTCTGAAACATATCTTTAATTTCATATACAAATATGCTATCAGCAAACCTCTACAAGTAACCATTTTGTCTAATCATCATAAAAGCAACGAACCTTTCTTGTTTTGCCATGTGTGGGAGTACTAGGAACAGCTGAAGAGAAATTCCAGCACATAGAATGTGGGTTAGAAAATAAACTTTGTAAAATGACAACAGATGTAGGGCAAACACAGAGCACTGATCACCAATCATAGGCAACCTTTTTCTCCATAAAGTATTTACATTTCATTGTTCTGTAGGTAAGTTGAATTTTGTGTATATTTAAAACAGAGATGGATATATGGATAACAAATAATTAGAATTATAATTCTTTGTCTATTTCAGTTGAAGGTTAATCAGACAAAATATAGGTATGAAACATGAATATGTGATCATGAAAAAGCAAATGAAATCCTAGAATAGTATTACTGTTAGAGATAAGGAAGAATTAGTGCAATTAGAGACGACACTGGTAAGACTTCCTTTGGAATACTGCATACACTGTTCTGTTAGCCTGTGTTTAAGAAAGATTAATTAAACTGCAGTGCTTGCAGAGAAGGGCTGCTAAGATGATCCAGGGAAAAAAAAAAAGAGCTTATCTTGAAGAGGAGACTAAAATAACTTAATGGAGTCTGATAGGGTATATCATTGCTCTCTATAAATACTTCAGAGGTAGATAAATGCTAAAGAAGGAGAAAGCTATTTAAACTAAAAGACAAGGTTGACACAAGAACAAATGGGTATAAATGGGAAAATTTAGGCTGGAAATTAGAAGAAAGAGTGAGGTTTTGGAAGGTCTTACAGAACAAATCTAACTAGTTTAAAAGTGAGACAGGACAAGTTCAGGAACATATTATAAGATATGTTTGCATAGGAACTTGATATGATGGTTAAGAAAATCTTTTCTATATTTGCAGCACAATGGTCACTCACTGTGACCACCTTCCTCATTAAGAACTCACTAATCACAGAATCACAGAATGGCCAGGGTTGGAAGAGACCTCAAGATCATGAATCTCCAACCTCCCAACACATGCAGGGCCACCAACCTCCACATTTGATGCTAGACCTAAATACATACTGGACTAAATATATTACTGTTTGATTGGTACAGGAAAAAAGATAGTCATTCACAAACAGTGAGGTTTTTGGTCATTTAAAATGCAACATATTTCAAACTCAAGATTAATGTTAAACAGAAACCCCATAGTTGGCTTTATGTGGAGCCAACATTTTCTCTGAACTCTTCCCTTCAGGAAAGAAAAACAAAACAAAACAAAACAGAAGAGAAGAGAAGGAAATGGTCTATGAAAGGTACACTGTTAGTATTTGTGTTGACAGAGAATACTTTAATACTGGAAATGCTAAGGGCAGATGAAAGGGAAATATAAGCCAGAAAAAATCTTTCATTTAGTGAAAATTTTATGGAGAAAAACAACGAGAGACTGAATTAGCATTGTGGGAAAAAAAAAAAAAGCCAATAAAACAGAAATCTCCAATCTCTATAGACTTTCTTCCCCTTATTCTAACTTGTCATTTGTTCCAGCTCTTTTCCTTATATATCTTACCATCTTTTTTCTTAGTTTGTCTAGACAAATTAGCAGGCTGGGCAGTCACAAACCACATGAAGTTTAACAAGGCAAAGTGCCAGATTCTGCAACAGCAGAATGGGCATGGTATGGGACAACCCTGTAAATATGTGCAGAGTGAGGGACAAGAGGCTGGAGAGCAGCCCTGTGGAAATGGATCTGGAATCTTTGTTGACAGCAAGTTGAACATGAGTCAACAGTGTATCCAGACAGCCAGGAAGATCAAATGCATCCTGAGTGCATCAAGCACAGCCCTGCTAGCCAGGCAAGGGAAGTGATTGTTCCACTCTAAAGAACGCTGGTACTACCTCACCTTGAGTACTGTACACAGTTTCGAGTGCCACAGTACAAAAAGAATATGAAACTATTAAAAGGCATCCAGAGCAGGGGTATAAAAATGGTGACAGAGGTAGAGGGGAAGTATATGAGAAGTGGCTGCAGTCAGTTTGTTCAACCCAAAGAAGAGAGGGGAGAGTTCCTCATGGCCTGTGGCTTCCCCACGAGGGGAGCAGAGGGGTAGATCCTCACCTTCTCTCTTTGATAACAGTGATAGAACCATGGCATGGATCTGCAACAGGGAGGTTCAGGTTGGATAACAGGAAAAGATGATGTGCAAATCCATCTGGAAGCCTAAATATAATAACTTACTTTTGTGTAGCCGAACCCATTAATAAAGCCTCGCTGTACATGGTGGATAACACGTAAAACTATCAATTTAAATCCTCACAGATAGCATACAGAAATAGGAGACTGGCCACTAGTAATTAGATTTTTTAGTCTCCAGTCAGTCCATTCTAACTCAACTCAGTATTCATAACTTCTGAAAGAAGACAAGAAAAGTGCAAGTATATAGAATTCTACAGTTCTATGATATATGATCTTTCCTTTGAGTACCCTCCTGGTAACTCTCATGTCTTTCAGCACAGGGACCTTCCTGAGCTGTAATTTGTCTTAGTCTTGTGATTTACTTGCTTTATAACTCTCAATTTATCACTTTACTAGATGCTTTCCCAATTTTCCTGCAATCATTGTGCACTTTTTCTACACATGCTATCGTGAGACATGGAGTACCAGAGGTCTGTGTTCTATCAGTATTCTTTTTGTGACTCCTGTAAAGTATTTTTTATAACCCATACAATTTTTACAAAAATAGGCTATTTTACTGCTTCATGCCAGTCATGCTTTTACCTCCATTACAAGACCTCCATTACATTCTGAAGGGTTGTCCTTTTTTGGTACTGGTGAGTTCTGCACGCCTAACATTTCCTTTAAGATTGTTTGCATGTTCTTAATCATTGCTGCCCTTCTTTCCATCATTTCCTTTTGAGTTGAGGGAATAGGAATTACATAGGGCATTTGAAGTGTGAATGCACAATGGACTTATACAATGGTATAACAAACTTTTCTGCTTTACTCTTTATATCTTTACTAGTAATTGATAACGTTTAATATATTTTTGATGAATAATATATGACAGAAGTGTAATTTTTATGAAAATAGCTGTCAGGGATTCAGATTTTCTATCTATAATGGTCAAAGCAGAATCTGTGATTTACATCAAACTGGACATAAGTAGACTTCTTCCCAATGTGCATTACTTTATATCTTTCTACACTGAGTTTTAATAGTGACCCTTCAATATCTCATTCTTGACCCTTCACTTTGTCTTGAAGGACTATTCTGTAAGTTTTCACAGTTATACTTCACTCCTAAAGAGAAAAAAACACATTATTAATGTTGAATGATTTTTATTTCACTGCCTTCACCTTTTTCAGATCTTTTTCCATGCTGAACAGTATGACTCCTCATACTGTCCCCTACAGAACTCCCCTGCTCACTCAGCCACAGGAATGACTGTAAATCTGCACACCATTACCCTTTATCTTTTATTGTTCAGACAATTTATTATGCATAGGAAAGGGTTCTTCCACTTTATGTCAATTTTGCTTAATTTCCAAAGCCTTTTCCCACATTTATAAAGGTAAGGGAATTTGTAAAAGTTTTCTAATATCCAGAAAAACTACAATAACAGATATTTATACATTGGATGAATCCTTGACACAAAAACAGAAGATTCCTTTAGAGCTGTAGAACACAATTGTACCTCCATCCATTTTTCTGAAGGAGAATAGGAAGCAAGTGATTTTTATGTTCATTCTCAGGAAATCTCAGGAAACCTTGCAAAGCTTTTATTGTCAGTATCCCTTCCCAAGTCATAGCATCATTATTCAGTATTTTGGAAAATTAATCACTCAATAACATCCACATATTCACATAAAAATATTACTTTATAAATAGGTAATTTCATCATCCTGCTCATCAGAATGGGCTGGGGTAAATTAGGCCAGAATTTATTTTAGCATTTTGTCCCCAGATAGTCTTCAGCTCTACTCTGGTCAAGAATAAGGAACATTGCTAGTACTTCGTTATTGTTCTTTTAATAGAGATATTCAATTCCTACTGTAATCTGTCATTTCTAATTAGCATGAAATCAATCTAAACTTAAAAAATATATATAAAACTAAAGTTGAGTCCCTCTATTTCACTGTGATGAACTATCCTATCTTTAATAAACACTGTTCATAAATTGATACAGGATAGTATGCTAAATTAACTATGTCAGAAAGTCACTTTAGAATAAGAATCCATTAAAGACAGTGACAACTTAGTATGACAAGGCACTATTCACTATTCATTTCAAAAGCTGTGGAAAAAGCCTCCCTTGAACAAAACTCTGTTTACTTGAGAAAACTGTAATTTAATTATCCATCTTCCTTGACTCAGAATGTAGATATTAGCATAAGGGAAATGTATTGTTTCACTTAATCTAACAGTGAAACATCAAAGTGACTTTGCCCCATAAATGAACAGTCAAAAGGAAAAGAAAAAAAAGGCAAGCGGGCAAAGGTTGAAAGAGAAAGGAGGACAGAGGACAAGTTGCTGAATGTCTCATTTGCTCAAGTATGGCCTATTTCCACTGTGCTGAAGTGCAGTACTTCCCTTTTGTAATGCACTGTTTCCAATATGTATTAGTATTGTCTGAAGTTTGGAACAACTTATTCTGTCTTAGTCCAAGAAAATTTCTTTGCTGCTATTTATTCCAACACTTGGTAGCCTCTGTAGAGAGCAGCAAACTACTGCTTGCTGTTATGACTTTGGAAAGTGGGTGAGCTATTTCCTGGTTATTTATGACTGCTCCTCAAGTCTTCTCAAACTGTAGCTGAAGGAGCAGCAATGAATCATTTGGGGACAGCCTTCCCTCAACAGATATCCCATCAAATCTTTCATTGATCACAATGTGGGGATGCTATTGAGATGAGCAATATAAGAAAATGCAGCAAGAAAAGTTTTGCAATAGTCATAATAGTGACTTTGGAGGGCGGGAGAGAGGGAGGGAGGAAGCAAGGAAGGGAGGAAGGTGAGAAGGAAGGAAGGAGGGAGGGAAGAGGGAAGGAAGGAGAGAAGGGGGGAAGGGAGAAAGGAAGGGGAAAAAGTATGTATTTCTTCTGAGATGTCTGCTGAAAACAAAAAATATCCTTAAACTTAAGTATACAATATAAAAAAGGAGAACTTTACTGCTTTTCTTTTCTCTTTCATAGTGTGTGTCTATGTCAGGATTACTCTTCTTTTGCCATTATAAACAGAACAGTTTCTAAACAAAAGGTTTTTATGCCATAATTTCTGATGTTTTGAATGGAAAAGACCTTACTATTCAGGTTGGACTCTGACAAGTGGAAATCATGAGCTGCCTTTTTTCTCTGGCAACATTCATGAAAGCATTCATGAAAGGTGTACATGTCATGGAGATGAGAATATTCTCTCACTGTATAGTAGCCTCTGGCTGCAAAGTGGCACAGCTACAGAAAAGAGCATTTGGTCCACCTGCAAGGGGAGTAATTTCACACAGTCTGTGGGTATTGCCAAGACATATTTCATGTTTTGAATGCCAAAATAAATCTGAATGTCAATGAGCAAGTGTTTATGTAGTTATAATAGTTGATAATTTGGTCAAAGATTATAACATAAACTTAAAAGAAAGTTAGTGCAATCTTTACATTTAATTTGATATGGGATGACTTTAAAAAATATTAGAAATACTGAACAGTATTATATTATATCAATTGTAGACAAATCTAATAAAATACAGGTAGAAGCTGTAGCTGTCTAATCCTCATTACATTTGATGAAGAAAGAAATGTAACACAATGTAATTTTCTTTTTAATTTGGATATTGTTTGTGCAAAATTGGTCAATATTTTATTTTTGCTTGTTCAACATGCAAAGAAGATAGTTTTGCCTATTTGGGTTTCCCTGAAAATGCCACTAGTATCAGCATCCCTTCTATTTTATTTTATTTTATTTTAAAAAAGAACTTTTTTCATTTCAGTCCCCATAATGAAAATTTGTTTAAGGAGATGATCCAGAAAACATAAATGTCATTTTGTGCAAATGCAGCATTTACACTTCCACCATAATATAAGCATCAACTGTAGGACACATTTTAATATAATTCTAATATCTTCTAAACATTTCTTTTTGCAAGAATGTTAGACTTTTTGTAACCCTTCTGTTCTGACACAGTGCAAGATGGGATATTCTGGGGGTAAATTAAAGTTGAAAAATACAGATTGCATTTAAACAACAAAAATGATCCTGATTATGAATGTTGACTAGAAATAATGATATACAAGTACAAAAGAAGTGTCCAGTAATAAAATACACATGGCAAGATGGACAAAGATTGAATTTTATGGGCAGTGAAAGACAGTGTATAGTCTAATCCTTATTTTATCCCATCTTTGCTTTTTCTTTTTATTATTATTCCAATTTGAAAATATGTTTTCCTGCTGGCACAATGTCAGATTTAGCTGCAGATTACCAATGCAGTGGCAAAATCTGACAGCTAAGTCAGCATAGCCTCATTAAAGTTAACTTCCTGTGGTTTGCAAAGATTTAATTACTTTATTTTAGGCAATCCACTAATCACAATTAGAAAATTTCATAATATTCAAATGCCTAGTTATATCCATCATGCTCCTTGTCTCTTTCTTATACTGCAGTGGCTGAGGACAACTTTTATATTGAGCTCTGAGAACCTGGTGTTCTAAATTTTTTTCTGTGTGTAGGAGAGAGAGAGATGGACAGACAAGCAGACAGATGCACTGCAAGATGTGGTCCTAGTACGACTCATGTTTCTGTTATTCTCAAAGGATGAAGTAAATATCTGGAAATTATCTATAATCCAGAATCACTGTATATTTCTGAGGCAACTACTTCACAGTTAAGTTCCCATCATAAATATTGTAACTCCTTTTACGGCTTTCATGTTATTTAAAACTCTATCACCTTCCACTTTTTACTGGAAAGATGAAATTTTCAGCAAGGAGGCCAAATAGGATCTTTCAGAGTAAGCCATCTGTAACCTTATTACTGCTGATAATGCATTTATTGTGCATGTGTGTTATAAAAGGATAGTTGTTCAATAACGTGTCTGGTTACACAGAAGGTCAAATTCCAAAACTAAAAACACACATCATATTCATTTACTTAATTTACTGGAAAAATTTATTGCAGAATCCTTCCTCTTAATTACCTTAAGAGTCTCATTTCATGTACAAATACAGAAAGAAATTGTCCTGTCTTGCATGTCATTGTTACATTGAGGTGATATAGTAATGACCTTAGCAGTGTTGAGGTAGAATACCTTTCCAAATGAATGGACTCTGTGACAGATGGTCTAATGTAAAAGGATGAAGTCGCTATTAAAGTCAGTTTTAGACTAGGAGTTTTATGAAGTAGAGCTCATAAAGTTGGGTTTATTGAAGGTGAACATCTGGGTCACTAGCAGGTAATATTAACCAAGAGAGAAAGGAAGAAATTACTATTCAGTCCCTACAAAAAAATCGACTGTACAATGTGAATGGAAAGTCCATATTCAAAACTGGAGTAAAGATGAATGGAAAAAGAAATTATGTACATTTTTACAGGACTTAAGCAATCATTCTGTTATCTTTCTTCAAATAATGTTTACATATTGACTAACTGTGGATTAGATTCAGCCTAGGAAGAGGAAAATAGTACAGAAACATTTTTATTACCTAGCTCAAGTGAAGACTAAAGAAATCATAATATATAGTATACAGTCCACAGCAAATGTACATAAGGATACCGTGTCAAAACATGCATTATATTCATGCAGCAAGGCTTGGTTTTCTTATTACTCTACCTTCATTTTGTCACCAATGATGATACTGTATTCTGTTACGTGTTTTGTAGGAAATAACCCCTGTGCCAGGGTGAAATTGTGAAGGTAGCAAAGAGCACTTTTAGTGTTGGATATATTCTGTCTCATATTTACCAGAATAAAAACACACAGTCCAGTGTTACTGTGAATTCAAATTGAGGTTCATTCAAATCATATTCCTGGTTGGGCTGCCTAAATTCTTTAGGGGTCTATTTGGCAAGCAACCATTTTTACGAACAATACCACCTAGGTAGAAAAGAGGCTTATGAGGGGCAGCCAGCAGATAAACACAGTCAGTGTGCATTTATTGTAATTTTTGTAGACCATTAAGATAACTTTTCTAAAATGAAATGCATAAAACAGCTTCTGCTGCAGAATCTCCTTTAAGTATAATAAATCTCCCTTTTTTTCAGGTACTTCAGAGGAATTAAAATCTTCAAATTCAAATATTCCATTTTGTCCCATTAAAATGCATAGTTTGCATCATTTTTGATGTTGCTGAATTTGGTATCTCTTGTTTATTGGTGCAGTCATTTAGTACAATCTTATCATCTCACTTCGGCATATCTACATTCCCAGAGGCCAGTTCAGTGATTTTATTTCTATTTTATTCCTTGTTTAAGAAGACATCATCTTTGAAAGCTAAGGTCATTCCTTTGCTGCTACAGAATCAATTATAACTACAGCTATGGTGTCACAGTGCAATGCAGAGAGCTATAGAGAAAGTCATTATCAAGATGTTTTTTTTGTGAATATATTCTCCAATAGGAAAACAGGGCTTAGTTTGATTCCTTTTGCCTTAACTTTAAGCAAAAGCTCTGTAGCCTGAAAAGTGGAGTTTTTATTCTTTCTTGTGCACACTTTAATTACATCATTCAGTATGTGCTAGAAAAATAGAAGACAGCTGGATGTGTTTATTAAGTTTAACCTTCCAGTTGGTACAGAAAAGAAATAAGACATTCTGCCTTCCTGCAGATAGATAGATGTTTGGGTTTTGTTTTGATTTCTAAATTGATGGAATTTGTCCAACTGAGTGGAAAGTAAGTGAGAGAGAGAGTGGATAACTTTCTCAAAAGTAAAACACTCCCTGGGGCTGTGACAGATATAATTTTGGGCTAAACAGTGGAGAATATCTGGAAATTTAGGTAAGACTGTGTATATACTTTATTTGGATATTTTCACTATTTCATCCTCTAGCAAATTCTAATCTGGCCATTTCTTAGAAGAACATTTCTCAGTGCATCTGACAACTGCAAGACTGACTGATCAATGCCTAATGAAGTAGTTGATAAACCAAGATTCAGGTATCATACAAAGAGTTTAGAAGAGATTTTAGCGGTGTTAAAATCAGTGAAATGAAATCAAGCAGAATATTTTTTTTTTTTCTTCTCAAACAGTATTTAGAGCAGTGACTTTTTTTTTTATCACAGCTTTAAAATGGGACATTTGATTATCTTGATTTTCTGTTTCTCTAGGAGACTTTTTTAGGAACCCAAACTGATCATGTATTTTATTTTTTAAAGATAAAGTCCTGGAACTGCAACTTTCACACTTGTACTTTCCAGCTAATTTTAATAGTGTTGCATTTTCATAGTCCTTATACATAGCACAGTTAGTCTTTTATAGATGGTTGGAAGGCATTAGGAAGGGTTTTGTGGACCATGGTGTGTGGTACTATGCTGAATATATGTCCTGTGAATGCTGAGCAATTTTTTTCGTGTAAGAATTCATGCTCTATAATCGTTCATCTCTTTGTTCACAATGCTCTCAGAGCACATTCATATAATTTGATAATGTGGCTGATCAAGATCTGGTGACAGAAATTATCACTGAATGATTTCACAGTCTGTATTCACAAATACCTGCATTAACTGGAACAGGTGGATACATTAAAATAATAAATCTTAAATTACCAAACAATGAAAGCCTTTTTCTTGCTCTTTCTGATTAGTCTGGATTTTATTTATTTATTTTATTTTATTATTTAAATTAATGATTATTTAATTATTTATTAATATTTTCATTATTTTCGCTGGTTGTATTGTACCAGTTTTCATTTACATTGAGGAATACATCACATCAATGATAATATCATTGGCTTCTATTGATTTTTTTAAAATCATTTTAATTTATTTTTTTTCAGGAATTAGTTTGAGTGCTGGCCACAGTGTTTCATACAGTTTCTAAATGCAGTACAAGTACTTGTCACTGATTAATTCAAGCATAGCGTAGTTACAGTACTTAAGATTTCTCAAAATAAAAATTATTCAGTTCTAAGGTATCTAATTGAAAATGTAGGATTGTTTGAGGAAATAAAATGATAATTAATGGAAAAAGTCTTGTTTATTCATTTTGCTTATTCATTTTTTTATCTCTATTCTCAACATATATCTGTTAATATTGCTATTTATATTCCATGTTTGAATGATTAAAAACACAGAGGGTTTCCTTAGTTTACTAATTTTATATTCTTCCTCCAAATTCTCACAGAATCATAACATCATGGAATAGTTTGTGTTGGAAGGTGGCCCTAAAGGCAATCTAGTTCCAAACTCCCTACCATGGGCAGGGACACTTTCCAGTAGATCAAGTTGTTGAAAGCCTCATCCAACCTGGCCTTGAATACCTCCAGGGATGGGTCACCCACAGCTTCTCTGAGCAGCTGTGCCTGTGCCTCACCACCTTCTGGGTAATGCTGTCAGGCTATAAGAACGTAAAATGTTGTCGGTGCACGAGCCAGCATAATTAAATGTTATGATCATTTGGTAACAGCAGACTGAGAAATTCAAAGGATCCTTTTTTTCTGTCAGCCATTACAGCAACCCCTGAGTTTATCCAGCTTAGACACAATTAGTTTACAGACTTAAATGTAAAGAGATCTTATAAAATCTATGGAACATCTACACATCAAGAATTTTTGTTTTTGATGTTCAATATTGATTCATCCTGACTAAAGGTTGTTTTGCCAAAGGATGACACCTTTGACTTCCAACTGTAACTGCTATAGGGGTAAATGGTTATTCTTATTAAGAAATTTACTTTGTGAAATTCGTGCTTCCTGCTTTCTGACTGTATTTGATTCATGCTTTTTGCTGCACTCAGCAATTCTTCTAGGTGTTTATGATATCAAATAAACTGGCCACACCGTTCATTGCCAGACATATAGATGACAGTCATTTTAGTTTTTTTCTTATTTCTCTTCTTCCTCTCTCAGTCTTCACTCCTCTTCAGTTATATTCCTTCTATTTTTTTTATATTACTTATTGTGTTATTATACTTTTAATTTCATATCAGTTTGTAAGAAAACATCCAAGATTGATTCACTAAAGAAGTTTTATAATACGTACACCTTCATAGAGTATGTTGCTGTTTTCAGGATACTCCCAGCGAGTAGCTGGAGGTTTAGAGTCACCATAACTGTATAGTTTATTGAAATATACTAGTTTATTTCATATACTAGTGGCATTCACATTTCTATACACATATTATAGTCTTAATTTGCTATGTTTTATTTTTCTCTATCAATTGTAGGACTTCAGATGAGGAGGAGTTCTGATCATTTTGTATTCAGGGAACAACAAGAGGAACCACTGTTACTGAGAGAATGCACTTGAAAGCAAAGAATAAATCATGCACTGAGTTGGTCTTCAGAGAGACTAATGCAGAGGCGGCCAGGATAAAGTTTATACATTTTAAGAGATTATGGGGCACAAGTGAGATTGTGGAATTGCGTCTAGTGTTGCAAAGCTACAAACCTAGAAGAAAAAGAAAAGAAATTACATACAAATTGTTGAGGAAAAATGTAGGTAAATATTAGAAGGGCTTTTTTTTTTTTTTTTTTTTTTAATGTCACCTCCCCTTATGTACTGTATCTAAAAATGTTTTGATCGGAAAATGCTGAGATAAGAATGAGAAAATATGTACCAGGAAGAATTTTGGAATTCATATGGTTTCATAGTCTATATCCCGGTGTTCTATTTGTATCTCACTTTTAACCAAGACATCTGAATAACATGTTCATTGGATGTTTATTACAGGCAAAATCTCAAAATCAGCATTCAAGAATAGTTTTCACTGTCTCATAATCACTTGCTGCTTTCCATCACAATTTCCTCTATAAGATTTTTAGAAAGACTGAAAAAGTGTGTGGAGGAAATACTCTGACATCTCTCATTACACTCATTACAACTCATTACAACTGTGGCTTTCCATCATAGAGTAATAAGAATCATAGAATGGCTTAGGTTGGAAAAAACCTTAAAAATCTCCTAGTTACAACCCCCTGCCAAGGACAGAGTTGCATTCCACCAGATCGAGCTGCCCAGGACTCCATTCAAATCTGCTTTGGAACCTCTCCAGGAATGGAACATCCACAGCTTCTTAGCTTCTTTGGACAATCTGTTCCAGTGTCACACCATCTCCGAGCAAAGAATTTCTTCCTAACATCTAATTTAAACTTCCCCTTTTATAGTTTGAAACCATTCCCCTATGTCCTATCACTATCAGACCACATAAAAATTCAGTCCCTCTCTAGCTTATGTGCTCCTTCCAAGTACTCAAAGGCCTCAGTGATTCCTACCATCATACCTCTGACAGCTCCTGAGTCCTATAATTCTGAGGAATGATGAGGAATGATAAATAAACTCATCTGGAGGCAAATCCTTCTTCTAATAGACACAGTGCAAAAGCTTTTTATGGTGAAGGAAAGGGTTAAATGAAGACTTAGAAGACTTCAAAGCAAGAAAAATTTTACAATGTGTGTAATTATATGAATTGCTTTGACACCCGCTCCACATTACAGTGGTAAGCAATACTGTTAATAATCTAAATATGATGTTGGAAAAATCATGTCTGAAAGACCAGAAAAAAAGCTATTTTTATCTATTATCATCTACTTTCTTGCGTGTATGTATGCACATTAATGAGCTTCACACAAAAGTTCTGGTACCTTCTTGACTTAACTTCATCAACTTCACCAACTTTTGCAGTAGTATTTGGTTTATTTGTCTTTTTCATTTTTTTTTTACTTTTGGATTTTTCTGGCCTTCACATATTCCAATTTGCACATATACAAAAAGCATGTTTTGAATAGTTCTGAAATGACCTAAGGACTATGATGCTGTTGCTGTGTTGGTGTTGTTTTCCAGTAATGCAAGTTTGAACCTGATCTTTGCAGAATGTGAGGAAAGTTCGTGGATTTGTTGCTATGATCATCTCTGTAGGAAAGCAAGTTTATTTTAGGAAAATGAACTATAGGGAATGTTATATATATTATATATATATATAGTATATATATATAAAATAATTTGCAAGGTGCTACAGAGGGATGTGAAAAACCCTTTCATTTTATCCTGTGTGCATAAGAAGACTTCCTTTCTAGGATAATTTTTTGCTGAAGATCACAGTAACAATAGAGCAGATGCAGCTGATTAATTTCAAGCAACATTATAGTACAGCTCCAAGTATAATTAAGGTCATTAGTGACAAGCCCTTTCTATTTCAAGATGAATCTTTTTATGTCATCTAAAACCTGCGTGTCTATTCAGATTGTCTTGGACTTTAACTCTGCTTTGTGGTTCATAAAGAAAAGCTGGTGATTCAACCTGGGGATAATTTGAGTGAGACATTGCAGATACGCAATCTCCAGGTCCCCTACTTCATCAATTTTTCAAATTCTGCTATATTTATTGCGTGCCTGTAGGGCTAAAACCATGAGTTTTTCATAGCCCCAGTTGCGCTTGACATTTATTCTGGAAGGCTACTGAAAATGGCTGCTCCTTTGGAAAAGTAACACTGGAATAACATCAGTATTCAGACTTTAATTGTGGTGCTTTTATTTCTTTATTTCATTTATTTATTTTTTTTTTTTAGATTAGACTCTTTGTAGAACAGGATAACTCCTACTGTCTGGTCACAAACATAGAACACAATGTTCAGAAAATTTCTCAGGGAGGGTGGTGAGACACTGTAACAGGCTGCCAAGGAAAGCAGTGGAGGCAGTGTCTCTGGAGGTTTTCAAGAAATGTGTAAATATGGCACTGGGAGACACGGCTTAGTGAGCTAGTGGTGGTGACCTGATGTTTGAACAAGGTAATCTTAGTGGTATTTTCCAACCTCAATCATTCTATGATTCTGTGAAAATCAATCAATGACTTGTAATTATCCACTTGGAACTGAGAAAGACACACTAGTAACTATTTCATAATTATGTAGCTAAGAATCAAGGGCTAAAAGGCTAAAAGAGATGATATTGTAACCTTGAATGTTTCTCATCTGAGTCAGGAGACGTTTGAGTCATGAAAATTGTGCAGTTTGCCTTTTGCAGACAATGTGCACTCACTCCAGGGATGAAGCAGTACAGATGATCTACAGTGTATCATTTTACTCAACTGTTGTTTGGATTTTGGTAAGAAACAAAAATGACCAATTTGTCTTCTACCTTAGGGCACTGGGAATACTTTCTAAAAATTATGTAATCATGTGGGATTTTACAACCACTGTTTTGTCTTAAGGCTTCTGTCCAGCCCTGAGATTTCTCCATCAGTCCTAAAGGAAGTGCTCAGAAACTAGTCTGTTTTCATCAGTTCACTTTCTGTTAAGAAGTCTCTCAACGAAATCAACAGTACTCAGGTATTGTAAGTCCTAAGACATCCCCCTAAAAAATATAAGTTAGCTTTAATCGAGTTTTGAAAAATTTATGCAATGTTGGAAATCTATTCATTAATCTTTTCCAACTATTGACTTAAGATGAACACAATGAGATGCTCAATATATAGATCTGAGAATCATTTTACATTGTACAGTTTGTATTTTATATTTTTTTATTTTATATTTTATATTTTACATTTTACATTTATACATTCAGTTTTTATATATGTTATGGATCAATGTAAAATAATGTATTTCCTTTTAATTAGAGATTTTAATCTCTGAATGTATATCATTGTAAGATAAGGAAGAAAAGCAAATTGGAAATCTATACGATGACAGGGTATTTATCTATAATAAAGCACAGCTGGAAACTAACTTGGACAAACAAAGTAATCCATTCCCAACTGAGAGATTAGACATACCTCCTCTATTTTGTTAACATAAACAATTATTAAAACCCCTCCAGTGGTGGATGCTGCAAACACTCATGCAGGTGATCTGTCTCAGCGTTCAACCATTCTGAGTGTCAAAATGTCTTTTCCTAATGTATCCCCTACCTCCTCTATGACTCAGTTAAGGCCTTCACTGCCTCCTTTCTTATACTTTAAGATGGTTTCTATGTGTCGTCTCAGCTTTCTTCTTCTTTTTTTTTTTTTTTTTTTTTTTTTCTAGGCTAATGATCCTCGAATTCCCTTTCACAGGTCAGTTTTCATGGAGTTCTGATAATTTCTAATGTAGTATCATTGATGGTGGTATGTACCACTTTGCTGCATACTGACAGTGCAACAATAATCAGCTTCCAAAAAATGATCCCTACTTATTGCTCACTGGCTGGCTCCCACAGCTAGATAAAAAAACTCACAAAAAAAAAACAGTAAAACAAATGGCAGCACTGCCTTTTGTTTTTTTTTTTTTTTTTTTTTTTTTTGTTTTTATCAGGATAATGCACTTAACCATATCATAATGTTACCTAAAAAAAAGACAGTGGATTTAGAGATAAAAATAATATGATCTTGTAATTTGTTTTGCTTCCCAAAATCTAAAGATCCAAAAGCTGGTTCCATTACATTTTTCATCAGATAATTTCAGAAAATACTGCTCAATTATTTTTTACTTTTAATCTCTTTTTTCTATTTAAAAAAAAAAATCAAATATCTGGGACAGATTATACTGAATGAGGAGATAAAAGTTGAAAAACACAGATTTGTAGTAATGTGTAATACCACTTAATGAAAGCTTGTCTTCAGAAAACCAAGTTTGTTTTGACAATTCTATATTAGGACTCCTGATTTAAAATAATTAAGAAGGTATTGTCCCTAGGTAGGGGTTGATAAAGTATAAATCTCTGAATAGAGATATAATCACCACAAATAATAACTTTGTCGGTGGTCCTTTATCACAATTCTGAATAATAGTTGTCATTCAGTTTAACAGATCTTGATTTCAAAATCTCTTATTGTTTGCCATTAAAATAGGAAGAGAAGATACAATTAATCATTCAGATATCAAAATTATTTAGGAAAAGCATACCACAAATTTTAAGAAACTTATACAGGGAATCGTTCTTTGAAATTTCCAAAGAGAAGGATCAATATATGTAACCACTTATCTACCTGTCTACATTGGAAAATGTGACTGTGGAAAAATACTGCTGTACTGGTTAGAAGGCTTCTTGTTTGAGAAAGAGAAGTTTAAGAGTTTGTGTGAGACACAGGAGTTCGAGGTCATCGGAAATGTGTTTCCCGGTAGCCATGACAACTTGAAGGAAGTTTATGTAGACCTTTAAATATTATTACGCTGTCTCAAAAATTAATCTGATTCACTGGAACAGAAGCACTTTACATGGAGACACAAGCTATTCTGGGATATTCAGAGCTGTATCTTTGAGTGCAGCGGTGATGACTTATGCCTGTAAGTACATGCTCAAAAGCTCTACACTGATGGCTGTTTTAGGATTTCTGCCCATCCTAATCAAAATTAATGCACATAACTTGTCCACTCGTATGGCCATCTGTTATTGTGGCATACTGCCCACACAAAAGGTATTATGCCAATTTCAGTGTTCCAGCATAAGAAGGATTTGGAATGCAACAAATAGAGAAAATGTGATGCATTAAAAAAAAAAAAAAAAAAAAAAAAAAACAAAGAGCAGTCTATCCTTAGGGAATCATATAGCAAGGGTCTGCAGTCTTTCTGATACTTTAGCAGACTGTGTTGCAATGTATGTTTCATCTAGCCTGAACTGCAGAAAAACTAAAAACTAAAAGAGCCTTACAACACTCCGATGGTCAGCAGATTCCTGAGCTATCGGAAAGACGTTGGTTCAAGAAAATGATTCTCCTCCCTCTCAGTATTTTTAAGACCACATCTACTGCAGGTCTAGAATCCAGGTTGGCTTCTCAGTTGATCAACTGGGCAAGATTTGTGGGGAGCCACGAAGCTTATCAGAGGCAGAAGCATTAGCCCTGTGAAGAGAGACGGAGGGAATTGATCTTGTTCAGCCTGGAGAAAACACAGCTTGAGAAGGACCTGACAGTAGCTTTCCAATACTTTTGGAGAAGTCTGGAAGGAAGACAAAGTCAAGCACTTCCCAGGAGTGCATGGTGGAAATTTTAAAGGCAGAGAGCATAAATAGGAACATGAGAGGTAGATGTGGAAAAGCACATTTTACCCACAAGTCTAGTCAATGAAACAGGTTGCCCCAGAAAGCTGTACAGCCTCCATCTCTAGAGACTACCAAGACCAGACTAGATAAAGCCCTGAGCATTCTGCTCTGATCCGAGAGCTTAATTTATTTGAAAGATGTTGCCCTAGAGACCTTCTGAGGTCCATTCCAACTTGGATTATCCTACGTGGAATCAGTGAGGAAGATAGTGCTCATTCAAAAGATTCCTTAAAATATCACATTTCTTACTTTTGTCTGCCTTGCAGCAAAAGCTGAAAGTTTCATGAAAATAGAAGAATAAATTTTCACAGATGTCATGGTTTTGTGAATTTTGATTTTCGGTATTCCCCATGATAACTTCATGTAGTGCACTGGGAGTTAAAGTGTTAATGCTCCAATTCCGGGTACCTGTCCCTGTACATCACAGAAGTCATGGGATCTGGCCCTTCCTGGTTGGGCGGTCACTTACTGCCTTGCAGTGGGGGTTGGAGGGTGCTTTCCTAGCCATTCCAAGCTTTTCAGGTTTGACTCGGTCTCAGGAACTCTCACTCTCTCCTGTTTTATTTGATTTATTAGTCTCAATTTCAATTAGATTGTATTACATTGTGTTATCTTGCATTCCAATGTCATAGTAAAATAAGTTTTCCTCCATAGATTGTTGCCGCTGTTTGGTTTTTTTTTCCCCTTCCTTGAGCCTGGCTCCCATTTCCCTATCCCTTTTCCCTTTTCCTTCCCATTTTGTGGGGCCAGGAGGTGGGAGTTGGGGGTGGGAGGGCAGGGGCCTACTGCCCCCCTGTCTCGGGTATGGATTGATTTAGTTAATTCCATGACAGCAGAACTTACTACTAACAACAGGAATAAGGGATTCAAGATCCTGACTCATCAATATTAGTGTAAAGAGAGAGAAACTATCTGACTGAGGCTTGTTTTCTACAAAACGACAGACAACTCTTGATAAATCAGATTTCTTTCTTATTCTTCTACATGAGCACTGATTGCTACTGAGATAACCCCTGATTTGGATGGTGTAAAAATATCCATTAGGAGGATACAGTTGTAAGTGAAGCATGCGCAAGACTGATTTGCTGCTACTAGTCTATGGTAAAGACAAATCTCTATTAGAATCTGATTTAAATAAGTAAAGATTTAGAAAGGAGTTACATCTCAAGTGATTATCATTATCATTTTTAGAGATATATTACTGTGAACAAGTATCATACACAAAATAAAAAAGAGATAATTATCTAAATTGCAACTTGTTTTAAAAAAATCTAATTTCCCTTTTTGCATATCTTTCTTTAAATTGGATATGAGAAATTAGACAGATGAACTTCAGTTGCATAGAAGAGATCCATTTTATTGTATTTTTAAAATTGATATTATTGGGAAGTAAAATTGAGATCATTAGGAAGCGGAACTAAAAAGGCAATATAATGAGCATGCAAAGAAAGAATATTAACAAAGAACAGTGTTTTTCCTAAAACCTTTGTTCTGCTGAAGCCAGACTGTATAAACATCTTGAAGAACATCTGTGACTTCCTGACCGGATTTTTGTAAAATACAGTATTAACTTCTTTATTTTTGAACCTTTTTTAAAGAAGGCCATGGACAGTCAGACAGTTTTGTTCTCTCTTCATACTTCACTCAATCAGCAAGAAGAAAACCAGAGTTCACTGACATTTTCAAGCTGAAGGGATGCAAATCTGGGTCCCACAACAACATGAAAAAGGATTATCAGTATGTAGATGATTAACTAGAACAGTAGGCTTCATTTTTTAGCCCAAAGGTCAAAGTACTGCTCTCGATGTCTGGTTTTTAGTGCACCGTATAAAATGAAAATTTGAAAAATTCCTGAAAGTTCCTTATTACACCTGAGTGCAACAGACATTCAACCACAGAATCATGATCATGCTTCACCTTCTCTGCCTAAACAAGCATGCTGCACTTCTTTGAACTTGGTGACTGCTTTGAAAGGAGTCGGAAATGATGATCTTTGTCTTAATTGTCATCCTCTTTGATAGAATCAGTCCTCACAGTATGGAAAACAATATCAGTTCTCCTATTTTCATCTAGGCTACTCCATTGGAATATAAATAGTTCCAGCATCTACTTCTCATAGTAGAAGAATGTTTGAATTCCTTCAGGATGGAGGGACTTGCCTTCAGACCTGTTCTGATATCTATTGTCACTGTGCATTATGATTCCACCTGTTAGTTCTATGCTCTGTCTTAAGTCTTGTTTTTAGAAGTCTAGTTGTCCCTATAAAATCAAACGCAGAGCTCAAGTGTCAAATACAACTCTTGTCTGTATTATGGAACTTAGGAATTTAGCTATTGAAGGTCCTACATCCTTTAAGCAGTGCTCTGAAAAGCTAAGGAAAATCGATCTCTTGCAAACCATCAGTTAACATCAGTATATGAATCTATATGAAATAAACTAATTATATAAGACAAATGATAAATGCTGTCATAAAAGCTTAAAATTTCTGAAGCCTACTGTTTATAGGGAAAAAAATTATCTACAAAAGTATTCCCATTACTAAATCTTGTAATGAAGTACCTACATTGAACAATCTTGATATGAATAAGATATGTGCTTGTAAATTTGTAAAATCACACAAAGTTCACAGCAGTAAATGTAAGCTTCTCACATTCACATACTTACCCTTTGGATACACACAAAGCATATCAGAACATTAATCCCTACAAAAGTAATATCACAATTCTAGAAACAACTGGTGGATTTAGTGCACCAAACTACCTGTGTTTCACAAGCTTTTGAATGAAGAAAAGCAGTTGGTAAGAATACTGAGATAAGAATTAAGTATGACTTTTGGGTTAAGGCACAAGCAAGTAATTAATAAGTACAGTGCGGGTCCTTTCATGAGAATAACTAAAACAAAGCCAGAGTGATAAACAACCGCAAACAGACATAAAACATCAGAGAAAATCTGAGAAAACATTGTTCTAAGAAAAGAACAGGATATTATATAACAATATAACAATATATTATATATATATATATATTATATATATATTATATATATATTATATAATATATATATATATTATATTATATATATTATATATATTATATTATATTATATTATATATATTATATATATAATAATAATATATATTATATATTATATTATATATATATTATATAATATATTATATAATATAATATATGACAATATTATATTTAAACAAAAATTGAGAGACAAGCTTCTAAAAAAAATAAATGCCTCAGGGAGCAACATATTGAAGCAAAAAATAAGTTATAGCAAAAAAAGATTGTAGGGTAGGGCAAAATAAGGCCAAGGAAGGCAAAGAGAACAAGGAGAGACAGGTAAAGCAAGGCAAAGCAAGGTAAAAGAAAGGTATAGTACACAAAGAGTTTAGAAAAGAAGTGATACAGCACATTTAATTAGTGCACAGGAAAGAAAAGAAAGGAATTGTATGGGCAATAAAGAGCAGAGTGATACAAGTTAAAATGAAAAAATGGAAGTAACTCCAAGGACCAGAACTGTTCACACCTTACTGAGGTAACACTAGGAGAAGAAAAAAAATAATGTCAACGGAGAAGAAACAGGATAATGAGTGGCCACCATTTCGCTAAAGTGACATTGTATGACTTCAAGTAGGGGAAAAAATGGATCTACATATCCATCTGCTTGAATCTTCATGGGCAGCAGGAAAGTTAAAGCCAGGAACCACAGTCTTAGAGGGGCTACAGAAGTGCTGATGGAAGAAATTCCTTCCCTATATAATTATTTTCCGGTGAAAATTGCCAGCAAGCATTGCCTGACAGATTGGTTAGGACTGACAGAAGACAGCAATGCTCTGTTGTTTTCAGCATTTATTTGCCTTGGAAACAGTTTTCCAGTCACCTTGCAACTTTCACTCTGGACTTTCTCATTCTCTAAGTGATAGCCATGATGCTAATCCAGTTTTCACACGAAACCCTAGATTTGTCTCAGAGAAAAAAATGATATGAAGAGAAATCTTATGGTAGTGTTAAATTTCTCTGAGTAGCCATCTATAGTGTCTATCTAAGCATAGCTATACCTTTCTCTTAAATTTAAGCCATACAGCCAGAATCTTGACACCTTCCAGATATTTTCCATTAAGGCAGAATCGTCTGTTTTAAGAATTTGCCTGTGGGGGAAAATAATAATAATAATAATAATAAAATCCACCCATTTCTCTTTAAACAAAACCTAACACCATATACTGCCTTAAACTCTCCTTACACAAAGCATCTCTAGTTTTGCTTAGATGACCCTCAAGTTAATTTGTCAGCCTGTTTCAAAATCCACTTAAGACAGAACTCTGAGCTTCTTTCTCCCGTACCAAACAGTACACTGAGTTAACCGTAATCCCAACCAGAATTATAAACCCTAAATTGACTCACAAACCAAATTAACCTAGACCTTCCAAATAATAATGGTTCTCAGGCAAGAAAGCTCTGTCTCTTCTGTTAAAATTCTTCTAGACACAATGCAATGGAAGCCTAGGGCTCTTTCTCTTCATTATAATCCTAATTTCAACACTGTGCTGAGCTTCACAGAAGTCACACCTTACTTCTCACTGATAAAGAATCCTTTGGGGGGAAGGTCCTGTAGCCCACAGTTTTGTTTGGTAGTTATTTCCAGCCCCAGTCCGATTGCAGATTTTGATTTTCTTTTTTTCACTGCCTGAACTCTTCATCATAATTGTTACACTAGACCTAATTAAGGCTAACATACAGCTGATGTGTAGGTCCAGATCATTCAACAATGATACATTTCTTAGAAAAAAAAAAAACAACATTTTTTATTGTTCACTTTATCTTGCAATCAATCAACTTTCACTGAATGACAGAATCACAGAATGGTTGATGTTGGAAGGAACATCTGGAGACCATCTGCTCTGTCCCTATGATCATGCAAAGGCATCTGGAGCAGATTGCCCAGAACCATGTCCAGACATCTTTGGAAGTTTATCTAGTGATAAAGTTTCCACAGCCTCTCTGGGTAGCATGTTCCATAGCTTTGTCACTCTCACAGTAGTGGAGCATTTCTTGTTTCCAGCAGAACTCCCACTGTTTAAACTCATGTCTGCTGACTCTTATTGTATGAAGAGCTCTGATCTTCCTGTGCACTCCAGGCTCATTCAGACTGGAAATTCATCAGAGAAGAACTCCTTTGCAGCAGTGAGTTTCCTTTGGCAGCACCTTTTCAAACCACTCCATGTTGATTTCTAGACTTTCTCCTTCCTCTGCCCTTTACCACACCTCTAATACTAACAATATGCACAGTCCTAGGAACCTCACAAATGCTGAATTTCTTCAGATAAGAGTAACTTGAGGAGCCCTAAATTTCCTTTAGCACCTGCACTACAGGTGGGTTCATCTCACTGAGAAAAAGCAGAATTTTGAGATTAGGATGAGATCTCCAGGTGAAGTATGTAGTATGAGAAAAAGGTTCCTAAAGGATGCAGATACCAAATGCACGAATTTTCTGACAAGCATTTTTTATCTAGGTGAAATCAGGTTAAAGTTGCCAGGAACAAAATCTTTGGTATAGCTGAGTATAATTCTGGCAAGGAAATGACTGTCTGGAAAACAATATCCATAATTGGTCCTGGTCTAAGCTGCGTGAGACATATTGCCTGTTATTCTGATATCTCTTCCTATGAAGTACTGAATAAATTGATTTCAGATGGTGAAAAAAACAGATCAACTTATCTCAATCCATTTTCACAGTTGTGTAGCTGGAACTGTTGCAGTCACCTTTTAAATTCTATATGTTGTTATTTAAATTCTACTATGTTGTATTTCATATTCTTCTCTATGGGGAATCTTTTTGTTGGTCTTATTTTAATATATATGTCGAATGACTTTACTGAGTCATACTGAATAACAAGAGTGTTTTGAATACATGAGACACTAGATGAATTTACAATATGTAAAGAGAACCCTAGTAGTATAGTAGCAGACAAACAGGCTTATGGATGACCATTCCTTTACCTTTCATATCTCTGAACAACATGCATGTTCTAACAGGTCCCTGCAGTTAATGGAAACTTCAGTACTTCAGCTGAATCAGGCACAAAATGTTCAATACAACAAATCTTTTCTTATTATCATGATCCACATTTAATGTTACGTCCTACAGTTCCATGCTGTGACTTTCCAGTCCTGTACTTTTGGTTAGATAATCCCATGTAACTTAGTGTGAATACTCTACGTGCATGATATGTTAGTGTTAAAATTCTGTATTTTTTTTTAACAACACTTGAAGTTTCTATATTAGAATGAAAGTGTCTTGCAGACTGTCTCCCAGAATATTTTACAGAAAGCAACATAAAGTCTCTTGGTTTAAATTGAAAAAAAAAAAAAAACAAATATATAATATTTATATATGTTCATAAAATACGTTAGCAATCCTACACACTCTGAGATTGTACTTGTCTCTACCTATCAGCATCAGATATAAAGATATTCCATGTGGCTTTCTTTTTTTCCCTTTTGTTCATCCCCAGAAGCTACTAGACCAGTCTTGAACTACAGAACTTCCACAGGGCATGAGTCCTTCCACAACCAATCTAACCTACTGTCTTTCATCACAGGAAATGACACATATATTTCATTTAGTAATATTTAGTAACAATTCAAGATTTATTGACAATATGATGTAGATTAAAGGATTAAATTCTAATTATACTTTACTAATCTGAAGATTAATAAAGTAATTTAGTGAAATATGTGATGATTAAACAATAACTTGATTACATATTCATAGATTATATGTTTCATACTAAACTTATTAATAGGGCACCTTAAGTCTATGTACAGATGCAAAGAACTTATATACATATGAACAGAAGTATACAGATACAGTAAAAGATCTCAACATCCATGCCCATGAAGTAAATGCGTATCATTAAATTACGTATATATTTATGTAGGAAGGCAGGCAGAAGAAATATAAGCTACCTATACTTAAAATTTTCCTCTGCTGAAGTTTAGAGCAAATACAATATATTGGCATTTCTGAGCAAAAATAATTTAGGCTAACTTGACTGGCTTGAGTGGGATGACTTCAACACTGCATCCATAGGTAGAAGGCCTTGAGAACTGGGTGGTACCTGAGAGGCAATCCAGTTTAGGGGAGATGCTAGTCATGCACATCTGTCTGAGCCCTTCTTGGTTTTGGGCTCAAAGCTTGCATTCCTAGGCATTTCTTGAGCTAAGACTCAGACTTATCAAGAGATGAGAGGTGGGTGTTGCAGTGTAGCAGTCAACATCACTATGTAGACAATTTTACATTTGGAAGCATTTCTTTGGAGCTGTTTGCCTTCAGAAGAGAGTGGTCAGGACTGTCAGGACTTACTGGCAGAAGATCTGGCCTTTGACCAAATAACTCCAGCTTGCTATGGGAGACTGGGGGATGATATCACTGTATGCTGTGAAGGCAAGATACAAGTTGGCACCTCTGTGCTCCCTCTTATCTGCTGAGAAGGCCCAGAAGATGGGGAAAAAAAGAGTTCCTGCTGAGATCCAAAAGCCAGAAGCTGCCACTCCAAAGAGAGTTGACTCAACCACTTTGGATTTATAAATAAGTTTGTAATGCCATTGGAAAGTCATTCACAGTTGTCATCATCAACCGAACAACAATGCTCGACGACCCACTACTACTGAAAGATCAATGATTGAACTACAAACCACACTGGTCCCATGGTGGTGACCATCTCCGTCTTGTTTCCTACAAATTCTCCTTGCTTTAATTCCTATATTTTCTATTGCCCATATTCCTTTCCCAATCTCCCTTAACGATAGGATTTGTAGTAAACTGGTTGGGCTAACATTTGACCCGTTGCGTCTTAATCTCGCCATTGGGTATACATATATTAGAAGAACCTTCTCTCCCTCCTATAAATTGGAGTGAGACAACATCCCACTGCAATCCAGGAGAGCTCAAAGAACCTCACTTAGAATTGCTATGCATGCGTTACCTTTGCAAATAAAACAAAACAAAACAAAACAAAAGAGAGAGATCTGGGGCTCTTGAGCCTAAAGAAGGGAAGTATTTGTGAGGACCTTATAGTGGCCTTCCAGTACCTGAAGGGGGCTTACAGGAAAGTTGAGGAAAATTCTAATAGGCACATGTAGTAACAGACAAGGAGAAATGGTTTAAAACTGGGAGAAGGTAGATTTAGACTTGATATCAGGAAGAAATTCTTCACTTTGAGCATGGTGAGACACTGGAACAGGTTGCCCAGAGATGTTGTGGATATCCCCTCCCTGGAGGCATCCAAGGCCATACTGGATGGGGCTTTGAGCAACCTGGTCTAGTGGGATGTGTCCCTGCCTACAGCAGGGGGTTGGAACTGATGATTTAAAGGTCCCTTCCTACCTAAATCATTCTGTGATTCTGTGGATTATAGAGCCTGAGATAATTGACTTTTGTCAGGTATCTTTCCAAACTATCCTGCTTTGATGGCAAAATATTCTGATAGTTTCTAACACTGATGAGAACCCCCAGTACTTGCTGGACTTTCAAATTCCAAACTATGTTCCTCAAGCCATGATCCACATTTGCTTATGTGTTGCTTTTCATGATTTACAGGAAAGCAGAGACAAGGCATGAGAAGTTTTTTCAAGTACTGGTCACACCAGCCAACAAGAGGCTCCCAGAAGGGAGAGAAGAAAAGGGTTGAGGGAGGGGAGTTGCACCACCATACTGCACAAGAACAAAACATCTTCTGGTTCCTTGTGCCATCTGCACCTACGAATAGGGAATATAATTTATCTTACATTATTCAAAAACTAGTCACTATTTTGAAAAATTCATATAATATCATATCAGAGAATGGCCTGGATTGAGAAAAAACATAATGATCATCGAGTTTCAATCCCTCGTGCAAATTTCTAACCCTTGGAAGATATATCTTCCATCTCAGGCATTTCCCTCAGGAAGTTACTATCTTTCCCTACTGTAGTAGAGATCGATTGTGAAATCAAACATTAGGGTAGTACGTCCTGTAACCTGATAGGAGGACCTGCCCCGTATAGGTGGTCCCATAGTGCTAAGCAACGGTATATAAAGGGATGTGTTGCTCAATAAAGAGAACATTTTCAAGACCACACCATACGAGTACGAGCTGCTTGATAGGTCGAGGGTACACTGTTCGCAGGGAGCTCTCACATAGTGAGAGCACGAGGCAACACCCAACAGAGTATAGAAGAAATCAATATTCCTTGACAAGTTGAATGATCTTGGAATCAGCTGTCAATATGTACTCCCTCTTCACCTATTATTTTTCCATAATGGCAAAAGCCTAAAATCTCTATCTTGTTCAACAATTTTATATTTTTATGATGTATGCTAACATAATCAATATATGTTCACCACAAGAATCTAGAACAGAACAAGGGAGGTAATAAGCTGTATTGAAAGGCATGTTGCATGATTTGATGTTACCATGCAGAGCAGGAGGAGTTTTGGTATGTTAGGGCAAGAAAGAGAATGTGAAATAATAGGATTTCAGGCATCACTGAAAAAAAAAGAAAGAAAAAGAAAAAAGATGAATGGAATTAGCCTGTAGAACATTTCCAGGGAATAATATGTTCTGTAAAGAATTTTAAGTACATCAGACACTGCATACAAATGTAATTTTGACGAAAGACAGAAAGGGCAGAAACAAGAAGACAGAGTTATAGAGGAAAACAAAACTCTGAAGAAATAACAAGGAAGAAAAATAAGTGGCAACAGGGCTAAAGCCTGACATCTTCTATTATTCGCAAATTTAAGAGAAAAAATAAGAAATTTATATTTCAGGAAGACAAAGACTGCAACATATATTGAACAAAATATCTTTTCTTCTCTTTTGTCTTCCAGGAGTGTGTAAAAAATATAAAGTTAAAAAAAAAAATTCTGCCATTTCTTCAATCTCTAATTAGCTCTTCCATTTTCTCCAGTAAAAAATTTATGCTGAGAATTGGAAGAGCATGATGCTGTTGCTTCTTTTTTTTGCTGCCTAGGTATTACTTATCTGCTAGTCAGGCTGAATTTAATGTAACTGATGTTGAAGTTCTAGAAACACATACTACTATTTATACACTGAAGACATGTACACATGCACACACACTGAGCACCATGGTTTAGAAAAACATTTGATGTCCATAGTATAAAGGTTTAAGGAGATCTTATTTTCAACATCAGTACTATATCAGCACCAAAAGGCATATCCAAAACAGGCATTTAAAAACGAGTAGATACTGTGTAAAGATATCATTTAAAACAGATACATGCTAGTAGGACTACCAAAGACTTTAAGTAGTCAGAAGGTAGTAAGAGAGAAATTGGCCACTGCTGCTGTCATTGAAATATCTGTCCTGAAAGCACCGAATCAGGGAGTTTCAATATTGCTTAGAAAGCAGAACCATAGAGAAATCCCCCCAAGTGACAATTTTCCCATTAATAGTAAAGATCATTTGAGACTCCATTAGTAACTCACTCATGTCTAGTGCATACAGAAGGTACAACAGTAATGAAGCTAACTAAATCATGATGAAGCAAAAGACTATTTTAGTCTCCTTTGGAGCTGACTCCTAAAATGCACTTCTGAGGACAAGCATAATAAGAGAAAATAAGTGAAGATGCAGTCAAATATGCAGAAGAGGGTAGTAACTCATGAAAAAATGTTACAATGGCAGTTGGAAGGACCAACTTCAGTAAAATACCTCTAAGCCCTTGAAGCAAGTCTTTTTTTTTTTCTTTTTTTTTTTCTTAGTCTAAATTCTTCTGAGATAGGTGCAATTATATGGGGATAAAGCTGTAATATTATTGGAAAACACCAGTCTGACAAAGGAGTTTTCATGATAAAAAAAGGACATGAAGAAAACCGTACCTTCTCTTATCCTCAGATTGAAATGACTGAACTGTCCAAAAGAACAGAGTCAGAAAGACTTCAATTAACAGTGCCTGGGAAGAAGAAGCATATGCTCTCATCATTTCACAATCATCTGTCATACATATTAACTTATGTTCTTGTTATATAGAGAAGAGATGCCACATAGCCATCACCCAGTGCTGTGAATGTAACAAATCCATCTGAATAGGATCAGATCTTTAATATCACAAAAGGTTTTCTTTAAAAACAGCATTAAAGAATTTGTTTATTTTATCTTATTTCTACTTTACATTTGTGAAGTTTAATACTTTATGGAGATTTCACCTACTTCCTTCTTCTGCACTTCTAAAAAAAATTCATTAGGTACAATTGTCTCCAATTCTTGCATCTTTTAAAGAAAATTTTAAACAGAGCTCTGAAACAAATTCCTAGTATCCAGATTGATTGGTGTCACTATGAATATGGAAACCTCAATCCTTTTCAACTGATTTAGTAGATTTCCAATTAAGAGAGAATATACACCAAAAGTTAAAAGAGAAGGCAATCTCTCTGGTCTAAAAACCAGATAAGAGAAAGGATGAAGGAAGAATAGAATACCACAGAAAACAACTATTATTATGTATCTGATACGTTCTGCTGTTATTACACTACCAAACCAACTCACAGACTGTAATGAATTTACCAAAAAAAGCACATACAAGAGGCTGTTACAAGAGAGACTGAAATCCAGTGTTAAAAAGAAAAAGGATGATAAGGAACTACACTAAAGTACAGAGAAAGATAGAGTAAGATCCGATCAGATTTTAGACATCTAAATATGATCAGATATGAAAAAAATACATTGCTGACATATTTAATTGTCACAGATTTTCTTTAGGTACGTAAGCATAGAAGAAAAATTGTGTACAAAAATGAGCTATATTCATTGTCACTAAGAATTATTTAAGTTCAGTAGATTTACTCAAATGATTAACTTGTCCCAGCTCATCTATGTAACATTCAAGGCCAAATTTTGTCCATTTAACTAACACAGAGCACTTCCAACTATTCACTGGAAATTATTAATTGTAAGTACTGTAAAGTGGGAAAAGTAAAGAAACAGAACTCCATCACACCAAATGTTAAAAGCCACAGACCATTTTATCTCCAAAAGTATGTAACATCTCTAGTGGAGTTGTCACTTCACAGTCAGTGGGGAAAAATGCTTTACCACGGGGTTTTCCTCGTATTTATTATGAAATCTTTGCTTAAAATGTGAGAGGTCTGGATCATAATCTAAAATGATAGTGATATGCAACGGTGAGAGATTTTTTGCTGTTTCCTTCACCATGGTTCTCAGCCTCTTGGATTCTTCACGCATAAATTCTATTATCTTCCTTTTACCTGAAATATCTAATTGTAGATTTCAGCCATGCTTCTCTAATTATTTGCTGCTCCTAAATCCAATTACTTCTTTTGATCCAATGTAACATCTTGATCCCTCCGGATTATTCAAATCAATTGTCTTCCCACCATTTCTGCCTGTTCTCCAAAAGGTGACGAGTTATAAAGGCTTTTGTTTTCAGGTCCTTCTGCAAGTCTTATGGCAGTTACACACCAGCGGTTTGCTGATTTACAGTTGCTCACTACATACTGCAAGTGGAGATCACTCAAATTGATTTCTGTGCAGTTCATGTGGCTGTTCAGGAAAGAACTGTTCAAGTATATTTACCCTGGCCTTGCAAACCTCCAAGGGCAGGTCATCCAAAACCTTCCTGGGGAATGAGTTCAAGCACCTCACCACCCTCTTTGTGGAAAACTTTACCCTGATGTATAATCTAAATATCCTTTCTTTTCATTTAAAACCATTCTCCCATGTCCTATTATTGCTTACCTGTATAATACAGTGACCTTCCTCCTGTTTATAATCTCCCTTTAGATATTAGAAGGCCACAGTGAAGTCTCCCCTGAGCCTTCTCCAGACTGAACAAACCAAGGACCCTCAGCATGTCTTTGTAGGATAAGTCCTCCAGTCTCAGGAGAAGACTCAGGAGTCTCAGGATAAGCCCTCTTCTGGACCCCCTCCAGTATCTCCATTCCTGTGTCGGGGGTCCCAGAACAAAGAACTCTAGGCCCCATCAGGGCAGAGCAGAGGGGAACAATCCCCTCCCTCGCCTTCCTGACTTCCCTTTTTCAATGCAGCCCCAGATACAGTTGTCCTTCTGGGCTGCAAGTGTACATTTCTGGCTCATGTAATGTTTTTCATCTGCCAGGTTACCTAAGTCCCAGGCTACTCTCAAAAAGTCCCTCTCCAAGTCAGTGTGCATATCTGGAATTTCCCCAACCCAAGCAATATTTTTTCAAACTTCAGCAAGGACTGCTATTCCAGTCCAATCTAACTAAACACCTACATTCATCCAGTTCATACGTATCATAATTCTTCAAAACAGTTTTACTAGGGTTTGCAGTTGTATAGTTGAAACCGTTAGTTCTGTACTAGTCTGGTCAGTGTTTTATGCCAACAGCAATGGGAGCATTGCCCATACCTTAAAATGAAAACTAAAAATCTATGAGAAACCTACACTGTTTTCCTCTGCATATCTAATACTATTAAGTTTTATTTTTATTCTGTTTTATTTTAGCAACATTGCTGGAAAAATTATAAATAAGTTGAGTTTGACATTATCAGTACGAACAAGTGTATTTTTCTCAGATTCCTATATTTCTTACACAGTAAAGATGACAACTAGGCAACAGGTGTTGATGCATCCATAAAATAATAAATAATAAATAAATAAACCAGATATAGCAACAGTTGGGATCATCAAGGGTTTTTGTTCTTGAGCTGATATAGAGCTTCCTTGATCAACTCAAACTTTTCTTTCCAAAGCACAGCTTTTGTGTAACATGGCATTTATACAGTGCCCAAGCGTTTATTCCTTTACTTAGATATGACAAATCCGAAAGGAGTTCCTTTGTGTCTAAAGAGTTTCAAATACATCCACCTCAGGAAAACATCCTGAGCACCTTATTCCAGGCAGCTGAGGAAGCAGCTTCATTTTTAGTGCATTTTGTTTGTAAGAGTCTTCAGGAAAGAAAATAAAAGAAAAAAAAAGAAAAAAAAGAAAAAAAAAAAAAAAAAAAAAAGACGACTTCAAGGACTTGGACATAAACTGAAAATGAAAGAGTTCAGCACTGTATCATTAAGATCCCTACTTTAAATTGTGAAGGATAATTCCTGGCTCTGGCAGGTGCTTTTATGGTTGTATGTTTTTCGCAAGTGTTTATAATGGATAAAAGAACAATAAATAATGATTGTAACAAGAAACAAAATCCAGGATTCCTACAGACACACTTATTCATGTGGAATTGTCATGGTTTTCTGTTGTGGGCAAACAATAAAAGCTTCCTGGATCAAGACCCTTTGGTATGACAGTCCCAACAGTGTTTATTTGTGAGCTACAAATAAATGCAGGTCTTTTTAGGTGCTAAAAATTTCAGCTCTCCTGGGATGCACAGTACTAGCATCTTAGATGTCATTCATATGTGGGAAGTGTTTTCAATTCTTCACACACAGGAAGTTAGATTGCTTTTAGAGAATTTTTGCCTTACAACTCAAAACTGCAGTTATATCTAAGTCACACTAAGTGCCTAAATTCTGTGCATTAATAGGAAATGACAGCATTTCCCCAGCTGAGCTAAGGAAACTGAAGCTGCAGCCAGACTCTGAATTTTGATGCTAATCAGACTTAATCTTCAATAAATATACTGCTTTAAAAAAAAAAAAAAAAGAACTCCCCAACCTGGAAAAAGGACACATATTTCTTACTTTAAAAATTACTCTCTGTGACCTGAAGAAAAGGGGAAAACATCAACAAGTAAAATGAATAGTGTTATCAAGGAAAATGAAGCATATTAATTTCCCTTATTCTAATAATTGTCAACAATTTGCTCCAGTTCCCTAGATAACAGCCATATCCTGTTTCACTATTATGCACAATAATAAGATGTCATTTGCTGTGCTTGACCCTTTTGACACTCTGAACAAGCATCTCTGGTATAAGATGCTAATGTACCTTCTTCACTCAAGATTTATTATTTATTGATGTGACAAATTTCTCCTTAGAAAACTGACAAATATGACAACACCTGTGCTCAGTTTGAGCCTACATATGATTCAATCTGATGTACTCTGATATTCTAAAAGTAGAAGGATAGCAATTTGGGATACAGCTTCTGCAATATCACCATTTCCTATTCTTTTATTGCATCTAGGTAAACCAAAATAAATATTCTAGCTATTTTTAGAGCTTTGTTTTAATCTGGTTAATGTAAGAAATGGCCTAGAACAATGCAAATCTAAGGATAAAACTAATTTTAAGTCCCTCCTTAGCACTTTCCTTTGTTTCCCATAGTCCTCCCTTGCTAGCATAACCCAGAAAGGCACAAAGTGGAATAAGCAGAATAACTAGCAAATTGGTTTAAGTTATAAATATTTATATTTTTATATGTATTTTATGTTTATTTTTATTTATACAAATTCTACCTTATCAGCCATTCTGAAAGATCTACATTAACACATTTAGTAAGACTACAATCTTAGTGAAAGAGCATCTGTAAACATCCTTCTGTATAGACTGATATCTTCTACCTTTGATTTCTACACCATTTCTCAAATGTCTTCTCAGGACAAAACATGACTGATACTCCCATTTCAAAAGTCAAGGAAACTTTTATCCAGCTCTTCCCCTTTTCTGCTTACTTTTTTCTGTGGATTTAACCATTCTGAAAGCTCCAGAATTACCAGCACTTGATTATGAAATGTTGGCCTCTTCAAGTAAAACACAGGTAAATACTTTAGTCCTCCATACCCTTTACATTTAATCCTCCCTGGAAGGACTATAACACATTCCAGTATTAGAAGACAGTCCATTCTGTGAGACTGTGTATTTTATAGCTATGATAAACATTAATAAATAAGGTTTTTACAATTTGGCAACACACTGGCAGAATTTACTTCAGTCATCTGTTATAATCTCATATTTTCCACTCGCTACTATTCCCTCTTGAACTAATGGAGAGACTTAATTCATATTACGAGCTTGACATTTGATGTAAAAATATGTAGTAGGAAATACTAAGCTGTTCAAACATCAAACAGTGTTTTTGTAACGAACAAAAAAAGAAAAACTACATTTTTTCAGTATTTAGATGAGTTAGGTGGCCAACATAAAAACACAATCTGAAAATCATTTTGGAAATTAAAGGCTATAGATTCAGTAAATGCTGAAACAACATTTGGAAATTTAAGAAAGGACTGTAAATTAACAACAACAGTTATGTTCTTCAAAAGGACAAGAAAATCACTCAGGGTTTGTTGATTTTCTTTTGAAAGTGGCAACATAAATACACAACTAATATGGCCTACTAAGCAAATTTAAAACTGAAGTCTATTAATTTCAAATTATTCACTTTAAAAAAGGAGTATAATGAGAATTATATAGTTTGTTTCTGTATACCATTAGAAATTATATTAAACTTTGTGAGCTCTGTAAATAAATTGAATTGTGCTCGTGGACAATCAGTTTACTGAAGTGTATTGCTTTACAGTTAGTAGGTTAGGTTTGTTTGCAGCTATGGGAAGAGTTCATTTTCTCCGATTCTGCTGACCAAAGCAGCGTTATGAGGAGATTACTCAGGCCTGTATCTAGGAGGGGTGCTTCAAGATGAAGCTTCCATAACCTCTCCAAGTAACTTCTTCAGCATTCAATCACCAACAGTAAAAGAGGTTTTTGTTATTTACATGGAATTGCCCATGTCACTTTGTGTCCATCGCCTTAGCCTTTCTCTAGGAACCACCAAGAACAGCCTGGATCGATCCTCACTACTTCAGCACACTCGTCAGGTATTTATACACATTAGATAAGATCCTGTGAGCCTTTTCTTCTCCAGGCTGAACAATGCCAGCTCTTTCAGCCTCTCTGTATAACTCACGTACTCCAAGCCCAGCAGTGTCTTTGTGGCCTTTCAGTGCGCTCACACCAATATGTTAGGATACTTCTTCTACTAAACACAGCACTTCAGTTGTGACCTCTGAAGTTCTGAGGAAAGGTAGATGATCACAGCCTTGACTTCCAGGTTATGTTATTCAGTATCAGCCCAGGAAAAGCTGTTGGTCTTCTTGCAAGGACACATTACTGGCTCATATTTAATAACTGTTCATCATAAACTACAGGTCCCTTTCTACAGAGAAATCAGAATTTAACTTCATTTTCCTTGTGGGGCTTATAAACATAATTGATAAAAGAAGAATGTATTTAATCTTTTTTCTGAAAAATAACCCAAATTTATTAAAGTCTATTTGACCCTATTTTTTATTTTTATTAAATCAATAAATGAGTTAAACATTAATAATTTTACAATTAGATTAAAGCACAGGAAATATTTAATACAGTTTCCTGGATTAAGTGATTCTTTTCTCGTAATAGCAAGGTAAGCAGAATATTGACAGTGCAAAGCCTGTGTGACAGGAATTTTTGAGAAGTCACAACAAATTGTCCATCTACTTAATATGAAGTATCACAAAGATGGATTGCAGTGGTTTAGTCTTCCTGATCTACATTTGTCTGTGCGTTCTTTTGACTGCACAGATTGTTTATGGGTTTATCATTACAGTTCCAGAATATTTGGTCTGTCTTTTTCAGTTTGTACAGAGTAGTTACAGAACAAATTATTATTGTCATATCATCAAAGAAAGCATGGTACTCTTGCTTCTTGTTCATCTGTAACCTGAGGCTTTCATTCCATGAGTATTGCTTTCATTCCATGAGTCTCTTGTTGATGAACATCTCTGTTACAATTTTTGGTGGAACTTGGAAATAATCACTTGGAAATATATTTATACAGAGTTACACATTATCTAGGAAAACATTTGCCCAAATTCTCCTTTCATGTGGTCTTACACTAGGCAATTAAAAAGAATGAAATTAGTTGAATGTGGAAGAATGTTTTGCCTTTAAGTCTTCAAACTCTCTCACTGGATAACTTGGGGAACTAGTAGTGAGCTTTATAGTCTTGTCTCACAACAATAGCCCTGTGGTGAGAAAGGTAACTACAAATATTGAATGGAGTTTGTACATGATTGGACTGTGTACCTCAGTTTTGAATGGATGGATGATAGAATATTTATACAAGCAAGTAGAGAGAGTGAATAGCTGAAAATAAGTTAGCTTGGCAAAAAAGTGTCAAAACAAGCAAAATAGCTAAAAGTATAAAGTGCATTAGAAAATATTCAATCTTGGCCTTGAACAAAATGAGAAGTCCTTCTGTGACTATAAGAGTCAAGATTTATAAGGCTAGAGAGAAGTATAAAGTGAGTGACACAGAAATGATGGTTCAAGTCATAAATAGTTAAAAGGAAAAGTATGTAGACAGGATGAAAGACATAGTCATATGGGAAAAAAGAGAAAAGGATAATACAACCAGAAGAGATACTTAAAAAGAAACATAAATGCTCATGATCTCTGAAGGTATATTAAAGAAAAAAATGTAGTTGAAAACAAAACAAAAACAACAAAAAAACTGACCCAGAATTTTTAAAGCTTTTATTCTGTTATTAAATCCAGATCCAGAACAGATACCAGATCCCCGTGTATCTGTGAGGGTCAGTGCACTCGAAAATCACAAAAATTACCAAAGTACCAAAAAAAACACAACTATTATCATGAACGGTTTTAACTGTTCTATCATTCTGGAGGTGTTGACAAATAGACAAATTGAACCGGAAATGGAAAATAAAGAAGAATTTTTTCTCTCCACATATATATATATATACACTTTTATTTATACACTTATATAAATAATAACCATATTATCATTCTTCAGTCTAACAATGATATTACAGTGGCTTGATTGAGATGTTTTTGGAGAAACGGGAAAGGAGGGAGTATGTGAGAGAAAATTAAGTTCAGATCATGTCTGAAAATCTGTGGTTTCCCACAGGAGGGGGAAAGACTCCTGTGGAGGAAGACTCATCCGGTTGACTTCAGAGCAGAACTGGGTTGCTCCAACGTAAGAATTTATATAAAGAAGGAAATGAGAACCTTCTCATCTTTAGAAAAGGTGAGAACGCAAGTTTATATTCCTATTCTCATTGCAATCATTGTCGTAAGGACAGATTCTTTTTATGACCTGCTGTGTTCTCATTACATCCTTTGTTGGAAGAAATGTAGTCGATACCTCAAGTATTTTTCAAAGCAAATGTACCTACTGATGGCTGTGGAATGCATGGCTTATCTGAGCATGAACAACTAAAGACTCTGTTAGGTACATTAGGTCACTGTCTTTTCTGTACTACCTTAATATTTATCAAAGTTGTACTGCCTTGTTCTTAAAATAAAGATCACAGCAAGATGAAATACAAAACACTGTACCTTGAGCACATTTTCATAATAATGATCATAATGCAAGAGTGTAGTGGTAAGACATTTTTCAAGCTGAACTGCCGTTTTAATTGAAAAGAATTAGTTTTGGGCTCTGTCCCACATGGCTCACAACTGTCTTCTGGTAAAAAAATGCACACATGCTAAAGCCTGTTCTTAGGAAACTGATTCATGAAGCTGTTATAAATTATGCTGTGCAGTTCTGAAGGTGACAGTTAACACCGACAGTGTTAAAGGAATTAAAGTAAAGGAATTTGGAGCGACAAAAAAAAATGGAATTACAAAGGTGTGGCATCAACAAATTTGAACCAAAAGAAAATCTACAGATACAGGGTTATTATGATAAGGATTTCAATTGTCACCTAATTCACGAAAAAGACTGTCACTGATTTTCATGAGAGAAAGATCGAATTAATTTAAATAGTAAATAGTAAAGAAATTGAAACAAAATTATAAGATAAAAAAACAATAGGAGAAGAAAAATAGAATATCTCATCTTGCAAATACATTATATTATCCCTAACACTTCATTCCCCATCTATGTATGCAACACCTTGAACTACTGTTTCATATATTCAGAAAAAAAAAAAGACAAGGGCCATATGCAAAAAACCAGCTTTATAACTAATTAATTCATGTTACTCTACAGTCACTTAGATTTGTTGTATTTTTGTGGCTAGAAATGCAAACAGTAAATAATCTAAAATTTTAACATTCACTAGGCTTTCTTGATGTTTTCTGTTTTTGAGTCACAGAGCTCATATATATTAATAATGGAAAATGTTTGTCCCTGCCAGTGTGCCACAGTCCTCCCTCCCAGCCTGCAGATAATTCACGCTTATTTTACAATGAGCGACTCAGTGAGTTCTGGTGAAATTTCTGTCGTCTTCTTCTGTTCTGACAGTTATTCCAGTTAAAACACAACCCATTTCTCAGATATGCTTGCTTTTCATGACAGAACATCATGCTTGTTCACACATTGCTGGAGTGTCATTATGCCAGATTCGTGGTACAGTAATAAAATTGATGCTGTTTCCTATGTATAGTTGAGTGGAAAGGTTACCTGCATGTAGAATAATCAGGCTGAGATGCAAGCACAGATGAAACCAAGTCTTCCGGGTTTTTAAAATGTAATTTTTAACACTGTCGTTCACTGTCAGTGGAAGAGTGATTTCCAGTCTCTTGGCTTACCTTGTCACAGCAAGAGATTGGTCAGGAGACCTTGAGGACTGTTGAAAGCAGATCAAGTTTCTCAAAGAAAACATATATAGTTATATTTCAGACAATGAGCTACTGAGCTAAAAGAGGGACTTTGACCATTATAGAAGCACATCTGTATTTCATTATGGAAGGCGCTTGTCATTTAAACGGTGTCAAGAAGTCAATATCCTACTTACTTTTTACTTCAAAGTGTTTGCAACCTGGAATCATTGATTTTATCTGCAATAAAAATCGACATTTGATGGCAATCATCTTTTTACCATTAGTTTCCCTTGAAAATCAAACAGAAAAACAGTAAAATACTTTATTCATGTGAATGTAATTTTATTATTTAGATACAGAAGATAAGTTGCTTTTTCAGTATAAATCAAAGAGTGAAAATTATTATTCATGGAAGAATAGCATGCACAAAACAAATATTCTCATCTTATTTCTTCCGATTCATTTCCTTAGTTTTCAAAATTATTTTATTCAATTAGTCTGTAGTATTACTTAGAAGGTTATAACATCACTGTCAATCCATGTTTTCTTGAAATAATAGCAGCAGAAGACCTTTTGATCTGATCAAGTACAGACATTTTTGTGTTTCCACTGTCATATCTTGTTTGGATGTACTAAAGATCACACTAGAGTGAAACCAGTTGAAATGTATAGATAAATTCTGATTCACAATGCATAATACTATGTAAAGTATTTGAAATCAGGCTTGGTGTAATTTCTACGTAAATATTCAGAATACTTCCTAGAGAAGTGTCCATTTCACTATCCAAGAACAACCCTCTTATTTATTCAAAACATTATTTTTGTTTGAAAGATTAAACAATTTTTTGAAAGATTAAACAATTTAATTATTGTTTGAAAGATTAAACAATAAATTATGATCCAAAGACTTCTAGTCATTGAATTTCTGCTCATCACAAACTTTCACAAAAAACACTAAGTACTTAACATTTAACTCCAAATCAAGCCCTACTGGCATTCAGGAACAAAAATGAAAGGATGCACAAGCCATGTAGGTCATATGTAGACATTTTTTAGGTAGACATAGACATCTTATTGTTTTAATATGTTAATTAATCCTACTGCAAGTGAATAAAAACTTGGTATTATTGGCAACAACAATTTGCTAAGTCCTAAATGAAACATCCGCTAGCATAGAAAATGCATTTAAAATGTACCTTCTCAAGTCATAAATGTCGTAAGTTTTGAAAGTATTAGTTTGTTTTCCATGTGTGAAACAAAATAGTGTCTTGAAATACCAGACAGCATTTAAAAGCACAGTGATTCTGTTTGACTTTTTATCTCCTTAACGTATGCTATATATATATAAGGGAAAATGTTAAATAGATTAAACAGATTAAATAGACCATAGAAAGCTTTTAATTTTAAAATAATGTATTTTGTTTGAAGAACATTCCAAGGTGAATAAGCTTGTTTTACCATGATATCTATTTCATTTTACTGACATGTATTTGCTTATAAAACTGTGAAAGAGTAATATAAGAACATACATTATTTAATATTTGTATTGCAGTGATAGCATGAGATTAGAAATGAGAAAAAAAGGTCCCACTGAACAAACACAGTTTAACAAAAGTAATTTCTCTTCACAGTTTGGAGTCCAAAACCCAACAGTACAATTGTATGTTCTGTCATATTTAGGAGAGCTTATTACAAAAATCAAGATATCCATCCAGCAGTACTTTTTCTAAATTCAGGGTAAAAAGTCAAATCACATGCATATGCCCAGTAGAGAGTTCTTAAAAAGAAATCAGAAATTTTGTATATTCGTATCTTTTGTACTTAGATTTGCTGAACTAAACTTCCTGGATTTATCATTCGTATATCTCCTCCTGCCTTATTTTTCCTGACAACTTATGTCTCATATTAGAAAATACACATCAAGTTCTTATTTCATAATCAGACTTCCCAAACAATAGTTGTGCCATGATCTGAGTTGATGTTCATATTTGTTCATTTGTGAATTTGTAGAAGAAATATATGTTGTTTACAAGTTATCCACTGAGTTATTTTGAAAGTAATAATTCTAGTTTTCAATTTTCATGTAGGTATACCTTACAGTGGTTTTCACTACTGTAATTACTGCAATTACATCAATAAGAAAAGTTTAAAATAGTTATTATTCAGCTGAATATCTCATAAAGGATGTGATTTAACTTACAAATAAAAAACATTTCTATGAAATTACTTATAATCACAAGAGATTACTGCAAAAATAAGTACACAATAAAAAATGTAAAACTAAACAAAACAAGACAAAAAAATTACCTGAGTTTGAAATTTGAGAACCACATTTTCTAAAGCTTGAGGGGTTAGGATGTAAAGATGAGGCTGAAGTCAAATCCTTAAAACTTAGTCTTCAGGTTACACACTCTGAAGTCAGCATCCAAAATCAATGTTCACTTTTTAAAACAATTAATTAGATTGATCCAAGTTGTCCATTCTCTGCATACTGAAGAAAGGGATAAGAAAAAAATTTTAAGATAGCACATTCAAATCTTGAACTGCAAATTTGCTCTCTGCATTGGATGCCACCAGGGCACACCATCTTCTACTAAATCACCCACCGCAAGCAATAAGTGTTACAGCTGCCCCAGTGCTGAATTATCTCTCTACAAGTCCTCTAAAACACACATGCATTAGAAGAAAAACATGAGATTGTCTTTCTCCAATACTAAAATAGCATTTTAGTACTGATTAACCAGTTAGTAATTCACATGAAAAAAATTATGTGTAATATAACTAAAAAAGAATAAAAGATATGGTTACTTAATATATATAATCAAGGGTGTTTGCACATAATGTGATACAAAAGAGAATCTAATCCACTAAGTTCTTGTTCTTGTAGTCAGAAAAACTATTCACACTTAGCAGCAATCCAGAAAAACAATGTGAATTCTATAGGGTTGGGGCCTATAGTTCTCCGAGAGAACAGATGGAATGTTTGAAAAGTAGGATTTCCTGCTAAAACAATGAATTTCTGTATCAAATTTTAATGACAGTGTAACTAGCAATGGCTACATGCAAATGGTGTGTTCAAGTTCAGATTGGGGGGGGGCCTGGTCCAGGAGGTGGTAACACCACCCACATCATGGAGTTGGAATTGGGTGATCTTTAACGTCCTTTCCAATCCAAGCCACTCTATGAATCTATGAATTAAAGGGATCATCATCATCATCTTAGTAACTGCCATTGGCAGGGCTGTTGCTCATAAAATCCTGAAGAAATCAGTCAAACTAGCAGAGATTTTTATCAGTAACTAGCAGAATTTTGGAGCAGGTTGAACAAAATGCATATAAATTGATAGATTTAACAGCATTTCTTCATGTATTCAGACATATAAATACCACTAACAGTTTTTATGAAATAACTGAAACTCTTTGCTTCATACACATTGCCATGTCAGAAAACTTTTTATTAGAATTTCCCTTTGCTGCACATAGCAACCAAATGTAATGGAACACATTGGTAGGAAGATTCAGCCTCTACTGACCTACCACCAACATCCACCTCTGACACTGTGGGTCAATATAAAAAAGTAGGAGGCATTACTTTCAGAGTAACCCTCATAAAATATAACACTAAGCAGGAACGCTACATGCTTTCTTATACAATCTAAGGATCCAGAGAAAAATTTCTTGTTTAACTGCTAATACAAAATATGAGCCATCAAGTAGCTTAAAATCATGTTTTTCCAAGTAAAAGGCAAAATGCTTGTAGTAATCATAAGATCAACAGTTTAGAACTATTTGATATTTGTCATGGTATCCAGTGTTTGAAATGCATCTACCTCCTTTTTTCTTAAGCATCACCATAAGTCCAAACTGAACATACTATGTTGTATCACTTTTCGTGCTACACCAGGAAGAATAAAATTTATTCCATCACTTAGAAGTATACCTGTTTAAAATACAAAGGAACACAGACATGATGCAGAAATACATAGGCATTAAAATACAATACAGTCATTAAAACCCATGAGTTGTTTAAACATCTCCACTCATTTCTTGTCTACACTTTATTGTGATTACAAAAATACATCTTGTAAATAATATGCTACTGAAATCACTGTAAAATATTTTCCATATTTACTGTCAATTGAGTACTGCATTCTGTAAATTTTACATTTTCTCCACGTAAGTGTCATTTTGTGCATTTCATTTGGAGGTGATACATTCTTTGGTCCATGAAGGAAAGAACTAAGTTACCTCTTTAATATGGCACTAAGATGACACTTAGTCAATAAAGGAACTGTAATTTACAGCTTGATCCTGTAAGGTTGGTGGCCATCTAAATTTCCAAGTTGATGGCAACTGAGTATTGTACATCAAGTCCCTTAGCCTTAACATCAGCCAGGAATAATAGATTATTTGTTTAATTTTACAAGTTAAATGAAGGCTATCTACATAAGAGAGGGGGCAGATAAATGACACATGATTATTCCATAGCAGTGGAAACAGCAACCAGATTCAGATGTCTTAACTGTTTAATCTATATATTACCACTGCGTAGCGACATCCTCTACATTTTCATCTCTCTTTGGGGAGCTCAGATTCACTTAAACACAGGACCCATAGCTGGTCCCTTGTCAGTAGAAAATCTGCATGCCAGATACAGCTGTCTAATACACGTAAAAGATGTTCTCCCAGATCCCAACACCTCAGCAGCACGGCCTTGCACGTATATTGGCTGCTAAAGACTTACACTTGGAGCAGCCAAGAGATCATTCATTTTCCTTCTAGGAGAAAAGTGCTTCTATTTATTGCCTCTTCATATTCAGAACAATATAATTCTTTGACTTCTGCTTCAGTGATCTATCCTTCCTCAGGAGCTCTCACATGCAAGTGCCTATTTTTTTCTTCCTTTTTTCCTCCCTGTCCTATCTGCTCTGGTGTCCCTCAAAAGACTCACAGATTTAAGCAATTAGCAAAGAAATACGGCTTTGAGGAAGGGAAGTGCTCAAACCCAAAACACTGACAAGCTCAGTGCATTGGTTTACCTACTGCTCCTTGTGTTTCTTTGTAAACTTCAGGCTACTTCAAACTTTCATTTTCTCACTGGATTTTTCTACAGAGTTTCATTTTCTGTTTACCACAGAGGGAACTGTGAGTGCAGTTGTGTAGTAACAGTATTTGTGGCTTTGTCTTTTTCAGCTTGTTGGAATCTGATCTCATCTATAGGTAATGACAGATTAAGAGATAAAGACACAGTATGATGTTCTTCAAAACAGTGTCTCATTTCTGATACCCTTACTAGTCCTCTGCAATGCAATAGTAAGTCAGTTTATCCATCTGAGCAGAAATTTGTCTGGGTATGTTCTAAGTGTGTTTGTTGACTTCGTGCCACCTATGGGAGAAAGCCAGCTTTGAAAAGCATTCAAACATATCTTTCTGCAGAAATCGGAGCTGGCGAAACATAATGCTTCTTTTTTTTCTCTTTACCAAATACAGATATTAGAATGAAAATAAAAGTTTGATTCTTTTCAAATACAACTGCACGTCAGTAGCAACCAACAGCATTTCTTTAGAGACTAAATGCTTGCGTGTTAATGGCAGTTTGTAAGAGCACATGTAACATTGCCATCTAGTGCCTTCAGCCGTAACAACGTATTTTGTCAAATAAGACATAGGCTTAGCTACTTCCAGTAAATAATAACATTCCTTCTGGTCCCAAGAATTTATAATTTATTGTTCAGCACTCATATTCATTATACTTTGTCCTACATTTAAATTGGAATTGCATGAGAAACTTTTGTAAGGGCATCTAACATACTTCAAAGGACTGATAGTAAATAAGAAAGGTAGTTATTAGGCGAAGCTAGGAATAAGCTCATACCTTTTCTAAAAATTAAAAAAAAAACAAAAACAAAAACAAAAAAAACACAAATGTTTCTTTTTCTTACAGTTTTTGGTGGCTTGTTGCCACACCTGTTATAATTATTTTCACTAGAGTTTGGGTGTGTTTTCATCAAATAGCTTGTTTTCAAGAAGGAAAAAGTATGACTCCAATGAACTTGAATATTAGGCAGCAATAGCACTGGTATTGGGCAGGAACAAGCTGAAAAGGGGAAGTAAAACCACCAGTGGAAATTCTCCTTTGAATGGAGTTAATCTCACACTTGACACGTATATTGATTGAATTCAATATGTTGGTTATATAAGATCAAGATCATCCTCTATCACCTGCAGGACAGACCTGAAGCATTATGTTAGTCTTAATTTTAGACAAGATAATTTAAATGTGTAGATTTCCACCCAGGAAATGACATCATTTTTAGTCAGCCAGAAATGTCAATAGAACAGATTTGGAACAAGAGGAAGATTGTCTACACAGTGTTCTAAAGTTGTACACATATTATTAGCTCTTCTGCTTCCCTTAACATTCCATCTCAGAATTCAATCTGTTGAACAGTGTAAGTAAGAAAACAGAGTTTTCTTGTGGAACACAAAAATAGACTGTGGAATTAAGAAAGAGGAATATTAAGGACAGGTTTTTTTCTTTCTCATCATTTTGAAAAACATCAAAAATGTCTAGTTCTTGCACTTTTTATATCTCTACCATTTTGAATAACTTCAGATTGAACTGGAAAACCAGATACAATATCTGCAAGAAGCAATAAACTGTCAACATCCTAAGTGAAAAGAGGAAATGCATTCACTCATTCCTAAATAGTTATTGTTTCTCAAAATAACAAAACTTTATTTAAAGGGCTTTCATTTTGTTTCTTAAGAAGTAACTTCTAAAAAAATGTACAGTTTCATAAAGTATAATTCTTGCATTAGCTACCAAGCTAATGGTAGCTTGAAGTCCCTTCAAGAATCTTAGTGCCTGGAAGCTTAAGTAAGCCAACATATTTTATTCTCTTTATAACTTAAGGTAGCACCCAATGGAAGCTATCCAAAAGTGTCAAATATATTTTTGGAAGAAAAAATAAACTTTTTGACAGATTTTGGGGGATTTTATTGCAATTATAATAAAGTTATGATAACAATAAATTATTATTATTATATAAAAGAAAAAAGAAAGAAAAATAGAAGAACATAGTGCAGTTAGTCATCATTTCAGAAAATACATATACATATTTGCTTGACAGGTGAAGTGAATCAGATCTTGAACATGTATATATATATTTTTTTTCTGTCAACAATTGTGCTAGCTCTCCTCCCAATCACACACAAACATAAAAAAGAAAGACCCACAAATAGCTAGAATTTACTCAAAATATATTTTGCATCCACTTACAAGATATTTACAGTGTATTTTTTTTCACACAGAAATGAATGAAATGAAACTAAACAATGTTAATAACACATGATGCAAAAAAATGAAAATGGACATCTCCCCCTGTACTCCTTTATGAAAAATGTTCTTGGTCCATCTAAGACAGTGATAACTTCTACCTAAGGGAATCAGTTTATTTGTTTTTGTTTTGTTTTGTTTTGTTTTTTCAGGCAATGCTGCTAATGCTATCATTATTCAAAGAAAAGGATTATATATTCTTGGAATTGGAGTACATGCACATAATTTGGCAGAAAGGTAAATTATCAAGCCAATGTCCAGAGGGAGTGTGCTGTAAATAGGAATTATATCTTTAATTCAGTGTTCAGTTGTATGATATCCTGCCTTTAAGACAGCTAAAATTTGCAAGTTGGCAGGACCAAGTGAAATGTTTTACCCTAGTCTTGAACAGATCTTCAGGGCTTAAGCTTCAAATGGATGAGTCACAAAAATGAAGATCTAGTTTCAGAATCTTCTCAGTGAAAGAGACTCGTTTAACCCTCCCTCCTAACTTGACCCTAGATGACCTTTCTAGTTCCACAGCTCTTTCTAGGTACAAAGATAGTATTTTTGTCTTCTAAACACTTTCCCTTTCCTCTAACGCATACACTGGGCTTCCTTTTACCTGTGAAGTGATTACTTTGGCACAGTCTGATGAAGATGGCTGAAAGGATCCTTCAAGTAGATAGGGTATCCCATGGAGACGTTTAGGTCTGCTGACTGTAAATAGCAGATGTTAGTCAAGAAGAAAGAAGGAAGGAACCACGAGAAGAAGAAATATTTTTCTTTTACTAGATTCAAGTATTTACAATTCAACCTCTATGTAGTTTTTATTCTATGCATCAGTACTCAACCATACACAGTTACGCTTGTTCATTTAGTGCAGTAGCCATTCTAGGTTTCAGCAAAACAAGCCCTGCCCATGCTGAGTAAGATAAATACTGTTAATGCAAATGCCATTGTAAAAGTTCCAAAAGTCAACAGAAAAGAAGCATCATCATGAGTGATATGAAAAAAGAACATGTGACTCTGAGAAATGCTTTGGTCCAGGTCCACAGGAACTCTCCAGCAGATCATTTCTACCTGAAGAGAATGTTCAGTATGAGATGACCATCTTGATTAAGCTGATTACATACTTCCAGATATCCCATGAATTTTAACACCTTTTTCAAGCTGAGCTATGACATGGTAAAGAAGGAAATTGTTATCAGCTGCATATGAAAAAATAATGAGAATAAACAAAACAAAAAAAAAACCTAGAAGAAAACAAGAAGACTATCATAGAAATCTTTCTTACTGTGAAATCTCTATCACAGGGCATCAAACTGTATTTCAAGCCGGTACCATTATCACAATAAACATCCACAGTAATGAATGTTTATCATCCTGTAGAGTATTAATGATCTAGCAGGCACTATGTATCAGTACATGCAGTCTTACAACTAAGATTCACATATGCTCCAATCAACATGAATAATATTTTTATTTTAGAAATAGCAGTAATTAAGGTATAAGGTATTAAGAATATTGTATTGCTCAGAGTGAAAGATTGTTGCGGTCTAAATTATCTTTAAAGAGGAAATCTAATGCCTAAAAAATGCAGTGTATACGAAGGCAGAAGGCTGAGATTGTTAATTTTGAAGCTACAAATGGACACCACCCAGAACAGAACAGTCCCAAATATATTTTTATTTACCATCTGAAGCTGTAGAAAGACATGCAAATTCAGTGCAAACAGACTCTTTGGATGACAGATTTTCTAGGTTTAAGTATATCAGCTCTTCATTCTACAAGGGGATGGACAGGTGAACAGGAAATACTATTGAGTGCTTTTCTGGCTGTCTGCCCTACTCTGAATGATGGCCAACAACAAAATTATACCAACACTTGGCAGATTGTTTAAAGGAAAGATAAAAGTTATAAAGTAAGAATCTAAACATTTTAAGCTTATCTTCATACCTTTATTTAAGCAAGTATTCTCACTTAGAAGTTACTGTTTTATTATAAAATAAATATTCTGAGCTTTGACTTACTCTCCATTATCTGTATAAATAGTTTTAAATCCCTGTATTCAGTTAAAGCTATTTTCACATTTAAGAATGTTTCAGAAACAATTTTTTCTATGCCCAAACTATGACTATGTGTTGTTTCAGCTAAATCAGAAATCAAAGTTTTTCAACTGTGCTTTCTTTTAATTGAAAATGAAGACAGTAGAAGAACATTAAAGGATAACAAATATGAGATCCTGGAAACTCACTTGTTCTTGGCTGCCACCATTATAAATAGGACAAAGTGGCAGGAATGTTGAATAGATCTGTTCAAAAATCAACTGACAGCAAACAATCTTATTCATTTGTGACAGTATTAAAATTACGTTGAAGAAAAAAAGATCTTTGCATTCTTTTTGAAATATATTTATATTTATATCCTTCATTAAAAAAAAAAAAAAAAAAAAAAAAAAAGTTATTTCTCAGATTAGCAAGGAAAAAATATTATTTCATAAAAAAAAATGGTCCAATTTATCTCCTAAAAAGCTGTCACAGAAGAAATCCATCATTATCAGTTCAGTGATTATATTCAAGGCACCCAGCACTGTCTACTCATTGTTTGATTGTTTGATAGTAGGTACCTTCCAAGAAAAGCATCCTACCTGTAGGAAATGATGTGATGACATAAAAACCAGTCTCTGGATCCTGGTATCCCTCAAATCAGTTTCCAAATGAAATAAAAAACTTTTCATACAATCAAACTGATTTTTTTTTCATATTATTGTATCAGAATCTTCTTCATTTGAAACAACTCTGTAATATTCCGTGCTTTTCAATGTTTTTTTTTTAATATTCCATAGTGTTTTACTAATGCACATGTACTTCATAACAAATAAATTCTGCAAAAATGAAAACAATGGCATTTTGTTTGCGAAATAATCATTCTTTTCATCCTCCCTGGAATCTGAAAATCACTCTAAGATCTAAAGATATGCTCATATTACTGATTTCTGCTTTGACTATATTTAACAAACAATTGTGATACAGATAATTCTCAAGAGGGAATGAAATCATTTTTGTATTATTTCTCTATCAAGATCCTCAGGAGCTATCTATTTTCCTGCCAAGTAAAAAGCTAGCCTATAAAGGAAATTAGTATTGTGTGGATATGACGTATCAACAATACAAATGAAATTACAACTTAGAACTATATTGCATTATTTTAAGCAGATATCAAGAACGCAATGATTACAGCTGTGGAGTACATTATTTAAAAAATCTTTCTTGACCATATTCCTGTGTAAAGTCATTCAGTGATACGCTGTTATATACAGCTCCACAGTACTTGAGTCTCTTAATGAGATAATGTATTTAAGTGAAAGACATCTATCCTAGAAAAACTCTTAAGCAACATTTGCTCAAGAGAAAGAGTATTATTAGCTCCAAGCAGCCTCAGAACCCCCAGTCATTCTCAGATACCAAAGTGGGTTGAGTTGGCTATCATGTTCTGGTGACAGGCAGAGAGAACTCAAGTACTCATGGAATTTTCAGTAACACAGTAACCTGCAGATTTGTGTTAAAATGCACTTAAGTTTTGAATTTCTGGGCAAGATGATATTTTCTCTGATGTTCTTGGAGAGATAGGAGCAGACTATTTGTTTTCTATTGCATGTGTAATATAGTGACAATCTTTTTCTGTAAGCTCCAACAGCAAGAAAGAAATAAGTGGGGCTGAATGATCATAGAATCATAGAATTGCCTGAGTTTGAAGGGACACCAAGGATCATCAAGTTGCAGACCCCCTGCCAGAGGCAGGGCCACCAACTTCCATATCTGGTTCTAAACCAGGTTGCCCAGTAATCCATTCAACCTGGTCTTGGACACCTCCAGGGATGGGGCATCCTTACTTGTCTGGGTAGCCTGTTCTAGTGCTTCACCACTCTCTCTGTAAGGAACTTTCCCCCGACGTCCAACATAAACCTTCCCTCCTTGAACTTAAAACCATTCCCCCTTGTACTGTCACTGTCTACCCTTGTAACAAATTGATTCAATTCCTTTTTATAATCCCATTTTAAATACTGGAAAGCTGCAATGAGGTCTCCTTGCAGCTTTCTCTTCTCCAGGCTGGTATGACAAATGATAAGGAAGCTGGTGATAGTATGCATGACTAAGAAACTGCAGAGCTCGTGAAAAGTTCCAAATAAGAAGAGCAATATTTGTTCAATTTCCATCTCTACTTGCTCCTGAAACTTGCTTTCAGAGTAGATGGGCTGGCTCAGCATTGTAATTTAAGACGCACTAAGAAGAAAAGAAAGTGGGTATCCAGGAATGGGTGTTTAATAAATACTGGGAATACCAAGGAGAATTAGGGTTAGGCCCTCACCAAGGTACCTAGCTTGATTTTATGTTATGCTAATATAGAAATTGCTGTCTTTTTTTTTTTTTTTTTTCCCAGCTTTACTCTTTCTCTCCACTCTTCTGTCCTGTCTCCACTTAAATTTCTCTTCATATAAATCCATGGACTCAGGATTTACAAATGGAAAAGGATTAACTTATTTTGAATATGAACTTTCTATCAGATTTGAAGAGTGGCTGGAAGAATTCATCTAACTTTCTCTGGACTAATGAAATAAGAAATGGTTATTCCCAGAAGCCATATCACACAAAGTAATATTAATGTATCTTGTCAGTAATATTCATTTATTGTTAATACAGCAAATGCTACTTCTTCTGCAGAGCTCAGAATATTTTCATCCTCCTTGCAGATTGTCTAAATGAAGAGGATGTGCTGATAAAATATTCTCTGTATTTTGGCAACATACTGATAATGTAAATCTGTGCTTTAGTTCTAGCCTGCATATACATTATCATTCCATGTGTATGTTCTCTTAATTAAGAGTGGGAAAAAAGATTTGAGCTGAGAGATACTTCAGTTTGTATTTAAAAACAATGTGTCAATGAATATTTTTACCTGAATTAGAATATTCTGTAGCTGCATAAATCTGTCAAAATATTCCCGAAACCTACAGATGGATGAAGTTCTATACCTTTACAGCAGTGCTTCCACAAAGCCTCCTGCTCTGTCAGAAATGTCTCTTTTGAAGTTGAGCAATTGTCACTGTCTTGAATGCTATCTTTAAACTTCATATATAAGATATGGAGTAAAAGGCTAGAAACAGTAGATACACAGAAAGAAGCCTGAGTTTTTTAGTCTGCTTTGTAGTGGAAGACTACTGAGAAAAGACAGCCGCACTCATCAAATCGGGTTACTTAGAAGAAGAAGTCGGGGTAACTTCTGGTAAGTAAGGAGCTTACTTCAAATCTTACTCTACCAATCTATTGATTCATAGATTTTAAGGATAAAGATATCACAATGTTGACCCAGTCTGACCTCTTATATGACACAGGGAAATGAATTTCACTGGGCAATTTCTATATTAATAATATCTGTTTGAAGTATACCATATTTTTAAGAGAGATATTTAATCTCAGTTCTTCAAATGATGAAGAACTAACCTCATATCTTGCTACGCCTTTCTAGTGATTAATTACTCTCACTATTAAAATTTCAGCTTTATTTTATATTTTATATATATGTAATTTTATTTAATAAAGGTTTCATGCAAGGCATGGAAGCAGGGACACTTTTCAGAGTTGAATGCCTTCAAGAAGGCATTATATCATGTTTCTCTTTCTCTGGTCTCATGTTCTCATGCTCATTACACATTTAAACACATTACATGTATATAATTCTATATATCTTAATGCCTAGTCTACCATGTTTCACTGTCTAGTGTTCTGAGAATCATCTAGCTTAAAGCTAAAGAGAGAATTTTTTTTCAGAATGTTGAAATTGTTAATTAATAATTGTTATGTTAATTTCTGTAAACTGTCAGTGATTTCACCTTTAAATGAATGCAGTGAAAATGAAGATCGCTCACTTTCCAGTTGGAAAAAGCTATTAAAAGCTTTATCATGTTCTTTTGATGCGTATCTTTGCCCAAATAAGCCATACGAACTTTACAAACCATGTTTAGTGTATATCTTCCACTTCAAATACCTCCAGAGGCCATAATAATGTTCATTTTCTGGTAGAAGCATTATCAGAATCTCTGTTGTAGCAGCACAAAGCAAAAATAATCCAAGCCTAAATTTTGCAATGCTTTTCTATTCAAATCAATAATTAAAGTTTTTGTTGTTTTTTACTTAAAAGGTTCCATCAGTTTTCAGCCAAACTAAGATCAAAGCTTTTTACTGTGGTTAGACAACACTTTGCTGTTTTCTGGATTGAAGCCTTCACTGACACAAAAACACAGAGATTCAGGTGAGTCCAGCTAGACTATGATTCTTTTGCCACTAATCTTGGTTCCTTACATAACGTAGACTACTAAACTGAGCTCATGACTAAATACGTATTTGTATATACACTTGCTTCGCAGATAATGTGGCTACAACCAGTTCAACCTGCAGCTCACAGGCTGTATGTGGCCCAGCACAGCTGGCACAGCAGCCCAGCCCCTGCCCTGCACCACCTATCCCCCGCTGCAGCAGTGACTCTGTCCTGCTGAACAGTGTCACCCAGCTCTGAGACTAACCATTCCTCAGTAACAGCCAAACTTTGGTGTGTTATTAATGCTATCTGAGCTGAAACAAGGGCACGGAGAGGGCGCAGTGCAGTCCCAGATCAAGTTATAGCACATAATCATACGCATTTTTGTTCATTGACTGAACAGTCCTGTGAACACCAAAAATTATGCAGCCATACTATCTAGTCTGATAAAAGGATTTGACAGCATGTTTCAAGCTTGCCAATAAAATCATCATTTCTTGGTGTATTTGCAACTCCATTTTCAGTTGAAATACACTACCTATAATTTTTCAAATAGAATCTATGGTGGTGCAATCGGACACTCAAATAAAAAATATGATCATGTATTTCACTTTTATAAGCCCTCTCATATTAGAGGAAAATATCCCTCCCTTCACAATCACACCTTATTCATGTCACTGCTTTTTGGCAGTGCATACATTTGCGAACAAATGTTTTCAATGATGAAGCACAGGAGGAGTAACATTTCATCAAAACCTTCTGATGAACACCCAGAGGGCTCACTGAGAATTACAACCACTGCCATTAAACCAGCCTGATGTGGCAGTTTCACTAAAACAGTCAGACATCCCATTAGTTTTGTGTTTTTGTTTCTTGTTTTAATAAAAAATATTGAAGATAAAAATAAGTTTTGTTACTTATGTATATGACCTTCATAGTATATTTTACAAAGGCTGCTCCAAAAGTAATGTCTCCTGTTGATCCACAAAGTCAGAGGCAGATGTTGTGGCATGGCAATAAAGCCTGAACCTTTCCAGCAATATTTTATTAACTTTTGTTGCAGTACTACAGTGGAGGCTGTAGTGGGGCAGTGCAACTAAATGGTGTCTGACATGGAAGTATGAACGAAGTAAAGGTGTCTCACTGAATTATTTCGTAAGAAAAAATGGCACCCACTGATATTCATCAATGCTTGCTGAACATTAATGGAGACCAAACAGTGGATGTGAGCACAGTGAGGTGGTGGGTGGTGCATTTCAGCAGTGATGACAGTGAGAGTAGGTCACCGTGACTGGTGCAAATTTTTACAAGTGTGGCATGCAGGCTCTTCTCCATCACTGCTGAAAATGCATAGTTACTGGTGTTGACTGTGTTGAAGAATAGTAAACTTTCCTTGACTATCTAGCAGTGCTGCGCTTGATGCAGCCCAGGGTACATTTGGCCTTCCTGGATGTAGGGCTGCTCTCCAACATTTCATCCCCCAGTCTGCATGCATAGCCATATTCTTTGTTTTTCTCAAACTTCAATGTAAATGTGAGCACAAAGTGCACTGACAGGCTCCTGAAGTTCCTGGATTTATGGAGTGGTCAACCCAGCCAACCAAACCTGAAAGCAAAACCCAAACTAAGGGATAGTTTTCAGTGCCAGATATGTCTTCAATAGCTTCTTCTGACCATGATCATGCAGTAGTAGTGCAAGAGAAAATGGCAATGTATCTACCAACTAAGTTGTACTCTACTCTTCTAAACTTAATATAAATATGAGGCATTACTTTTGGAGCAGCCCTCATCTAGTGTTGTGGTTTTTTAGTTGTGTTTATTTAGTGTATAAATTCTTTCTAGACACTTGTCCCGTACATTGCTTTTATTAGAGTCGTAGACTCCTGATTCCAGCTGAGTTTTTAACAGAAGAATATAAAGAAAAAAGTGTTCCTGAGTATTAAGTCATTTGTCTAAATGCCATCAATGTTCCAGGCGTTATATAGCCAGTTCCTTTAGGGAGAAAAAAGATTACCTTTTTATATTATAATCTTGTCCATTCTCCAAAATATTCATATTAAGATGAATAAAATGATTGTCTAAGTCCATCGCCGCCCAGTGGAAAGAGAAAAGCAAACATCTTTATTTAATTCTCTAATTCTTATTCCATGCTATGGGGCCTGCTCTGATAGAAATGCCTCCTGTTTTATTATACTGGCCCATGATATTAAGAGTGGATGTTGTTGGTATGGCAGCAGAGGCCAAACCTTCCTACTAATATTGTTCCTGTGCAACATACGGCAGCAGAGGGGCATTTGGACAGAATGGTGTCTGACATGGAAGTGTGAATGAAGCAAAGGTATGGAATTGAATTCCTTTAGGTAGAAAAAATGGCACCCACTGACATTCACTGATGCTTGCTGAATGTTTATGGTGACTGAAGAGTGTATAAAAGCACAGTGAGACAGTGAGTGTTGTGCTTCAGCAGTGGGGACAGTGACAATGGGCACCTCCACTAGTACAGATTTACAGAGTGTGGCATGCAGACTCTTGTTCATCACTGGTGAAACATGGTGTTGACTATGTTGAAAAATAGTGTTTTGCAGCCAAGAATTTGTAGTTGAACTCTATCAATCTGTGTTGTGATCTTTGTATCTGTTGCAGTTTCCATGGAAATAGATAGGAGGCATTACCTTCAGAGGAACCTACGTATAACTTCAGTTAGTCCAATTATGAAATTCAATTGTAATGGATTCAATCAGGTGGCTGGATGACCATGTCTTATAAATAAGCATTATTGTTTTAAGCTAAGTCAATCAATGCGTTGATTTTTAAAGACTGAGTGAAAATACATCTCACGAATTAACTCTTACATATAACCCATTGCCCTAAATACCCAGTGTGCAACATTTACTTCAACTTATCATGTAATTATAATTGCCCTTTTACTGTTCAGATTTATTCTCATATTTTATTTCTTACCATATTTTTTAAATGCTTCATAACATACTGTGCTTGTGGAAATAAATGTGCTAAACTATCAGTCAGTAAATGACTTTGGAAATTAGTTGGAGGTTAATTCTTTGCCTCATTGGCCCCCAAAAGTAGCCATAGTGTAATTGATTTTGATAGCATTCACAAAGTGTCTCAGCCTGTTGAATAATGAAGGAGCACTTATGGAGACAGCTACTGAATATAGCAACAATTATGCAGGGTATCAATGAGACATTGTTAAAAATTTAATGCTTCTGCACTTAATCAACCTTGCCTTACCTTTAACAGTGTTGTTGCTTCAGGAAATCTATGAAGTTTCAAGTGTCAGTGTGTTGCATATGTTTTACTTCCATCAATTCAGAGATTGGCCACTCAGGATAAACTGAAATATTCCTAATGTGTAACAAAGAGCTGGTAAAGCATGAAAGAAAAATGACAGACAATTACTGATGCTGGGAAAATGTCAGATCCTGCATGTATGTGCCTCATAGATCCTTTGTCACTAACTTAGTGCCCAAATGACAGCATCATTTTGTTTTTTGTTTATTTATAAGTAACATGAGAAAGGTCAGATCATTTTTTATTCATTACAGATTCAGCCAAATAACTACCAAGCAATCATTCCATAGGGTTTTTTTTATTTCTTCTATGTCATTCATTTTATGACTGACAGTGGAGGTTGTATCTGTGCCTTAACAGTAACATTGATGAACTTTTCATGCTTGCATTAAATAACAAGCAGAAACTGTAAAGGAGTTTAAGAAGCTAATGAACCCAGACCATATTGTCATTATTTGTAGACACTTTCTAGCCACCTCAGTCAATGTCTGAGGGGAAAAAAAAAAAAGGAAAAAAAAAAAAAAAAAAAAAAAAAAAAAAAAAAAAGTCTAATTCAACTAAGCTAAGCAGCAAATAATGGTCACAGGACACTAAGATCACAGTGACATTTAAAAATATCACACAGCACAAGATGACGAGAAATTTTAAAGGCAGCTACAGTGTCATTCCTCTAATGGCAGTTTTGCTATGGGTCATTAAATTTTTGGAACAGTAGCTTCATACCTGAATTCTGAACCATCAGTCCCACATTACTTCAATGTCCCAGTGCACTGGCAATATCATCCTCCTTGCAGAAGAAATGCAGTAGAAGTGTTTCCTGCTATTAACACAGGACCTGGGCTCACTGTGATTTAAGCAAATTGTTTTCTCAAACTAGTTTTAAATATCTCTTTGCAGTCTATGTGCTATGCATCTCATTAAGAGCCAAGCCTCACTTGATCTTTTAGTAACACTCAAAAGAGAAAGTTGTGGGTACTTATCGCTTAAAAGTAATTTGTTGGTGGTTTTGTGGTTTTCATGCTGTCTCAAGGTAAAGTTCACATCACTTGCTCAAGCAATTTTATCTTTGAGTTTCTTCTAAAATTATGATCTAATTTCCATCCTACTCTTTTTTTTTTTCTTTCCAACCCTATAAAAACAGACTACATTGTATTACTAGTAGAAGGGGGACAAAGCCAAGTCTTGAAACCAAGCAGTCCTGTATGACTCACTACAGCACACTAAGGGAGAGCTAGCTGGAGTGTGGAAGAGTACCAGGGAATGGATTAACACATAAGCTCTGTGAACTGTTATCTCCAAGTTCTTGAATTTCATTTTTCAAATTTCTCTCTGGCTTGGTTTCACATACATACCTGTGAGTTTTTATGAGCTTTACTTCAAAAGTATTCAAAGGTATTTCTTTCTTACTTGAATAAGTTTGAAAAGGCAGCATCTCAGTTTCCAGAATTTTGCTTAGTTTCTGATACCGACTTGAAAACAATTGTTGTGATTTTCCTTGTATAAAAACTGCACTGTATTAAAAACTTTCCCTGAATAAAACTGAGTCTTTTTATTTTTTTTGATGTCTAACTTCTCTAATCTTGTTTTTGACATACTATGGCAGAGGATCATTTCAAATTTGGACTCTAGACATAAAAAAAAATTTAATAAAACTGAAGAAAGCCTTTTTTTTTGTCACAAAATTTGTAATGTAGTAGATGAAACAGAATATTACAAAAATAACCCAAACAACCCATAATTTATAGCTGCCAAGAGAACAGGTGTGTTCAGTGCCTGCCTTTGATTCTGAGTTCATACATGTTTCTGGTCTCAGCTTCAAACTTCTGCATACTCTTCTTTTTCTGATTCCTGTAGAATCTTTGAGTTCAGATTTACAAACATAATGAGCACACTAACTTTCAGCTGGCATAAAGTACAACAAACACTAAATGTTGTGAAAAGCAGGTACCATACTTTAGAGCCAGTGTCCAGATTAGTTAAAACTTCTGATAGTTTGATTTTTTTTTTTTTTTTTTTTTTTTTTTACCTTTTTTAGACTTTTCTACTTATATGTTTTCTATGAACACACTGGATCTGTTAACTGCGCCACCCTGCCTCTTTCCTCAGAGATCATGTTTTCCTATGAATTTAGCTACATTATTCTTTATTCTGCTGTAATCTAACCAGAGGCAGAAGTCAGACTTACCAGGATGAAGGACTTTCTGTAGTTGGTAATCATACTGGCAGCTCACCAGTACTTTGACACAGATACTGCTTGTGATGACAGGTTATGCCCTTAGCCAAGTGCTCCGTAATTTCACATATGACTTCTGTCTTGGTGAATATCATCTAGTCCTGCTGGTTTTTGAAGGTAAGACATAAAAATCTGTTTGAACTCATGATCTCATACTTGCTACATTTAATTTTTTTATTATTATTATTTATCTGTCTTCCTGCTTTTCTTGTATTTAAGCTGTTTTTACTGTCAGCTCAAGCATCCTTTGCAAAGTGTTTAAATTCTTTCTTAGCCCTCTTGATTTCTGTTTACATCTGATCTGTCAGAAGTTTGACATGCCAGTAGTTTTGCTTCATAAATTTTTCCTATGTTCCATTTGCATCTTTTATCACAGTCAACTGACTGGAGCATTTTGACACTGCAGAAATGTTCATAAAGAAAAAAATGAATTGTTGGTGGAGATTCTCATTAGAAGGCATCAGCTCTGAATGTGAATCAAAGCAGAGTTTAAAAACTAAATCTTCAGAGAGGGTTTCCATTTAGAGAGAAACCTTCTGACCCCAAAATAGTACTGCTGTGGAAGAATATACTTAAAGATTTGAATAATGGAACCCCCTCACAATCAGGTTATTCTAAAGGTGGAATGACATGGGTTTGGTTTTGAATGTTCTTTGTCTTAGCCAGTATAAGGTAATGGGTCATTTACCTAAGTAGCAATTCAAACTTGCAGAGTTAACAGCATCATTTAATGTTATTCATTCATAATTACTTTATCAATAGCTAATTCTCAGACTAGACTTTTCTTTCAGAAATATATTTGCGAGTGTTTCCATCTGCTGTAGAAGACTGGCAGTTTGCTTATTCTCTTTCTTACAAAATTCTGTATTATATTGGATATAGAAAATCATAGCACATCATTAACATCTGTTAATGTAAGAAACAGATTTTTTTTACTAACACAACTTTAAAATTAGTACTGCAGACCATTTGCATCTAAGTTTTGCTATCAAATCAATGTTATTTCTCCCATATATATACGAATATTGAAGATCATTTTTTAGTGCAGCGTAAGTCTTCATATTTTGCTTTGTTTCTGCATATTTTGTCTTTGTTTCTGAATTCTCTTTTTGAAAGTTTTGCCTAAATAAAACAATTTCTAATTACTGTCCAGAAATTAAACTGAACATTTGGAATGTTTAACAATATTTCATTTGCATCAAATCAAAAGCTACAATATCTATCACAAAGGGAAAGTGTCAGGGACTTAAATCAATATAACATCTGTGATTTTTTTTTCCTCAATTTTTCCTTCATCTGCTATTCCTTAAAGTAATTGTAAAATGGCAAACACTGAGCAGAATGTTATGGCCACAATTGAAATTGCATTTAATTAAAGCAATTGTGCCACCACATAACTTACATTTTCTTTCTAATGTCTTATATACCAAGAACGAAAACTTAGAATCATAGAATCATAGAATTACTCAAACTGGAAAAGACCTTAAAGATCATCGAGTCCAACCACAGCCTAACCATACTACCCTAACAACCCTTTGCTATTCATGTCCCTGAGCACCACATCTACATGGCTTTGAAACACATTCAGGGATGGTGACTCAACCACCTCCCTGGGAATCTATTCCAGTGCTTAACAACCCTTTCTGAATAGAAGTTTTTCCTAATATCCAAGCTGAACCTCCCCTGGTACAACTGAGGCCATTTCCTGTCATCCTGTCACCTGTCACCAGTGAGGAGAGACCAAGCTTAAAATTTGAGATACTAATATAATGTGCCAGGATTAAATTCCAAGTTCTACAGATCTACTTACAAAGCACTAAATATGTGAACATAGTATTTTCTCCCACCCTAAGTGTTAGTTCTTAAGATGGAATAAATTCATAGCGTAGCACTGGTATAAGGAAGGATCAGTACAATATTCTCTGAAAGTTAGGGTGGTTCTCTGCCAGTTGATGATCTGTAATCAAGAGCTGAAAATTCACTTATAACTTGCTAACTAAGAGCTGTAATATATTTCATGGCCTCAGATCATCAAGCAAATTGTAGTCTTTGAAATATAAATAAAAATAATTCAAATGTATCAAAGTATGTGCAGATATGCTCATTGGGAGTTGAAATATATTAAAAATCTCTGCCTTTAACCAGATACATTGATTAAGCTATAGCTATGTAATGCAGGATCTGAATTTCAGGAATTTGGTCCTGGCAATCTATTGCTCTTAGGAGAGTCTGGTTCCTTCTCTGTTCTTAGACACTTAACTGTTGAATAGTACGTGCTTAAGCAAAAAATTGTTTGATACATGCAAGATCAAGAGTTCTTCAGTTTTTGTAGCACAGAATCAGAGTGGTTTGGGTTGGAAGACACTCTTAAAGATCATCTACTCCAACATCCTTTCTATGGACAGAGACATCTCTCATTAGATCAAGTTTCAATCCAGCTGTGAACACGTACTGAATTCTCTCTCAGTTCCACTGTGTAGAAATCTTCCACAGGTATGCTTAGTAGTAAAGTGCTTTATAAGAGAAACAGAAATTATTTAACTTATACTTGACTCGTATAACATTCATAATCCAGACACACTGCCTCAAAATTAAGGTTTCTCTAGCTCAGGTTTGTATCTTTTGGCACTCTCTATGAATATAAAAGGTCCTTCAATAGAAAGGCTGCTGGGCTGCAGCCAGGCTAATTATTCACATCTTAAGGGAGAAAGTAAGAAATAACCTTGTATGTAGCAAAGCCCATGCTAGATGTCTGATCACAGAAAAAAAAAAAAAAAAAAAAAAAAAAGTGTTTTGCAGTTTTTCTTCATACTTAATCTTGGACATGTTGGAGAAACAAAGAAGGGAAAATAAAAGAGGCTGCTGCTCTCACCTAAGGGATTGAAGCTCTTTGTACAGACTGGAAATGGGGCCGTGAAGAGTACCTTTGTGAGAAAATTGGGAAATAGACTTGAGCCTCAGGCTGTCAATTACTTTCAATAACTGCTTTTTGTGTGTGTCTTTTGTTTACATCTCTGAATTCACTGATTGAGCAATGCACTTCCCTTTCCCCTTTCCTACACTGTGGGAGACTGTGAATGGCCTCTTGTTAAAATGGCTGAGATAGCAATAGATAACAAGACAGAAATGTGAGAGTAAATAGTATGTATGAACAGCTATTCCAAACTGGCTTCTAAAGAGGATTTAACTGGTACTACAGGATACTATAATACTACAGGAAATTCTGAATAATTAAATTTGATTAAGACAGCCATCAACCTCTCATAGAAAAGCAGAAAGACTCTTGAGAAAACGAGCCGGGGAGGTAAGGATGAGGCTGAAAATCACAGAATGGCTGAGGTTCAAAAAGACCACTGGAAATCTACACCAATCTCCTTGTTAAAGCAGGGCCCTCTAGAGCACATTATCAAGAATTATGTGCAGACAACTTTTAAATATTTCCAGTGAAGCAGACTCTACAATCTTTCTGGGCAGTCTGTTTCAGAGATCAGTCATCTTTGCTGTTATTAAGTTTTTCCTAATGTTCACTTTGAACTTCTTGTGTTTCAGTTTATTCCCATTGCCACTTGTTTTATCATTTGGCATTGCTGAGAAGAGTACAGTCCCATCCACTTGACAGTCTCTCTTCAGATAATTATACACACTGGTCAAATTCCCCCCTGATCCTTCTCCAGACAGAACAGGCCCAGCTCATTTAGCCTTCCTGATATAAGAGATGCTCCAGTCCCTTAGACATTTTAGCAGGCCTTTGCTGGACTCACTCTAGGGGCTTCATATCTCTCTTGTACTGGAAGTCCAGAGCTGAAAACAGTACTACAGATGTGGCCTCACCAGGGCTGAGTAAAGGGGAAGGATCATCTCATTGAACCTGCTGACAATACTTTTCCTAATTCAGTTCAGCTTGCCCACCAGGACCATTAAGTCCTTTCTCTGTAGAGCTACCTTCTAGCAGATCAGTCCCTAGTCAGTCCTGGTGCATGGGATTATTCCCCACCAGTGCCTGGCCACACACTTGTCTTCATTGAATTTCAAGAGGTTTTTCTCCACATCTCTCTGGTATGTCAAGATCTTTCTGAATGTGAGCACAGTACTCTGGAATATCAACCATTCCTTCCAGATTTGTGTCAGTGTTTGTGTTACTGTGGAGGGATAAGAAAGGAACAACAGCAGTGGGAAACAGTTTTGGTGCTACAAGAAGTCATGATCTCCAGATACACTGGCCTCCCAATCAGACATCAAGAGGAGCCTGCATTCAGCTAGAGGAAAAAAAGTAGGGTTGCAACATAAAAGGATTCACACATAGAGTATGTTTAAGGGCCCTTGCAGAGGAATTTATCCATGCTACGTGCCATAGCAAAGCATAGGGAGCAGTGTACACATAAAGTTAGAACAGTCACATCTTGAGAACAAGTCTGAATAAATGGTAACTGGCACTTCCAGACAAGGTTTATGTTCATGCAACCCGTATGTCTGAGAAGTGGTATGGGCTGCCAAAAGGAGATGAAGATGTAAATGTGTATGGTGCTGATTAGGTAGAAATACTGACAGAAGATTGTTTAGAAAACTGTAGGTGATTTCTACTCGTGGTCCTTCTGAGGGTTGTAATACTGCATACTGTTTATTGTATCAGATATAATTTATAAATGCCTGTCAAGTGAACTTCTTATAGATAATTTTTTGGAGCATTCAGAACCCCTCACCACTTACCTTCTATTCCTCTCCACATATACACCTCATTCTTTTGTCATTCTCTTGTTTTCCTTGGCACAACCAAAACTTGTCTTTCCCTGTTCCATTTATTCTACTATCTCTTCAATGTTCCCCTTTGAAATGAATAACTAATGCCTTTCAAAACGTATTTGGAGTATTTTAAATTAATCTGTATGCATCAGGTGAGAGATCCTCCTCTTCTCATCACCCCCTTCACCCTTCACGTACTCTTTGCAATGCTTCCATACGTCTTCCCAGTAGTTCTGCTAAGGAGTGGTTGAAGTGTACAGTTAGAGGTAGATTTTACTCAAAGGATATCTTAGTGCCACTGCAATCTGAGGAAATGGAAACAATAAGTATTTACAAGCCCAAAGTTTCAGCACTGAGTTCTTTATGGAAATCAATTCTTCCCTTCATAACGTTCCCAATATTGTTTTTCCAAAGGAACTGGAAAAAGGATCATTGAGAATAAATGTTGAGTGGTTAGCATTAGGAAGCAGACAATCACAACTGCAGGAAAGACTGACATGTAACACAATTTGGGGTGCATGAGCTTCAAGGGATATGATAGAAAGTAGGATTGTGCATGTATGTTAGTCACAGCTCTTGTATGATAATCCACACTGAAATCTCTACCTCATCCAATATCATTAAATTCATAGCAACCCAGTCAAGGAAAGTGATTTTAAAACATTTAGTACAGCAATCTTTTTATGTAATTGTAAAAGTTCCTCAGCCATAGTAATAGTAGAAAAACTATACTTTTAAAACATTTATTACAATTTTCGTTGCTTCATAGGTTATACTTTCTCTACTCAAACATTTTCACTGAGATACAGTGAAAAACCACTCACAGCCTGTAACTAACCTGCCTAGGACCCTACATAAATCCGGTTTGTGCTGGATGATTTGTGGCCAGCTCTGTGGCCAATAACTGTATATCCAAATATATAGAACTACTGTCCTCTGTGATTTGAAATGAGAGTCAGGCTTACATGAATAAAATTTTAACACATCCTGGCTCTCAGGAAACTTTAAATAACAAAATATTATCTTGCCTCTCTAATTGGAATGCAGCTGTATTCAAGACCATAGTGCAATAATAAGAAAAAGGAAACTAGCTTTAAACTATCTATTTTACATACTGGGCACATTTAAGCTAATTTGCTCAGTCCAGAAAAAGGAAAATTAGTCCAAGTAGAGTTTCTTGCTATCATGGAAACAGTGCTCCAGTACTCAAAATGGCCAATTTAAAGCTAGTTCAGAGATATCCACATCCCCATGAAGTCTACTGTGTAGGCTTGGACTAATTGGACAGACAATGCTTTTATTTTAAGGATGGGTTATTATCTAAAAGCACAAATTGCATATGTTCAAAGTTTGCTCTGTTTATGTGAATATTTCCACAAAAATCACAGTACAACTGATATTAGTAAATATCATCATTTATGAATGTTTACGGAATAAAGACCAATCTATTAAGAGAAAATATGCCCTACAACATAAAACTAGGAGTCCTGCCATGGATGGCTAATTCTTTTCTAATATTGGCTTTAGAGATATTGTAATTTATAGCTGAAATATGCATTTCCAAACTTGTATCTTCCTGTGCTCACTGCTTTGTCTCAGAAAAGAAATAACGAAAAAACCTGAATTTTATTAGAGCCATCCATGCTTTTAGTTCTTCACTGTAATGTTTAAATAGAGCACTCCAGCAGTGGAAGAGGAACAATCTGAGGAAAATCCATTACACTGACAGGGCAAATATCAAAAGTTTACCAGTCCAGGATCCAGTAGCCTGAAGTTCCCTAAGCACCTTTGAGTTGAAAGTAGCTCTTTCAGTGTTACATTGAGAATTTAGTGTATTTTGGCAAAAAGTCTTTAATTTAATTACTTTTGCTCCTCTGGTACTGCTTGCAATCAGTGCTGTGTTTGTCAAATTGTCCATAAAGCCTTTCTGCAATTTGTGCATTGGCAGTTATGCAAATGCAATAACATTAAACTGTTTGCAATTCAGCCACAATCTTTCTAAGCACATTATTGAATTTTTCTATTAAATCTATTAAGAAATGCAATAGTTCAGATACCATTATAACACTTTATATTATCTTTTGTTCCACTAATAAGTGGTATTTATGTAAAAAAAAATAATCCCCTTGTAAAATATATACATATTTTAGTCCTACTTCTGATGCATCATTACATGTATATTCATATTTTCTCATGAACTGAACTTTACCTGAGCAGTGCTGAAATGTGCTTGACAGTCACTGCTCTGTACAGGTTATCCTTTCAACTGCACTTTCAAAAATCAAGTTCAAATGCAGGTGACAGCTCTTCTTGAATTTTAAGGTTGAAGTGTGTAGATAGTTCCAAATGACATCATGACTGCTTGAGAAAGCCCAATTTCAGTTTATAAGATACTGCTGTAAAGACAGATTCTCTAACTTTTTAATAAAATTCTTAAATACATATTCTGTCAGTAGGTTCCAATATTACATCAAAGCAATTTCAGAGTCACTATATCTCTATATAAGAATGATTTACACAAGGACATGCATATTTCAGGAATGCTAGAGTTTGGAGACAGGAAGACTTCCCCTGTACTGAGGAGGATCTGGTCAGAGCTCATCTACGCAAACTCAACACACACAAAACCATGGGTCCTGATGGGATGCACCTTCAGGTGCTGAGGGATCTGGCAGAAGTGACTGCCAGACAACTCTCTATCCTCTTTGAAAGGTCATGGAGAACAGGAAAGATGCCTAAACATTGTAGAAAAGGCAATATCACTGACTTCAGCCTTCAAAAAAGGGCAGGATACCACAGGCCAATTAACTTCACCTCTGTCCCAGAGATTCACACACAAATTAGATTGCTCCTACTATCTGACATGCTGGAAAAGAAGGAAAGTTCATGCTATCATGTCACAAGGCTGTCACTATGCAGAATGATTTTTTTAGAGCAATTCAGTCTTTTTGCCAGCAGTAATGCACCAGCTACAACATTTGGTAAGGTTATGGAAGTTCTGAAGAGGAAAATCATGGAAAAAATGAATTATTTGGGGAAGAGGACACAATCTCACAAGTACAAGGAGAAAAGCATCCAGGAGCCAAAGCTGTGAATCAGCCATTCTGGTAGATGAGGAGTGTATGATAGGAAAACATGACTATGAGCTGATTTAGGAAAACTGTGATTATGAACAACCAAATATGTAATCATAGAATCATAGAATTGTTCAGGTTGGAAAAGACCTTAAGAATCATCAAGTCCAACCACAACCTAACCATACTACCCTAACTCTAACAATACTCCGCTAAATCATTTTTCCGGAGCACCACATCTACATGGCTTTGAAACACATCCAGGGATGGTGACTCAACCACCTTCCTGAGCAACCTATTCCAGAGCTTAACAACCCTTTCTGTAAAGACGTGTTTCCTGACATCCAACCTGAACCTCCCCTAGTGCAACTTCAGGCCATTTCCCCTTGTCCTGTCACCTGTCACAAGTGAGAAGAGACCAACCCCACTCTCACTGAAAGCACCTTTCAGGTATTGGAAGAGAGCAGTAAGTCCCCAGACTGAACAGCCTCAGTTGCTTCAGTCTCTCCTCATAGAGCATATTCTCCAAGCCCTTCACAAGCCTTGTTGCTCTTCTTTAACCTGCTCCAGCACCTATGAACTCTTCCTTTGGCATATCATTTAAAACATTCAATGGAAGCCTTAAATATACAAAGAGAATTAACTTCAAGAGATAGCACTTTGTGTTTTCTTGGTAAATCTGCTGCATAGTATTGTTCCCACCTGGTAGTCACAACAGCATTACAGACTACGTTGTAATTTTAACACTGATCAGAAGAGAGGGAAGAAATTCTTCTTAAGAAACTGTAAACAACTCACAGCAGGAAGCCATATGATGAAGGCAGGGAAGAAATAGGATATGGATCAGAGTCCCCATTGTCATGATTTGGGGAAGGCAATATTGTTTGTTTGTATATTTATTTATTAGCAATACCTTAGCCATAGAAGTATAAGCGTACTTGAATCAGTCTATTTGGAATAGTCTCAGATATGTTGGATATGCTTCCAGTAGTCTGTCATTCTGTCAGTATCTCTCTGGGCAAAGATAGTGGAAGAATTTTATAAGTTTAAGTTACTTCACCTGACTGTTCATGTGCCTATGTTCTCTACATTGCCAAGTGTTGTAGCTTTCTTGTCTGTTTGTTTTTGTGAGCATACAAATTCCACCATAGTTTCTCTTTAGAGTGTAAAATCTAATTTAGGATTTCAAACTAAGTCTTTCTGTGTAATTTGATTTAGTCCCTGCCAGTATTTATAAGTGTTGAGAAAAAAGAACACTGAATGATCTCACCTAGAGAGGTTCCCAGCAGGAGGGAGTCATGCTTGATGTGAAGAAAAAGAAGACATGCTCCTCGTAGATTAGAAGTTATTCATCATCTTTTGTTCACCAAGTTAGGAACATGAATTCCAGAAAACTAAGTTGGGTTTTATTTAGCAAGGATTTCATAGAAATTAAACTTTTTTTTTTTTTTTCCCTAGCAGCTAAATCTTAGAATTTAAATTAGGGGGAGCTTCACAGTGCATAAGGAACATTTAGACATTTTTTTCCTCTTATTAATATTTTTTAAAATATTTGAACTGTGTTTACTTGAAGAAATATTTTGAAACAACCTTATTAAACAAATCATTGTCAAAAATAGCATATATTCAGAGATCCCCAAATCTTCTCTCTTGTCTGTTTTGCAAAACTGCTGAGTTTGAGATTATGATATTTTTATTATGTTTCAGATGCAAATTATATTGTGATTCATGATTTTTCATAGCTAGTAATAATGATTGCATGGATTTTGAAATGCATGCAGTTTTCCTTTCACTGCTGCTTTCCTTGCTTTATATTCTCTAGTGAGTAGGGATTATTTCAAGATTACTTAGGCTTTTATAAATATATGACCTTACACTCCCAAAGGTGAAATTCTGTAGACAGAAAGCTCTTATGCATGTTGATGTCTCGATTTCCATAAGACATGATGTGCATGCCTATTAATTAATATCACTGCTTACCAGTGAGGCAGTGGACTCTGTGCATTTGCTCTCACAAACTGGAAGAAAGAGAATGAAGGAAGCTGCTTCAGAGCTGAGGCTGCAGTAGCCCCAGCAGCAGCTGTTAAGACAGTGTGCTCTTGGCATGAATGAGACTTGTCAACCCATGAGTGCACCTCTGCCTGAATGTTGTGACATGAGCTGCTGTCACTTGTGGCAGTTTTCTTGCTTCGTATTACACCAGTTCCTTACAGCAGAATCTTCTTAATTGCACACTGACCATTTAGAGATTAGTGTTGCATATCTCACCTGGCTCAGACTGGCTGGAGGTAACTGTGCAATAAGTATGCGACAGAGGACTGGCGCTGAGTGAGGCAAGGAAGGGAGAAAGCCATTTCACCTTTATTCTTGTTCCCACTTCTTTCACCACACTCTCCTCTTAGCCAGTTTTCTTTCCCTGGCATCCCATGAGGAACAGGAAGGGTCTGAATTAACCATTTTTACTGTCTATGAAGGATGAGTGCAGCAAAAGAGTGGAAACAGTGTGTGAGCAGAGTTCAAGCACAGACCTCAGCTTCCACAACTCTACAATTTTAAGTGAAGACAAGGGAGCACTGCAGTACACAAGATGTCAGTTAAAAGCATAACTGCTATTCTATCAAAATGATTGCTTGGTCTTAAACCACTGGGTTTTTTTTACAGAAACTAGTTGATGTTAAGAAAGAAATCTAATTATGAGGCTCTTAACACTCCTAAATAGAAGCTAAACTCAGCTCTAGAAACAGTGGTGAAATTCTTTTGCCACTATGTCACTAATTGGTCGTTTTGAGCCCTGGGATTACCGGGATTGACACAGTGAAAATGAAAGGCAGTTTGCAAGTCACTGATAATTAAGTAGGGAACAACTAAAGAAAAACTTGCTTTACCACTGGTTTGGCAATTTTGAAAGATTAGCTGTGGCCTAGTAGCAGAAAGCAAAATGCCATAGTGAGTTAGAAAAGCATTGTTCGTTTGTGTTTCAACAAAAACTCAGTGCAAACAGACGCAGTAAGCTGACCTAAAGGACACTTTGTCTTTCCATGTTAATGTGAGAAAATAATATTTCATCATATCAGACAATTTTCATTTCACACCCAGCTGAAAGCCAAAATATGAAGTCCCAAAACAGATGCCACTTTTGAATTGTGTCAGTCTGAGTACTCAATATGCATTGAAACATCATGCATCAGAAGTGGCTGTGCTACATATGTTTAGCTGGTAATCATCAAATGACATTCCAGCCTGCCATTGTGGTAGAGAGAAACTGAGAAGAAATCATTAGAATGTGTGAATCGGATAATCTGAAAACATGCTAGCCTTATTATCTGTAAGAAAAAGATCCAACTCCCTGAGCAATTTCTGCAAACTGTCAAACCTCACCAGATATGACAGCCCTTGCTTGGTGCTGGGATACTATCCATGCTGTAAACTCTTTGCCTGAGGTTCTGCAGACAATGGAAACAGAAAAAACACTGCAGGAAATGAATCTGTCTGTCTCACAGGGTGACATCAGACTGAAATCAGAAATCCACAAAAATATAGAAGTATTATTATGGAAATTGCATCTTGACACTTGGATATCAAAAACATTTTCAGGATATTTGGAATATTGTCTAAATAATTGTCTAAAATTATTTGTCTTGGGTGGGGAAAGAAAAACAAGCATAGAAACAGCAAGGAGAAGTGTTAATTCACATTTTGTCTTAATTTGTTACATAAATGGATTAAAAGTGACTGCATAATTTAAGACAAATATTTGTTACCAGAGTCAGGGACTGTTCCTGAAAAACACTTATTGACATAGCATTTGTTCATTTGTTCACTCTGAGAAGTGTCTTTGAAGCCAGTAGTGCCATTCAAAGGTAAATAAGATATAAGTAACATTCAGACTTATACTGAGGTATGGTACAGCCAACAACTGCCACAGCTGAATCTTCTATTGTGCTCTGGAGAAGACACCATCAAAACCTCCCCAAAGAGAAAGACAACTTCAGCTACAAATCCTATCTGTTTAAACAGATCTACCTTTATACAAAAAGATGTGGGAAATGTCCTTATCTCTCCCTCAAAAATCCAATCCCTGGAAATCTAAAAAATGACAGAGCTCAGGTAGAAATGTCTGCAGTGTTAAGGAGCAGCACTGTGGTGATTTGCTTTTGGGTGCATATGGGCAATGCCTGGACACCCTCTTCTGACCCTCCAAAATCTGAATAAAGACACACTTTATTCTTGCGCAAGAAAGGATGTTAATTTTCCAATTCAGGATCTAGTTAATGAAGCTCTATCTTTCCATTACTTACTTGTTTGATTCAGTAAAGTGTCTTCCACCATTTTCTTTTGGAAGGATTGTAGGAGACACGTTAAGAAATCAAATGTGAGAATTGCCATGGTGGAAAAGATCCTGGAATTATATCTGAATGACTGGCTGTAAGGATCTGAAAGCTAACAGAAGACACAAAGAATTACTCAATAATTGTGATGCAGGTGAGCTGAGATTCTTAAAATTTAGGTATTATTCAGAAGGCATGATACAAAGCCTGTACAGGAAGTAACATAGACAACCTTCTAAAGATATATATATATTAAGTAGATATGAATTAAAAGACATATTTCTTTATGATCTGGTTTTAAAGGTGGCCACTACACAAACAGATTTATTTTCATTTTCATTGAAAGAATGAAAACTTTTATTACAAATAAGGTATTTTCTCTATAATGCCTAATTATATTCTTATTGGTGAAAAGGAGAAGTTGAGGAAATAAGGATTATTTTTATAAGTTTCTACAGACAAAATAAGGAAAAATTGCTAATTCATACCTTGCTAATTCATACCTTTGGAAACTGTCAACTGTTTTTCACAAAGTACACCCATGATTTAAAGCAAACAAAAGGTTAATAGTATAACTCTATCCTTCAGTGGGAACAAGATTGAAGTATTAAAATGAAGAAGGAAAAAAATATATCCAGGAGGTTCTTTCAAAATAAATATTTTTACAAAATGTATTTGATGTGTTTTAATACCATTTCTACAAAGTTCTTGCTGCTAGTTAGCTCAGGAATAGCTTTTTGTCCAGGTTTTACATACACAAAGGTTAGTCCTATCTGACTTCCCAATACAATTCTTAGAGTTTCCATACTTAGTTCCAAACTCTGATCCCTCCCTAACCAAAACAAGTGTCATGGTTTTATGATTTTTGTTATCGGTATTCCACATTGTCTCGCTCCAATTTATAGGAGGGAGAGGAGGTTCTTTTATTATCTGTATACCCGGCGTGAGATTAAGAAGCAACGGTTCAAATGTTGGTCCAACCAGTTTATTACAAATCTTAATTAGGGAAACGGGGAAGGGGAGGACGGACACTATTATGAATTAGGGTAATGGGGAAGGGAAGGAGGGCGATAGAAAAGATAGGAAAGAAGAAGCAAGGAGTCATTATAGGCAGCAAGAGGGACATAGTCACCACCATGGATCCAGCGAGGTTCGTAGTTCAGTCTTTGATCCTCAGTAGCGGTGGGTCGTCAGGCAGAGTTGTCCTGTTGCCAATGACGACGACAACCATGGTGATGATGGCCCTTTTTCAATGCTTCAAAGTGGTTGAGTCAGCTCTTTTTGGAGTGACAGCTCAAATCCAAAGTGGTTGAGTCAGTTCTCCTTGCGGTGGCAGCTTCTGGCTCTGGGATCTCAGCAGGAACCTCCTTTGTTCTTATCTTTCTGGCCTTGCCAGCAGATAAGAGGAAGCAGGGAGGCACCAACTTGCATCTTGCCTTCGCAAGATGCAATGGTATCATCCCCCAGCCTTCCATACTTAGCTGGAACGGTTTGGCCACAAGCCAGATCTTCCGCTCTTCTACAGAGCAAGCAGCTCTGGGGGAAGGGGCTTGCAAATGTTCCCAAAGCGATATCGATTGTCACACAGTTAGCACCCATCAGCTGCCTCCTTGACAAGTCACTCAGAGTCTTATCACAAGAAAAACCTCAGGAAGCAAGCTTTGAGCCAAAAAAAAACTAAGAAGGATTCTCACACACATCACAACATCATGTAGTGCACTGGGAGTTAAAGTGTTAATGCTCCAGTTCTGGGCAGCTGTCCGGAAGAGATCTACATACCAAAGGGGGCTTTGTGGTCAGAGAGGAGGTATAACTCCTGGCAAAGTCACTCTTCTTTATCAGGCTCTCCTCCTTGCTGCTTAACTGGACTGCGCATCTCACCTCAGTGTTATGGTGAGGCCTAGCCACCTTTCAGACATTCTATTTCTCATTATATTTGATTTATTAGCTTCAATTCTGATTATATTGTATTATAGTGTGCTATCTTGCATTCCGATACCATATTTAGTAAATTAGTTTGTTTCTCCTCAGATCATTGCTGCTGTTTTTAATTATTGTGGGGTCCACTGTTCCCCTTTTCCAGAGGCACAGATTCATGAAATCCCTCCACCCCGCTACTCACGGGGACTGAACCAGCCCGTAAATTGTCGACAACAAGTAAAGGGCCTGTGTCTTCAAAATGACTGTGGTCTCTGAGCTCAGTGTCCTTTTACAAGTATAAATATTTCTGTCGAGAAAATACTGTTCTTTCCAAAATCAGTGAAAAGAAGTATGGATAACCAAAGTAATTCAGGTCTCAGCTGTACAATCCTTCATCCAATTACAAGGCATCCTGTCTAGTCACTGTGTATGGGATTTTATTAAATATAACCAGTATGTACAAAGTATATGTAATAATAGTTTTAATAGAAATACTATCTTTTTTTCCTTCTACCTACTCTATCTATTCTAATTGAACAGTGATTTTAATATTCAGAGTATGCAAAAGAAAATAAAACCATCCAGTTCAGTAAGTATCAGCCATGCCAAATTTATTTTCTTATCTATTTTTATTCTTTTTGTAGGGGTTTTTTCATGACCTATAAGAAGCAACAACAGATTTTTTTGTACGGTCCTTAACAGCTTGAGCTGTGTATGTTTAAGTTACTTTGAGATTAAAAATAATTTGTCTGTCTCATACAGTGAATGCCTGAGTTTGTGTCTACATATGCAGATTCATAGCTGAAACACCACTGAGGAAAATTGTTATTTTTAGTCTACAATTATAGTTTATTTCAGATAAATACAGATTATCAGGCAAAGCTACATGCTTTGAGTGAATATAATTATGGGGAAAATTACAGAAGAGTGATCCTGCAAATGTTGAGAATCATTTTTAGAAATGATTTGACAAAAAGCTAACTTACAAATTATTTTTGCATACGTTAGCTATTTGCCACTACTTTCTTTCTAATACTAAGGTAGTCAATAGCTAAGAATTTCCTAAGATCATCTGTGTTTTGTTTAGTAAGATCTTAGAAGAGATACTTTACGTATTATCAGCCTGAGGAAGGATATTCATTGAACAAGTGAAATACTAAAACACTGAATAATTAATGTTGGAAAAGACTCTTAAGATCATCAAGTTCAACCACCAAACTAACCTACTGAGTTCCACCCCTTAATTACAAATTCACATCTTAAATACCTCCAGGAATGGGGACTCTACCATTTCCCCAGTCAGCCAGTCCCAAAACCCAACCATCCTTTCTCTGAAGAAATTCCTCCTGACAGCCAATCTAAGCCTACTCTGGTGCAACTTGAAACCATTACCTTGTGTCTCATCAGTTGTCTTCTGAGTAAACATACTTTCCCAACTGCAACCTCCTTTCAAGAGTTATAGAGTGATGACATCTCCCTGCAGTTTCCTTTTCTCCAGACTAAACAGCCCCAGTTCCCTCAGTCACACCTTATTACTCTTATTTACTAGACCCTTCACCACTTTTTTCTTCTCTGGACAGGCTCAAACAACTCTATATCCTTCTTGTGAGGATCCCAAACTGAACACAATATTCGAAATGTAGGCTCACCGGTATTCAGTCAGCTATCAGCAATAAACACCCACAGCCTTTCACTTGTCCACGAAGACAAGAAAGAGTCTTAGTGGACAAGAAAGAGATCAGATTAGTCCAACAGATCTTGCTTTTCTTAAACCTATTATGACTGGGTCTGACCAGCTGATTGTCCTACAAGTGCCATGTGATGGCAATCAAGATGATCTTCTCCATGATCTTTGCTAGCCAAGATCTCTGCCAAGGTCAGACTGACAGGCCTGAAATTTCGGAGTCCACCCTGCAGATGGGTGTCACATTCACTAATGTTAAGTCAGCTGGTTCCTCTACGTCTAGACAAAACTGCTGGTAAATTTTTGAAAGCAGCTTGGTAAGGGCTTCCACTACTTACTTCAGTATCTTTGGATGGTTCCCATCTGGCCCCATAGATCTGTGTATTTCCAAGTGGTGCAGTACTTTGCTCACCATTTCCCCTTGGATTATGAAGGCTTCATTTTGTCTCTGACTTCCAGCTCAGTGAACTGGATACCCTAAGAAGAATTAGTTTTTCTAATAAAGATAAAGGAAAAGAAGGCATTAAGTACCTCAGCCCTTTACTCATCTCTTGTTACTATGTTCTCCCTCTATGCATCAAATAAAAGATGGAGATTCCTCATAAAACTTTCTGGTTTATGTACTTCTAAAAATATTTTTGTCTTTTACATTAGAGGCTAAATTAATCTCATTCTGGTCTTTGGTTCTTCTAATTTGGTCCTTGCATAATCTCACACCTTTGTAGTTCTCTTGCCCTTACCTTCAAAAAGGTCATAGACACTTTTTTTTCCTAAGTTCCAGAGAAGTTCTCTGTTCAGCCAGGTTGGTCTTCTGAAGTACCAGCATAAAATCTGAGTCACATAAAAAGAAATATGTTAAAGGCAGTACAATGGCTTTATGGACAACAACAGTGACCACAACAAAAATGGTACAAGAATTTAATTAAACCAAGGTCAATTGAAGCATACTGAAGTAGCGTAATGCAGAAATGTCATTTGTTTCTGATGATCTCAGAGATAATCAGGAAAAAAGTGATATTCTGTGTTACTCTTCTGACACCACCCAGGATCTTCAACACAAATCAGAATAGTGCAAGATTTAGTGAGTTACATCATTGCTAAATTTGCGCAGGCGTTTCTACCCTGTGTACTGAAAAAGTTGTTCAGGTATCCTACCAATGGTGATGGTAGAAGAACATGAATAAAATAAATTCAAATTTATTTAATACAACATGAATACAAACTCTGTTTTTTCTGTGTTTTCACTGAAATTAAGTGTCAGTTCATCATATGAGAATCATCTGAGAACATTCAAGAGAAATCCAGCCTGCCATGGCCAAAAATGCTTTCACACATCATTAAATAATGTACCAAAAGAACAGTATGGTATAAATGGTATACCTAGAAGTCTTCCAGAGTTTCCCAGTTGACAGCACAGACCTTTTCAGCTGAAAGGAATCAAAGTACCAAAGCATGAAAGCAGTTAAATGAGTCAAAGAATAACGTGTACATGGGATATGTAAGTCAAGTTTTGCTTATTGTTTTAGTGTTTAGTGGAAATACATATTGTCATCTTACAGATTGGAATAATTGTTCTTCAATTTTTTTTTTTTCAAATTATTGCCATCTTATGTGTTTTATCTTCCAGTGTTTATAATTTTCTGTACAGTTTTGACAGTCTGCCTTAACATCCTCACAGTTAAGCTTAAGGGATCTTCCTAGAATTCTAAAAATACAGTAAATTCATACTCCCTCTTTCTTTCTGCTTTACTTTCAGGAGGTGTCAGAGCAAGGCAGTGTATAGCACAGTAGTTCAAAACTTCCCTGAAATCACGATCAATTTTATTAAATTTTTTAAATTTAAATTTAATTGTCATTAAATTGTTAAAATTCTAAGCTACAGCATAAACATTTTAATAACTACTGTGCTCAAATTACAGGGCACTCTGTGATTCTATGAATTCCTGTGAGGGGCTTCCAGAATTAGATGGTTATAGTGTCTAAAATACACAGCTGTAATACTTGTTACATCATAGATGATATTCTATGTTACTGTCTAGCCACCCCTTGTTCATTAGTGAGAACAAACACCAAAGTTCTTTTTACAATGATTTCTTGATCTTAGAATCTCTGGTGTTGTTAAATTATACTTTTCTAATGAGTGAACCTAAATCAATGTATCATCAGAGGCAAAGTCATTGAATCTTCTTACTGCCTTTATCTACAAGAGCAGTGCAGCTCTTGCATAATCTGTGCTGTCATGGTTGTCTATAATACAAAATTAGAATCTTTCATTTGTTGCAGCTTTTCATTAACAAGGGAAAAGGAAATGCTACAGATTTTGGCCTTCACCTTAGTTTTGCACAATTTCAGTGTTCTCTCACTAATAAAGATTTATTGTCAAGGGACTTGTGAAACAAAGGGAACAAGACAACAAGGCTCATGTGGCTTCATCTTAATTAGATGTGAGCTCATTCTTCCAGTGAATACCAATGGGAAGATTTGTACCATAGCTTCAAATTACTGATTATAAAATAAAACATCTTTTAGAACTTCAAATTACTGTGTATTAAATTCTTCTAAGTTTAGCCATCAAAAAATTCTGTATCAAGTCAACAGTCTTGAAGTGTAGAGTGTAGAAGCCCTCTCTAGTCAAGAAAGGGAAATTGGTCCCTTCAGGGTGATCCATCCCAGGCACTTCAGACAGGTTCTTCTCACAGTACTCCCATTCACACCTCAATAAATACAACAAGAAGACAAAACAAACAGCGGATACATACGTATAATCTTTCAGATGGTTATAGTTAAGTGCAATGAGTCTCCTACTAAATCTAATACTAAATTGTATAAATACAATGGGTTTGAAATCATAAGTATCCTAAGAGCTAGACATCTATTACATATAATCTAAGAATGAATCAATATACTGTTATGTAGGGGGCCAAAACTGACAAGGCTGCTTCTTCTTCATTCACCCGGGTGCAGCTAGAAAGCAGTGCAAAGCACACTTACACACTCACTCTCAGTCAACTGATGTCGCCATGGACACACAGGGCTCTAAGCCCTGGTCCCACTTCAGCTGGTGCACCCCTGACCCCAGACACATGCATGCACATACAAGATACCCACAGACAGGAAGAGAATTGGAAATGAAGTTTTATGAGAAGACACAATGAATTTTGTTGAGAAGATGAAGGGTATGTCTGTTTTGTCCATCCCGGAACACTGAGAACCATTCCCCTATTCTGCTTGCTCCTGTAAACAACTTGTAGGAAGGTGCATGCGACTTCAGAATGCTCTTGCCCTGCATACTGTACAGTGTCCCATACCTCTGGGTAATGAGTTCCCTCAGCTGGTCTGAAGAATGACAAAGTGATGTCTGTTGGAGTGCCTCATACCACAGAGCTGCATTCAAAGTGAAAAGGCAAGTAAGCTGTTTCCCTTTTCCCCCCACTATCTGCTTCTATAAAATCATCACCACATTTGACTCAGCCAGCAGGCTCATATAAGAAGGAAAAATTTCTTGCAAAGACTATAACCATCTACCCTCAAGTGCTAGGCAGCTATCATCATTAACTGAAGAATTTATTTTATGTGAAATATTTTTTAAATTATTTTTAAATTCTGTAAAATAGTGCACTAAAGATGGATATCAGACTTCCAAGAAAACAGTCTTCTTCAGCCTTAGACAAAAAGTTTGTCTGGGGTAAAAATAATGTTATTGGCATAAGTTTTTGACCAATAGGAAAAAACGTATTAATCCTAAAAAAGCTATATGATTCCATTGTAAACAGTTTTGACTACTGATGTAAAAAAATAGAACAGATCTTTGTGTGTTCCTTTTCTGTTGTGGAGTCTCCTTCTCTGGAGATGTTCAAGACCTGCCTGGATGCCTACCTGTGTGATCTGCTGTAGGGAACCTGCTTTGGCAGGGGGGTTGGACTCGATGATCTCTGGAGGTCCCTTCCAACCCCTACAATTCTGTGATTCTGTGATTCTGTGATATACACTGAAAATTAGTGTAAGCATTTTACATTAGATAATGATTACACTTGCTGAGAAACACAAACTCAGAAATCATCCAGACATTGCTGAGGCCATTACAAGGAATTAGTTTTTTGATTACTTTTCTCCAGAGCTTGCTGTAGAATTTTAGTTCTCTCAGATGAGATGTTCAGAACTTTTGATGTTCTGATGTTTCCTCAGACGCAGATCTTGGAGACAGTCACAATTAATGTCAATCTCAGAATAGTATTACAACTTAAACTGTATTGCAATTTTAAAGGCAGAGAAAAAATATAATCCAAAATTGAAAAATGCAGCTTGTTTAGTTTTTATTTTAAACAGCTGGGAAAACAAAATAAAGTACCGCAGTATTCCTCAACAAACATGTAAGCTTTAGAGCATCAGTTTCAACAGAAACTAGTGAAGAGCTTGTGAAAGCTCCTTATCATGATGATCCCAGATAAGAAAATATTGCATAGCCTCCCCTCTGTCTCTCATCTGACTATCACTTTGAAGAATGATTCAGCAACAACTCAGCATATTTTCAATTCACTTCTTGCTGGACATCATTACACTGTGTTTCCATAATCTGACGTCAGAGCCAGATGGTGATCCCAATGCAGCACTTTCACTGATTTACAAAAATAGAAAAGCTCAATACAAAGACAAAATCTTTCCCTTTGATTGTTCCTTATTATTTCCCATGGCATATTCTCCAAGACTTACTTATGAAAAGTCTTCTATCTCTGTTCTCTGTTACTTTTCTCATCTATTTTGCAGTTATTTCTCTCCTTCCTTATCACCGCAGCTTCTCAAGACTGCAGATCTCATTAAAATAAAATTGAAACTTCCCTACATTCCACAGTTTCTCAAGGTCTTTGAAGGACACAATGATGCAATCACATACTACTTATCTTTTAGAAAGTTGGGTTAACTTTCAGAGGTGTTGACTATCTAAGCAAATCTAGGCAGTACAATTCTTTTTTTTTTCTTCTTTTTTTGTCTCCATCATGCTTTAATAAGTTCCAAAATACAAACACAGAGTGTTCTAGATTCAGGAATAGAGCTGGAAGATAAATGTTGAGGTAAATACAACCAATAACATAAGACTCTGATTCTTATAGACTTTTGGATTCAGAGCACTACCCAATAGACCAAGGTTAATGTAAGAATTTAATTTTTACATGTCTAAAACAGACTGTGGTTTCCATATCATATTCTTTTAAAAAAGATGATATTAAGCTGCATTTTTTTGTGCACTGAGAGCAAAACTGAGCCTCTGAAAGAGACTGTCACTCTTTGTCACACTGTGTAAGGCTCATTCTCAGGCTATCACTCTGACAGAGTGGTAGAGTGCATACATATATATAGCATATTCAGAAGCTGGTGATCTGGTCGGAAATCAGGTTGTTTCTCCGTATAACCATTCGAGACACTATCATGGTTGTTGGCTGGAACTAGACGATCTACAAGTCCTACCCAACTCAAACCATTACAGAACTTCATATGGTGGAGTTTTTGTCTACATTTCTTGCTGATTACTGTGAAGCTGTGCAAGGCCACCCAGAAGATTCTATATCAGTAGGCAGAATATATTACGGGCAAAAAACATTGAGCAGTCACTACGGGAGAGAAAGCATGAGGCAGAAATAAATTCGGTCTCTAATAAAATGTTGAAACAAATACTAAGCAAAAAGATTATGAGCATTCAAAGCATTCACAATAAAGCAGTAATTAATTGCGAGAGCAAACTTTTTAAGTACAAAAATCCAATGTAAATTTGAATGACCTTAAATAATATTACATTATCAGTTAACAAAAGATACTAATTCAGTCAAGTGTAACCTGAGTTTGGTAGTGCTTTTAAGCACAGTGTGCCAGAAAATTAGACATAAAATTTAACCAAATAAGGCTGGAGGATCATATTGTAAAATTAGTAGTGCATAAAATATTGTTAATGTAAGGTAATATTAAGTGGAAGCACATTGTCTTAGAGCTCCCCTGTATCTCTGGAATTTCTGTTAGATCTGTTCTGATCTGTCATTTGTATCCATGTTCTGAAAGAAGAGAATAAATACCACTTTTCCAGATGATAATTAACTAGGAGAAGCTGCAAGCACATTAAAGGGGGAATTACATAAATGAGTATAATTAAAGAGTATTCATTAATTGCACAGAAAATATAATTCCTCTTGGAACTGTCCATAGGAACAACATTGATAATATAATTAAAATAAAATTCTTCTTCCTACAAATAAATAAATAAATAAATAAATAAAAATCTAATGCTGTGAACCATATTGTAGTTAGGGTGCCTGGCCAGCACTTTCTCTCTGAGAGCCAATTTCAGACATCAGCTGCCTGATGGATTCTTGGGTTTCTCATATCCATGCTTAGTATCTTTCTTTGAAAAACTGAGCTAGTTATAGACACCCTTCACCAAGCAAATTTTGTAACTGCTTGTCAGCTACCTTTATACACTCTTGCAGGCACTGAAATGCAAGCCCTTAATGAACTCACAGGCCACATCTAATTGACCTCCAGCATGACTTGCCCTGTTGCTTTGCCCAGGGGATCTCCCTTGAAATGCAAGAACTACTGCTGGCAGAAGTTAAGATTATTTATTTTGGTAATGAAAAATTGGGGTTCTGGCTGTCTTCACTTATTGACTGACTTAGTCCTTAACTAAACTGTTCCCCAATTATTAGCTTACCACGAAGAAAAATATTTTCTACCTGGAAGGACTGTGTTCAAAAGAAGTCAAATCTTAATATATTGACTCATATATTTCAGATATTTTTTTCCCTCCTACTCACATATTGCACAGTCAGACAAAAAGGATTAATGCCTTTGGTTTGTTATAGATTCTTGCCTCAAATATGACCCCTCTCATGCAGTTCTCTGATAGTTGCCAACCTATTTTCACTGCAGTACTTTTAAACTCAAGCCATGGAATTATATCCTACAGACAGATACTGCTATCAGGTAGCTCAGAGTAGCAAGTAAATCTGTTGTACAAGATCCTCTGCTATCTCAATTTTCAGGTCCCAAATGGCAGCAGTGTATCTCCTATCACTGATTCTAAATCACTACTCTGACATTTGTAAACAAGTTTTTACCTTGGAAAGTTTCCTGCTTGGCTGGGGAAGGGTCCAGAAATATATTCTTGCTGTTATATTTTAAAATCCTCTATGCCCTCATGAACTTTTACTCTAGTTAATATAGCCTACATTCTGCCTAAAAGCAGACTTAGGAAAATCAAATCAATATATTGATTTGCTAGATCTGGCTTGCACTCCACTAAAATTTGACAAATATTTCAAAGTAGGCAGCTGCAATCAGCAAAGTGCATTGAAATTTATATGCAATTTACAAATCAAAACTTACAAAGAAAAATTATATCAGTATTTTTGGGAGAACTGTATTCTCCAGTTTCCTTCTGACACCTGTGCATGTGATGCCTTTCAGTATATTTAAAAAAAAAAAAAAAAGTCAGTGCATTCACACATTTCTGGCAAAGTTTTCTTCTCTGCCGGAACATACTAATACTTAGACTGTAAGCATGTGTTTATCAAGACTTGATATGACAAGGTACCTTTGATTATTTACAGCATAGAGGGCAGGGTTAAACACACTAATCCAAGAGACTGTCCAATTGAGTCACGAGACTCAAAGTGGGTCACTTGTTTTCCAAATTCCTTGAACCACAGAGGTAAAGAGCCTAGGTGAGGTCGAATCCACTTCTCATTCCAAGACTTGGTGAAGGATTTATGTCTAAGGGATTCTACATATACAATCAATCTATGGTACAATCTTAACAAAGCTTAAACAAATTATTAGTCACTTACCAATGGTATATATATATATTATCATATGTATACGCCCAGGCTCTGGGCAGCCTGGTCTAGTAGTTGGCAATCCTGCACATAGCAGGGGATTGAAACTAGATGATCATTGTGATCACTTGTATGCTACCACACTTTTAGAAATCATATTCTCTTGAAAGGCATTCTCAGCCCTTCCTTCAAATCATTATTTCATTTTCTGAATTCATCTTCATGAGAAAACAATAGATTCTTTTTTCTTTTTTTTTTCTGCCTGATGACTTTTTCAGAGACTGTATAATTGCAATTTTATTCCCTTATTTGTCTATGTCTGTTCTTCGTTTTAAAGGATTTTTCTCAATCTCAAATTCTATCTACGTTTTTACTACATTTTCAAGTTTTCTAGAGTTAGTTTTTGCTACAATCCTCATGTAGCAGTCTCAACATTAAAATATTGAATGTCCAGTTTGCCCTTATGTAAACAGTCCATTCATCTTCTGCCACAAGGGTTTTGCCGTATAAAGGGTTTCACAGAGTTGTTGACGTTTATTTTTCATCTGTGCTATATGTAATGTTTATTGCTAACAACTCCAACTCACTCTAGTTGGATAAACTCCTTGCATATTTTCCCAGGAGGCAGGCAGCTGTGCTGGAATATCTTCTAATTTGACATTGTCTGCCAAGTTCTGTTTTTGTTTGAGACTGGAGGCTACTGGAACTCCATTTGGGACTGTTGGCAGAATTCTTTCAAGATACTTACCACAGGAATTGGAATACGAGAGACATTTTTAATTCCAGCATAAATCACAGGTAATTTTAAGAAAGTTTCTGTAAACCAGAGCAGCTCCCAAGACACAAAGTATTTTTTGACGGCTGAAAGAAAAAATAAGTGTATGATTATTCTGGATAAGAAGCTGTGTTGTGTTCTCTTCACTGAATGTTTTGTTTTGGTTTTGTTTTGTTTTGAATTTTAGGATATTTTAAAACTTTCTGTATGAGAAAAAGTTGGTGAAATACCTTTCTGAAAAACTGTGCTGATTTTTCATTGCTCCACAAAGTGCATAAATTCATTCTACCTGTTCACAAGCTCTTTGGCTTTTCTGCTTGGCTTGTGCCAGCACAGTCACGTCATTTATCATACCTTTTGTGAACGTAGTAGTACAAATACCTGCCATCAATGAATGTCTATTCATCTCTGTTTGCTGAAAATTTATTTACCTTTCAATTCTGTGTATAGATGAACCACAAGGAATTATTGCCTGAAACCTTTAGTTTGTCCACACTATTTCTTCTTTTTTGGATGTATTTTATACTTTTATATATCTTTTAATATTTCTAACTGAAACTCTTGCCTCCTTTCTTCACTTGTTTTTGTTTTGTTTTTAATTTTGCCTTTATCTCCCACTCCAGTTTTTGTCTTATGAGTCATATCATTTTCATTATATTGCCAGTTCTGAAACACCTAAGAAATCTGTCAAGAATGGATGTGAATATGATATAATGGGGGAACATTTGGGAATTATTTTAGCAATCGGTGTGATATTAATAAGATGAGAAGGAAAGAAATAGAATGCTTGTATAATATATGGAGACAACACTAGGCAAAGAAGAGAACAATATAAGAAGACAATGTATACCCCCAAGCATAATCTGTTCAGATTAGCAAATTCAATCACACCTGTACTTCCTGTAACATTGTGCCAGATGTGACATTTTTAAAAGACTAAAATAAGATATGTTCATGAAAATTTTCCGCAGACATTGACATTGCTATTTATTCTGCACAATTTATATACATGATTCTTTATTAAAGAAAGCAAAAAGTACAAATCTTGGCTTGAAGATTTTGTGATGCAGAACCCTTCTGCACTAAATCAAGTGGGTAGATTTCTGCCAGACACTAGCTAATGTTAATGTGTCTCCACACAGGGCCAGAAATTTGCTGCTATACGCAACTTACAAGGTCAAGCTCTTCTGAAAAATCCAGCACAATAACTGAAACAAATCATCACAATTGTCTCAAAGGAATGAGAAAGAACACAGGAATAAAAATTCCTCCCATTTATATTTTGATGTCTATTCATCGTAAGATACAGTTTGCTTTCAAAAATACATTTTTTTAGTTGAATTTTCACATACAATTGCCATATTCTATTTTCTTCTTGAGAAATAAGTGGTGCTTCTTGCACTGCTCTGTTGGTGCTCATAGCCTAGAAGCTCGACAGAGATTGTTTTCCTTCATATGAAAATCTGAATTGCTCACAAGAATGATAACAAACACAAGAGTACAGCCGAAGCCAGAGCCCAACAGAGTTCTTAGCAGCAGAAATGATACAGGAAGGACACAAAAGTCTGTAAGAAAGCATAGCTGGGTGAAGAGGATAGAGCAGAAATTATGAAATGGAGCAAGTCAGGGAGCATGTTTGGAATGACTTGGCAAAAAAGGCCTAACATGCTGAATCAAATGGCAAGTCCTTCACCTGCACAGGCAACACAGGATCAAATGAATCATTTAGAAGCATATGAAGTGTATGAGTTTGAAAAGTAAAATTTTGGGTACTGCAAGCATGTTTTTGGAGATACAGCGCTGTACATGTTCAGCAGAGTAAGGCTTGAGTACAAGTGAAAATTTTTTTGAAAGTCAACTAATATTACAGGGTTATTATTCTTAAATATAGTTTTCTATAGCAAAACTAGATTTGTTAACTCTTCAAACTCCCATTCTAAGTGATTCTCTGTGGTTCCTGATAACAATGCAATGATGAAAATGTACTACTGAATGAAGATATCATTGTGAAGAAAACTCAAAAAAGAAAGAATAATCATGATACCTTCCTTCTGAAATACACAGAAATATTAGTAGACATAAAGCAATCCATGTAATACTAATAACTTTTCTGAAAGATTTCTGTGAATTACATATTTTTTAATGTGTAGAATAGGAAAGAGTAGATATATATGAAATTTTGAGTATTTGCATTTTGTTTCAGTATTGCTTTACAGTTACACAGAATTAAAATGACCAGACCTATGTCATATTGACTCATAAGCCAAGATTAGAGATCTTGATAATAATTTATTGTAAAACAATTTTACCGGGTCTCTCTGTTTTCCTTTGGATGCTTTTTTCATTTTGTATTCTGTATTGTACATTGATGAAGAAGTTCCTGAACAAATGTTAAGTCATCATACTGTGAAGTACTAGCATCTTTCTCTAGCCAGGTTAAGAACAGTTTTATGACTCCTCAGTATGAATTTTTTATTGTATCTTTGTTCAAGAAAATGGTCAGAAATTCAGATAACTTGATATCAAATCAGCTAAACCCTAGTGCCCATTCAGAATAATAGTTGCAAACTGCCTATAAGAGGGACCTTAGTTATGCTTCACTTCTCTCTTATAGGCAGTCTAGATGCGGAAGCCCATCTAAACTCTAGATGTGGAAGATGTGGAAGTATTAAATCTACATTCTCAAATCTCTTCATAAATGCTTTGTTTTCACAGCAGCTGCATCTCTCACACACAGTCTGAATACAGCCTAAGTGACTTGCATTCATGATGAACCTCACTCAACTTGTCCTGGAAGAATTAGGTATCTTATTCAAGGCAGTTATCTGGCAGTACAGAGAAATAAACATACTAGCAGAATGAGCGCAACTATTTTCAGCAACAGTTTTGATAACATAAACTGTCATCTGACAGTGCTTATCTTTCTCCTGCAATTGCACAGGAAGCTGAAGAGACTGGCTTGGGCCTGACTTCCAGCTATTGTTAAGTAAAACCAAGAAAAAATAATTACATGACTACTGACAGAAATTGCAAGCAAAATGAAACATTTTTATGCCTCCTTTATGAAATTGCTACAAAGAAATTCTCATTTAACATCATCAGAGAGGGAAAGAATAAATACATAAAACATTTCCTCAATTTAAACCTTTTCTGATATTTCTTTATGGAACACCAATCCAAGGTTATCTGTCTGTGGAATCAAAGTAATTAGAATAAAAGAAGACAAGCATTTGCAGGCACTGTGCTCAAATTAGCAACATTACCCATCTTATTGTGACGGCACATACGATGAAACATGCTGAAAGACAGGGTGTGGTACACAAGTGTTCTCTGCTACAAGGTAGCTATACAAACACGTCCAAAGTGGTGAAAATAGTGTCAAGGACTACAAGCAAGGTAAAGTAAGTAATAATGCACAGGCCGTTACTTGTGTTTATTTTCTTACCATTTTAGAACTGAAAAAAAAATGTAGCAAAGATGCCTGTTTTATTTTTCAGTTTACCTTCTCTACCTGCAGTCGTTTTTATACTTCTACTTTTTTTCTTGTCTTTAATACTGAACTTGTTTTCAGCTTTGTAATGGTTATTTTATATTGTGCTTCAAAACTCTAAAGAAATTTTTGGGCTGGTAGGGTTTCTTAAACAGGTGGGGATCATTTTTAGAGGAAATATGAATGTAAACAGACTGCGCCATTGTGAACTGCACATTTATTTCTCCCATGCTGCACTCTTCTTTAATATTCACTGCTACATACCATTCTAAACCATACCATGCCATTCATAGCCTTATATTGTCATCAATTCCACATTAAATATGGATATATCTTTCCCACGTGATACGTGGAGTATAAAATGCTCAAAAATTGCCTTTGAACTGTGAAGAATTAGGAAACTGTCTGTTTTAAACAATATTTTTATAGTGAAGATCTCATCTACACCCCAAATCTCATAAAATCATCCATACTTTGTTCTCTAAAGATTTCATTCCACACCCAAGGTAAAGCTAACTACTTGAAATATGTAGACGTCCCCACCAAAACTATCACTCCTACACAAATCTCACACCACCATTTTCTCAGGAGATGTGAGAAGATTTATTGCTGTAAATGTACTCATTCTACTTTCCAATTTCTTTTCTCACTTCAATGAGCTATTTTTCATTAGGAATATAGGCAACAGAATAATTAACCCCAACAGATAATTTTGATAAAAAATGAAGGTGTTTGTGCTTTTAATAACTTCCATAAGTACTCTGAGAAGTTGGCAAGGCAGTTCCTCATTACAGAATTACAAAGTAATCTTAAAAAATAAGATACTTTTTCCCCGAGGTTATGTGGGAAAAATGATGCGTGCTCCAAAAGTAACGCCTCCTGCATTATTTCGTTGATCCACAATCTCAGAGGCAGACGTTGGTGGTATGGCAACAGAGGCCGAACCTTCCCACCAGTGTTCTGTTACATGTTGTTGCCATGTGACAGATGGCAGCAGAAAGGCAGTCTGACAAAATGGCATCAGACATGGAAGTGTGTATGAAACAAAGGTGTGTCATTGAATTCCTCTATGCAAAAAAAAAAAAAAAAAGGCAGCCATTGGCATTCATCGATGATTGTTGAACATTCACAGAGATTGAACAGCGGATGTCAGCACAGTGAGGCAGTGGGTAGTGCATTTCAGCTAGTGTAGATTGTTACAAGCATGTATGCTATATGTTATGAGCATAACATGCAGGTTCTTGTTCAGTGTTGGTGAAAATGCCCAGTATCTGGTGGTGACTGTTGAAAAATGGTATTTCATAGTTCAGAATTTGCTCTATCAAATAGTGTTCTTCATATCTGTTGTAGTTTCCCTGGAGACAAATGGGAGGCATTACTTTTGGAGTGACCTATGTAGATTTAAAGTTGAAAACCTGTAGATAAAATATATATATATTTTTTTCACATTGTTTTCACTTGCAGAATTAAATGACTGCTTTGTGTTTCAATACAAAGCTTCTTTTAATGGATTATCTGACAGACATTTAAGTAATTTCTGGTCATACAGAAGTCAAAGGCTTTTTGCAACCAAACAGGCTAGTATGATTCAAAGTATGTCCAGGATATTTCTTGTATTGAGTGCCTTGTTGATATCCTTTCCTCTTATATCTGCTGTTGGAGTGTATCTAGTGTTTTCTTACTGTCATTAACAAGTTATGACAACACCTGTCAAGTTTACATTGCCACACAATCTTCATTTCTCAACTTCCTGACATACTGATTTTCCTACTCTGACAACCATATTTCTGTATTTTCTGTGAAGGGCTTTTGTATTTTAGATGTTTAATTTACAAATAAAAAGTTCAATATTTGACTATCTTATTTGAAACTCCCTCAATCCTTATATTTACTAAAGGTGTAAATCAAGGTAGTTTTGATTTTAAATCAATTTGGAGCTTTTAATGGTGCTATTTTTTACGGTAATTTTTCTTCTTTCATGAGCCATCTCATCAAATGTGTTACTGTAGTAGAGCTGTTTTCTTGGTGCATTTGCCCCTCCATTCCTCTGTTAATATAGCCTTGCCTGGCTGCCAGCCATATGACTTCCTAGATAACCCATAACTTATCTCATATTAGGAAAACAGAAAGAAAGGCAGCTACTAGGATTGCTATATGCTATCAAGTGCAATTATAGTGATGAAAGACAGGGCAGGAACTAAAAACAGTGCTCTCTGAGAACTAAATAGTAAATTTCTTTATAGAAAAATAAATAAATAAATAAATAAATAAGAAAAGAATTGAATTAAAAAAAATCACCTTAATAAATAAATTGGGCTTTCCAAATAAATATTCTTAGGAAAGAAGAATGATCTCAAATGGAGAAAGGACAATAAGGGACTGAACGAATGCAGAGATGTCTCCCACACACTGCAGTTAACTACCTTTTCCCCTCTGCATAATGTGTGAAGCAAAACCTTTACTGATTTATGGTAACAGATCCTTCAAGAAGCTTTAAGTTTCAAGATTATACCAAATATGATAACGTAACACTGACGGTGGATAATGCTCTGAGAGTGCTCTGAAAAAGCTGGAATGCATCTCTTCAGTACCCATCCCATGACAAGCAATGATAATGAAAACCTGCAGATCACAGTCCGCCACAGCACACCAAAATGGCAAATGGCATACCTGCACAAGTTTGAGCTTTCATTTTTTTTTAACTTTGATATGAATAAAGAAATATACAAGCTTCAGCTGTCAGAATGGCCCCATGAGAAGTAATTTCTCCTTTCCACTTAAAACAAATGCTAGCATTTTGCTAGAAAACTTTTAATTTAAAGGACAGATTTATTAAGTCCTTATTATCATACTTCATGGAATCATAGAATCATAGAATCACCAAGGTTGGAAAAGACCTTCAAGATCATCCAGTCCAACCATTCACCTATTCCCAGTAGTTCCCACTAAACCACGTCCCTCAACACGACATCCAGCCTTTCCTTGAACACCCCCAGGCTTGGTGACTCCACCACCTCCCTGGGCAGTCCATTCCAGTGCCTGACCACCCTTTCTGAAAAGTAATACTTCCTAATGTCCAGCCTGAATCTCCCCTGCCGTAGCTTGAAGCCATTCCCTCTGGTCCTATCACTAATGACACGAGAGAAGAGGCCGACCCCCAGCTCACTACAACCTCCCTTCAGGAAGTTATAGAGAGCAATGAGGTCTCCCCTGAGCCTCCTCTTCTCCAGGCTGAACATTCCCAGCTCCTTCAGCCTCTCCTCATATGGCCTGTGTTCCAGACCCCTCACCAGCTTTGTTGCCCTCCTTTGAACACGTTCCAGGGCCTCAATATCTTTCTTGCAGTGAGGGGCCCAAAACTGGACACAGTACTCGAGGTGCGGCCTCACTAGTGCTGAATATAGGGGAACAATCACCTCTCTGCTCCTGCTTGCAACGCTGTTTCTGATGCAAGCCAGGATGCCATTGGCCTTCTTGGCCACCTGGGCACACTGTCGGCTCATATTCAGCCGAGCATCAATCAATACCCCCAGGTCCATTTCCTCTACACAGTCCTCCAGCCACATCGCCCCAAGCCTGTAGTGTCGCCTGGGGTTGTTGAAGCCGAAGTGCAGGACCCGGCATTTGGCATTGTTGAAACTCATCCCATTGGCTACAGCCCAGCTCTCCAGCCTGTCCAGATCCCTCTGTAGGGCCTTGCTACCCCCAGGCAGATCCACACTTCCAGCCAATTTGGTGTCATCTGCAAATTTACTGAGGGTGCACTCAATGCCCTCATCAAGGTCATCAATAAAGTTATTGAAGAGGACAGGCCCCAGCACCGACCCCTGGGGAACACCACTCACGACCAGTCGCCAGCTGGATTTAACTCCATTCACCACCACTCTCTGTGCCCGGCCCTCCAGCCAGCTCCCCACCCAGCCAAGAGTGTACCCATCCAAGCCACAGGCTGCCAACTTCTGCAGGAGAATGCTGTGGGAGACAGTGTCAAAGGCTTTGCTGAAGTCTAGGTAGACCACATCAACAGCCTTTCCTTCATCCACCAGATGGGTCACTAGATCATAGAAGGAGATCAGGTTGGTCAAGCAGGACCTGCCCTTCACAAACCCATGCTGGCTAGGCCTGATCCCCCGCTCATCCCGCACATGCCGCATGATCTCCCTCAAGACAATCTGCTTCATAACCTTCCCTGGCACCGAGGTCAGGCTAACAGGCTTGTTTAATCCTATCCAATTTCTTTAAGCTTCTTTCTCAGAAATCAAAAGTTCATAATAGATCTCTACAGAATCTGAGCATCTATTCTGTACCATTACTTGAAAAGCAAATTAATTTTACTGCTCCACTGCTGACTAGTGACCAAATAATTACTGGAATTCAGTTCTGTGAATAAAGACCCATGCATCATCTAGAGCTAAAGCCTCCTCCTCATCAAAATACAAACAAAAACTTCTCAATTGTTACTGTTCCTATCAAAGTTACTTACCTCTTTCTTTATAAAATAAATCATAAACTATCAAAGGAAAAAATTATATTATGAAATTGACATATTAATCAATAATAATTCCCTGTAAATATTACATATTTCCTCTTTTCATACGCTTTGATGTGGAAATACACATTTTTGGTCTAAAACAGATGTAACTGAGTTAACCTGGGCATGGTTATACCCCATCCAGTATAAGTGAAAAATTCTGAAATTTTTTTATCCTTTTCAGCAGTCAGAAAAAATTGTATGTTTATTCCTGTTACATAAAAGGAAAGCAATTATTACTCACCTAAGGACATCAGATTAAAAAGGAGTAATGAAAATTCCTCTCACATACATTCAAGTAGCTCACTGATAATGAAGCTTAGCAGAAAACACAGTGGGTTGATATTACTTGTATTTCAGTAATAACCATGTGCAACTGTTTATATTTAAGATTTCCTTATGCAAAACAGCGTACGCACATAAGGGAAATGGGACAATCCTTACCAACAAGGAAGGTCATTTATTGTACAAAATACTACTGGAATTTCATTAGGGTGGAAAGAGGGAGATGAGAAATCACAGAGATATAAACAAAGCTATTGTACAACGTGACAGTGGGTGCTATAACAGCATTATTACTACAAACTGAAGCTAAAAAATGGTCCTTCAGCACGGTTATTTTGCAGATTTCCTATGTTAAGGACTAATGTCTCTACTACCCAGAGGGGACCACCTCATTTTCTGCAGGGGTTTCTTCCACTAGTAATGAAGACCTTCACCTCAGAGGAACCTTTTTAGAGTACCTAGATGAAATGATGAGGCAAAATAAAAGCTGGGGAAAAAAAAAATACTACAAATAAAGCTGATATTTGAAGATCTGCTGCAGTTATGAATCTGTGAATAGTAAAATATTGATTGCTGTACTACTGTTCTGAATCATAACCAAATCCGGACAGACAGTTAAGTATAAAATAACATCAGCTACATTAGTGAAAATTCTTGTAATGATGGTATTTATAGCACAGTATTCCAGTGCCAAACAGTTCTAATTTAACAAATTAAAATTTACCAAATCCCACTTTTTTCTATCCTCACACCAGTGCCACTTTGCTTACCCAGAACAGCTAGCATTTATGATACATAATTAGAAAGGAACATAGAAATCAATAATATGCTTTAAAATGAAATGTAATGACAGCATTAACTATGAATATTCTCCTTTCTTTATTCCTTCAAAAAGCCAGTCTATCATTAATTAATTCTCAAGATTCTTAGAGGCAGCCAAGTAATTTAGTTGCTTTGCATAAAAATTTTGCTGAAATGAAGAGTAGCTTATATCTTTCAATTTTTTTTTTCAATTTTTTTCACATGGTCCATATCCTCTAAAAAGAAAACATTATAGTTGAGTCTTTTAAAAGTATTCTTCCGCTATGAAAAATATACATGATAAAAATGCACACGACTGCTGTGTTTTAACCCTGCAGGTGGCTCAACAGCACACAGTTATTCATTCACCCTCCCCTACTTACTGGACTGGGGGAGAGAAACAAAAAAAAAGTAGAACCTGTGACTTGAGACAGAAATATTACTAAGACAGATAAAAGGATAATAGTTATGGCTGCAAATATATATATATATATATATATATATATATATATATATATATATATGAACATATATATAACAAGTGATGCACAAGCAATTGTCCCCCACGTCCAATTGATGCCCAGCCAGCCCTTCGAACAGCAGAATAGAGCAAGATGAACTCCCACCTCCTTCCAAACACCTTTCACATGGTGTCATACGGTATGGAATATCCATTTGTCCCATTTAAGTAAGCTGTCCGAATTCCATTCCCTCCCATATCCTTGAGCCCTTTGCTGTGAAAGGCCTTGGCTCTGTACAGCACTGCTTAGTAGCAGTTTTTATCCTAGAACCAAAACATAGTAGCATACCAAACACCTTGAAAAAAGCAATTCCATCCCAGCTAAGAAAATGTTACGAATGTATTGTTAGGAAATAACTTATTTTTCACGGTCTTTCTTTCCTTTTCTTTACTCCCAATTTGAGAAATAATCTCTTAATGAACTAGGTACAGAAGAATGAATTAGAAGGCCAATGTTCATTACTTTTATCTTAATGCCAAATTTTACTGTTTCCTAAAAGCTGTTTTCCCACGGAGAATACAGGCACAATGGTCTGTTGTAGCTTTCATCTCCATAGGCTTTGAGCATCACTGAAAATTAGATGAGATGAAAACCTCAAATCAAATAATAGAAAAGGTTCAGATTACCTAGGCCATGCAACCATTATATAAAATTCAGACTAGCGTCCAGAAGACAACATATCTATATATTTTGCTTAGCCCATTCTGAGGATTTGTAGTGGTCTGATTTATAATAATTTTTGTCCTTAAAGAGATTCCCTGAGACATCCCTCATTCAGGGTACCTGAAGATACTGATCCAGGTGTATCATATTCTAATTGTGGCTATATTTATCACACTCTTTCTAGTGAATGCACCAGAGCTCACTGTTTCTGAGCATGTGCAAGAATTTCAGTCAACAATGATACTGATCTCTTCCCAGTTGCAGGACAGATTAACAATAGGTACTGAATGACAGAGGTACATGATGTATTAAGCTACTGAGTTTTCTGGGTCTTATTGCACTACAAAATTAGATGTGCTGAAATGTCATTAGCAGCTTGTGTGAGCATCAACCTTCCTACTTTTATCTGTCTGAAAGACACGTATCTACATCTACTCAAATGTAGTGTTCTGAGGTGCCCTCTATAATTCATGGCAGGAGACAGTCAATCTCTGAACCCAATTCATCATACTAAAAGACTGATAGAATGGAGACAACTCTATAGTTGCCTACTTTCCTGTCCCTGGAGAGTAACTGAAATAACTGGTTTCTGAAAACTCCCTATGTTATACATGTTACTGCAAATTTATCCCTCCTGTTTATTTTCAGAGAAACTACAACAGAAACAAAGAGCATAATAGTGCTATTTGACAGAGAAAATTTGTAGCTACAAAGCACTATTTTTCAACGCAGTCACCTCCAGATGCTGTGCATTTTCACCAACAGTGAACAAGAGCCTGCATGTTATGCTCATAAAAATCTGCACCAGTGGAGGTGACCTGCTGTCACTGTCGCCACTGTTGAAACACATTGCCCACCGCCTCACTGTGCTCACAACCACTGCTTGGTCTTCATAACCATTCAGCAAACATCAATGAATGTCAGTGGGTGCCACTTTTTCCACATAGAGGATTTCAATGACACACCTTTGCTTAACATATACTTCCACATCAGACACCATTTTGCCAGACTACTCCTCTGCTGCCACCTGTCACACAGAAACAAAATGCAATGGAATGTTGGGAGGAAGGTTGAGCCTTCCACACCACAACAGTTGTGGGCCAACATAAGAGAATAGGAGGCATTATTTTTGAAGAAGCCCTAGTACCTAAGTTGTTAGAGCTGGTGAGATGAATCTCACCCTTCCCCAGTATAAACTGACAAAATTTGAATGTATAATGGGAAAAACTTTTTCATAATTAGGCATACATGGACTCTAATGGAGAATTTATCTGAGTGAAGAAGTCTTTGGTCTTCTCTCCTAGTTATTTTATCATTTCCTTCAGGAAGGCTCCAAAAACCTTTTGCAGAAGAAATTATCCTTTTCTCCATATAGACATTCTCACCTCTGGGAGTTCAACACACATTTAACGATACTACTGGTCTTAGCTGTTAAGAAAAGGCATCTAATCTAAAAAAGCTCATGTCTGGAAACCACATTAAAAAAAAAAAGTTGATTTTAAAAGAGAATTTTAAATCTAGTCTTTGGGACAAAACTTGTAAAATAAATAAAAATAATTCTCAAACCCAGCCAATGAAAAAGATAGTAATTTTTTGCCTTTGTAGTGTAGTAAACATAAGAAACATACTGCCAAACAAGAAAGGTTTTTATAATTACCTTCCATCTGAAGCAAAAAATAAAATCTCAACAGTGACCTCACATTATGATCCTCTTACTTGGATTTTATGTTATATTTCCATCATCTGGGAAACTACATTGTGTTTTAAAAACACTGTGGAACATTGCTTAGAAAAGAGATCTTTACACAATGAAAATTATTTGTACTTGTGTCACTCCAAGAAACAGACACAGAATTTTCTTCACCTTATTTATCTTTAATTTTAAATATATTCACACTTGTAAAGAAGTTATTCTATCCAGAAAATATTTCTGGTCATATTTCCTTACTGTGGGGTTTTTTTGTTTTTTTGGTTTTTTTTCTGTCTGCTAAGTGAAATTAAAGTCTGAAACAGTATTTTATTAACAACAAACACACACAAAAAAAATCTAATTTTGTACACTGAGGTCTCTTCAGGAAGTAGTTCTAAGCCAGTATTTCTATATCTATATAATCCATACTAGGGAGTTGCTTCCATTTTCTCTTTCAGAATAGATGCAAGTTTTTCCACAGGGCTGCTACACACACAAATAGGGAACAAGTCATGTTTGGAGAAAAATATTTGCAATCCTCTGGATGTCCTAGCTGCAATGTAGGATCCTAATCTTTGAAGCCTGGTCTCCTGTTCGCTGTTTTCAGAGAGATGAGAGATGAATCTGTCCATGTAACATATTGTAGAGGTAATGTATTTTGCTCTTTTGAAATATTAGTTCAAGCTCAGTTATTATAATTCCATTCACACAGGTTTAAGTGAGGGCAAACAAGGCTCATGTTCAGGTATCTGTCTGTAGGACCTCTTATAGGCAGACTTGAAGACATTCCTCACCCATTGCCTGCCTTAACACATCATGCTCCAGTCCATTGTATGCTAAAGAGCAAAATGTGACTGCAGTTGAGCAGGAAGGAATCAGCAATGGTTGCAGGTGAGCACAGCTGGAGCTCCTGCACTATGTCAGTGTACAGTGTTAAAACTGAAGCCCAAAAGACTTTCTGTGTAACTGTACTGCCAGAGTGCAGAATGCAATTTGATGGATTGATTGATAGAGTGCTCAGGGTTTTTTTCTCATATGAAGATAAATAGATATGTATTTTCTTGCAGGTTAAAAAAAAAAAAAAAAAAAAAAAAGTCTTCCCATCAATTAGTTGAAAAATTGCATAGCTCACATCAGCTGAACTTTTTATTCTCTCGACAGAAAAAAAAAACATATGGAGAAGCCCTCTAACAGGGCAGTTTGGTCATGATAAATGGGTAAGAATTGCAGGATTACCTTTCTTCTCCAACTATAAAGATAAAAGACACCAACATTTTAGTTATTCCTGGCAATTCATATTTTGCTTTCACATGAACATACCAATGAAGTCACCAACTCTTTCATAGAAAGATGTCACTGATCTGGACATTCACTTTTATGAACTAAGTCAATTCCAGTAAAATAACTGGGAAGTTTAATTTGGCCAAGCAGCTGACAAACACAGAAATTGTTTAGAGGACTTACAGAATTGAAGGACTACTATTTCTAGTAAATGCCAACAGTTTTGTTGCAGTCAGATATTTAAAATATATACATAATTGTGGATAGGAAAACTTTAATTAGCATTAAATACACTCAAGGAATTGGAACCTTGTGTCTTCTGCTTATTATTTTGGATGTGACTTGTCTGCTTGTTAAATGCTATTCATTTTTCAAAAAAAACTATGATAAAAAAAAAAAACAGAAATATTTATTATGATAATTATTTGATCTAAATATTAACTATAGTACTGTCAGATTAAATATTATTTGAGCAGTGTTAATAACACAGTGGCACTTTAGCTATAGCTAAATATTTCTTGCACGGTACCAGGACTTTTCTATTTCTTAATTTCTCCCTCAGCAAGTAGGATAAGGATGGGCATGAGGGGACACAGCCAGGGCAGGTGACCAATAGAACTGGAGTAAAAGATCCTAACCCTAAACATGAGTTCATTACCTACCATAAAGCCAGACTAACTGTGTGTAAATAGAAAATTTAGCTATTTCTAAAGTTTTAATTCACAAATTAATCTACAAATATATACAACTTGGTTTTGGCATCTGTAGTTTATAAAACTTAAAATGCATATTTTGAACAGAGGCATTATGATTACAGTTTCATTATTTAAGAAGAAAATTATTTTAGCATTACTTACAATTCATTTAAAACTGGTGATTTTTTATTCAGGCTTTTTAATTGTTTTCCTGCTTTATGCTTCATCACTGATTTCAACAGGAGAATCTGTCTGTCTTTAAGTTGTGTTCATTCATGGACATTTGAGTTAGCACAGACCTATAATCATCAACTTTAATTTGTTCTCTGCTATCACTAAATAATTGATTTATTATCTATCTTCATACACTTGAGAGAGATCCAATCTGTCCATGTGCTAAATACCTTAACTATAGAGTCACTGAGTATTTGCACATTCATTGATACTTGGTTTCACAGAGGATAATGGATAGGAACTATGTACATGTAATGCAAATTAAGGCATTTAACTGAAAAATCATTTGGGTTTATGCATGTAAATACAGATAAATTGGATTCATTAAGTACCAATAGCAGCTAAATCACTGTTTAAATGTTGTTTCAGTTCACTACAGGTTCAGCTGGACCAGTAGAACTCCTGCTAAATGCATACACTTATGTTCAGCTTGATCCTCTAGGCTAATTTCAGATATCTAAAAATTTATGATGATACAGCAAGCTAGTTCTTTAAGTTCTCTTTGAAAATAAAGGAGAGAATTTGGAAATCTGAAAGGATAATTCATCTCCTTCAAAAATAATTACAGATGATAGAAATCCCTCTAGAGGAGCTTTTCTCACATGACTAACACAGTCATGAAATGTCAAAAGGCTGAATTTGGTGAAAATAAATCCCAACCCAAGTCACCTTTTCAATTTTACAGTACAAAATTTTGGGCTTTCAGTGTCTCAACAGTATTGTTAGAAGTAAAGAGTCAGATTAAATTTAGGCAGTAAAATTTTATAATTGATATAAACTAAGCTGTATATATGACCAGAAATTGACTAGAAGCATGAACATAATTATGACAGTAATTATGAACCCACTATTAAACTCCTTTCTTAATCTACCCAGGCTGCAGATAGCCAGACATAGGATAGAGATATCCATTGGCTCAGGTGGGAGTACTCACATGCTTGAAGATTAGCACTTCTCCAAGGTTTTTTTCTGCATCAAGGGCAGAGTATTCTCCAGGTTTCAAGGTGACTCCTTTATCCCAGCTTTACAGAATGGAGTTTTAGGTTAGGGGAAAAAAAGATAAAAAAATTAATTTCTCTTCATAGAATTAAAAATTATTCATCTTCAGAGATTAGAACACTAAAGTAGTATGCATCCTCTGTTTCTTTTTGTCCTTAACAACTGATAATATTAAATGATATTTTCTTGTTTCTCAAGAGATTAAGGAGTATAGTAACAAAGCATAATTATGATCTGAGATAATAGCTATTGAAATCAATAGGAGTTACTCAGCTGAATTCAACAGGTTTTTTACTGAGCTCTACAATGTTAAATTTAGTAAACAGGAATTAAAGATTTCTCTGATAAATAGTCAAAAGGTCAGATATCTATCACAAATTAATTCTTCTGAAAAAAACGACACAATAACGATTTTCTTGTCTAAAATGAACTTTTGTAAGCCTCTGTGACATAAACAATCCAAAAGTCAGCATGTACATATACAGATATAAAACACAAATGCATGTAGTTAATTAAAAATTAAGTTATGATTCAATAGATGTAATGATATGTAAGTATTAATAACCTCATTAAAAAGCCTGATGAATACAAAACCTCTCTCATTATAATTACTCTCAGAAACAATGTTGCTAATCTGCTGACTGGCTGATGACACAGAAAATTATAAATAATAGAAACATTGCACAAATTAATACTAGGTTAGGACAGAACAGTGAGCATTTAATAACAGAAAGAATGTTTTTAGCAGAGAATAGGCATGATCTTCTGATGGAGACTGTTTTTAGCAGAGAATAGGCATGATCTTCTGATGGAGACTTAATTACCAGATTCCTTTTTCCTCTCATGATCCTATTTTTTTTTTTTTTAAGGAGAAATAACCTCTCTAATGGCAGGTTTAATGAAACTAGATGCTGGCCAGCAGCGTTATACAAACACCACGTGGTCTGAATACTAATGAAAGGTCTCCTTTCAAAATGTTTTGAAGCTGTGAGGAACTAGTGAGAAGCTTTTCAAAATGAAGAATAACACAGAAGGCAATTGGAGAACTTCAGGGTCTATGGAATTCATATTGGTCTGTTATGGATAACTAGTGACATCATGGTTAAGTTAACTCTGGAGATGGTGAAATTAAGGGTTTTATTGTTTTATTAGTTCTCATATGTACTTTATATGTATTTTAATACTTCTCATATGTAGCAACAAAACTGCTGGAACATAAACAAGAAGAGGCTAAGCTACAGTTATTCATCATATTTGGCACAGAATATTCATCACTGCTGTATAATATACTGCCAGCAAATGGCATTTGGCACTTCCAGTGAGTAACATTTATATTTTTATCTTCATAATAACCTTCCCATGTCTTTTAGTAACCCAGTAAATTTGGCATGTATTGAACTTGTTTTGCGTGTAAACTCCAGGCACCAATACAAACTGGAAGTAATTCTCTGCCTTCCATTAGCACCATTATTTCTGTTTAGTTATCAGTTCCTTGAAGACTCAAACTGAGAATTGCTTACATTAATCACAGCAAGAAATGCTAAGACAGCTCATAGGAGTAACAGTTTTTACTTATTGGCTTTTTGTACAAGCCGTATCGGCAAAGTCATTTCACAGGTTTAATGGATGACTCCAGCTTGTAAAACATATTGGTCAAGGTAGGTCATACACCGTAGCATTTACAGAAATGGAATCAGACAAGTTCAGTGACTACAGTAGTTACATAATAATGGCAAAAAGGCTGAATATTTATCTTTGGATTTTTATGCCCTCAATAAATATTTTTGTGCTGTAGGAAATTTAATGCTATTACATGGTCAAAGGATTGGGCTATAATTACTATAATCCCTTCAGGTCAAAAGTTACATTATGTTGTAATTTGTAATTTATAAAGCCAATCATCAGAAGCTTAATGTACCTAATAAATCCTGAAGCTCTGCCAACATGAATGTTTGAATCACTGATGTTCATATACAGGACATGTAAAACATCTGTAGATATTTACACAGTTTCACCAGTAGCAGTAGGGGAGTTAGAAAAAAACACTTTCATTTTAAATAAAAATCATTCATACTAAAAATTTTCAGGTAACAACTAGATAGAATTGAATTCTTCACTCTGCTTTCATCTCAATAATTATTTTGATTATTTGTTTTTTTTTGTTTTTAGCATAGGCATACTTGGCCTTATTGAACTTATATTTGTTATCATGAAAAAAATACTGACATTCATATGCTGTTATGGGAAGATTAATAATAAAATAGCCTTTGGGAGCTAACTGATAGCACCTTCTATTTTGTTCTTGGATTAACAATTTACGTATTTCCATTTTGAATTAGGATTTAATTCTTCATCATTAGTGACGGGTATTGATTGCCTGGTAATCCCAAACACTTTCCTGTCTCATCTGATAGGCTCAGCCTTAATCTACCATTGATTTAAAGTCATGATGTTTTTAGATATTTCTGTATAGCCAGGTGCATAGAAATATATGTTTGTTCTTATTCATGCTTTGATCTGCCAAAACCAAAACAACTCAGCCCCTAATTTTCATGGTAACACACTGAATCTGCTGAGCTATTTAGAGAGGCATCAGTCACAAGTCTGTATTACTGCCTTTTCGTGCCTTCTAGACCTATTCAAAACTTACTGCAGTAAATTCATAGCTCATGCAATGATTTGTATTTGCCTTCTCTCACCTGTCTGGGCAAACTCTCTACATCAGAGCTAAGAACCTATTCCTTGCCATTCCTGATCAGTATAAATACACTTAGCAAAGCAAGATTTTTCTTGTGTAACTTGGATTAAAAAAACCAACATACAAAACTATATTTTCAGGGCTTATACTAGCATCATTTTACCATCATGCAGGAAAGATCACCAAACACTTTGGATAATGTACGTTATATTTTAGAGTAAGTTATCATACTGTCAGTTAATTAAATAATGAGATAGAAAGTTGCACTTGTAATGAAAAGGAATGAACAGAATAATATCACATTAAGTTGTTTGTCCAGTGCAAAAGCTGCTTCACAACAAAGTGAAAAACTCTGCCAACTAGGTTTTCAAAGTTAAATAAATCTACTTGTGTTTGCTGCTCTAATTTTGTAGGTCAGTATTTCAAAGAAACCTTGGAAATAAGCAAGCTGGCGGGAAAATGAGGGAAGCAGTTGTGAGGAGGACAGTGAGAAAAGAGTTTTGGCCTAAATTACTCTTGGCATTTACAGATTGTGAGTAATGTTAATAAAAATTACAGCTGCAACAGTAATGATTCTCTGTTGTAACACAAACTGTCAGGAGAAGCCTCCTCATTGACCTCTGATAATATGATTCTGCTGGTGGATGCTGAAGAACTTGCTGAGAAAGCAAGTTAGAGCTGCAGAAATGGCAAGCCATTTCTCATTCCCCAAATATGAATCTGACACTGAACTGGAAATTCAAAAACTGCAACATGTATTGTACAAAACTAAATAACAGTATAAAAAAAGCCTTTATTTTTTCCTAAATAAGAGGAACACTCCAATTCTACAAGACAAAAGGTTCAATGGCTGCACATGGCCACAGAGTCTGTGCAACAGATTGATGCATACAGTTTTGACTGTGTAAAAATATCTTTCATCCATCTTTCAGAAAAACTGTGGAATGAGTAAAGTGACTGTAAAAAGCAACGCTTTTTTCTATACTTGAAGCAAAAAACACTAATTTCTGCTTATGTTTTTTGTTATAGCTTCCTTAGTAATAGTACACTATATTTCATTTTCAGCCCACCTGTGAAAGTACAAATGCAGCAATTGTCTACAAGCATTTGCTTGAGAAATACAACATGTAATTACAACAGCAAAAGCCACTACATTTGCATTTCTCCTGGAGTTTGCTTTTATAATCTCAAAAACACTTAAAAATATAAAGACAGATTCTTACCTGAGCCACTAATCCTGGAGGAAGTGTTTTGTATCAAGGTAATACACAGTAAAAAGTAACTAATCATTAGCACTCCACTGGTCTAGTTGCTAGAATTTGTAACTAACAATTTTCTATGGTTTCTGCTTAATAAAAATTGCATTCATCATTTCATTTGTTTCTGAAGTACAGCAAGCAAAGAAGCCATGTTTGTGTGTAAAAAAGCCAGCTCCCTACTATGAAGAGACAGTTTCCTGCTTATTACAGTAAGTAAAATATCTAAGCAGTGTTTAAAAAATTAACCTTGATTTCTTGCATTGTTTTTTTCCTTTCTCTCCTTTCTACAAAAGCCTTGAAGTGCTTTTAGTTCTAAATGAATGTAGGAAGTAACGCAAACAGCATGCACAGAACAACCAACATTATTCACATCCCAACCATTTATTTGATATAATAATAGTTTGTTGTATTGAAACTATTAACCAAAATTTTGAACTCTTAACTTAAAGACACTCAGATGAAATATTTTTCTTCCATAATTTCATGGAATTTATATATTTTCTGTTGAAATTTACTTACTATTTCCAACTATGTATATTATTCTATTGTTGTCAAGATAGATATTAAACAATCAACTTCAAAACAGAGCATTTTAAGTTCTCAAAACTTTTCATTAGGTTTTGAAACAGTTTTGAAACAGAGTTGATTCCCCTCCTGTTTGTAGGCTCCCTTTAGGTACTGAAAGGCTGCAGTCTCTGAGGTTACTCCACAGCCTTCTTTTCTCCAGGCTGAACAAGCCCAGCTCCCTCTGTTTTCAATAGGGAGGTGCTCTAGTCTCCTGATCATCTTCATGGCTCTCCTCTGGACCCTCTCCAACAGCTCCCTATCTTTTCTGTACTGGGGGCTCCAGACCTGGACACAGTACTCCTGATGGGGCCTCACAAAAACAGAGTAGAGGGGGACAATCACCTCCCTGTCCCTGGCCACCCCTCTTCTGATGGAGCCCAGGATACTATTTGTTTTCTGAGCCGCAAGGACACACTGCTGGCTCATGTTAAGTTTTTCATATATCATGACCGCCAGGTCCTTTTCCACAGGGCTGCTTTCAAGGATTTCTCCTTCCAGTCTGTATGGATGCCTGGGATTCCTCCAGCCCAAGTGCAAAACTCTGCATTTTGCCATGTTGAACCTCATCAGGTTCACCCAGGCCCACCTTTCAAGTGGTTGAGGTCCTTCTGAATGGCATCCCTTCCTTCCACTCTGCTTGGTATCATCAGCAAACTTGCTGAGGGTGCACTCAATTCCACCATTGATGTCATTGATAAAGATGTTACAGAGCACTGGTCCCAAGACAGACCCCTGGGGGACGCCGCTTGTTACCGGCCTCCACCTGGACATAGAGCCACTGATGACCACCCTCTGTCTGCAGCCTTTCAACCAGTTTCTTACCCATCGAGTGGTCCACCCATCAAATCCACATCCCTCCAATTTGGAGATAAGGATGTGGTGGGGGACCATGTCAAAGGCCTTGCTCAAGTCCAGGTAAGTGACATCGGTTGCCTTTCCCTTGTCCACCAGTGCTGTCACTCCATCATAGAAGGCCAAAGTTTCAGTAGTTGATGAGCAGTGATTTATAAATCACAGAATCATAGAATCATAGAATGGGCTGGGTTGAAAAGGACCTCAGTGATCATCTAGTTTCAAGAGTTTCAATCCGCCTGCTATGTGCAGGGTCACCAGCCACTAGACCAGGCTGCCCAGAGCCATATCCAGCCTGGCTTTGAATGCCTCCAGGGGTGGGGCATCCACAGCCTCATTGTGCAACCTGTTCCAGTGTGTAACTAAGGATGTTTAAGCTTCTTGTTCTGTCCTGTCAGAAGAAGGTTTGATTCAAACCCCATGCTGGACAGCAGGATTGTTATGATTTAACCCATCAACCAGCTAAACACCACACACTTGTTATCTCACTTCCCCTACTCCCAAGGGGATAGGGAAGATAATCAAATAGAAAGAAAATAAGTAGAACTTGTAGATAAATAAATAAGTAAATAAATAATAAAAATGTTTATCTGAGATAAATACTAAACAGAAAAGGAACAGAGAAATAATAATAAAGACAACTATATATATCTTTAAAAAAGAAGTGATGCACAAAGCAATTTCTTCCCACATGCTGACTGACACCTCTTCATCCCTGCACTTTGGCCCCAGGCCTATGAGACACACAACAAAAGCACAAGGCAGTAGGAAAACTGTATGCTCTTCATGTGTGTGCACATGCACACATAACAAACATCTGAACACATAATGGAGAGACGGTGTACTTGTTCTCATGTGAACAGTAAATGATTGATTCAGATTTACTCAACACTTCAGTTAATTTTAATCTGTCACATTCATATTCAAGAAAGCTGTGAGCATGGGAAACATTTTTTCAGAGTTAAATAATACTAAATACCTATGGAATAAATAGCTTGATGTCCCATGCATTTTGATTGGGATTTAAATCAGCAGTTATATGTTGCCTTAGACTGCCTTTGTAGTCGACGAGAGAAGTACATGTTTCTAGGACAATTTATCTCATCTTAAAATATATCTCTAAAGCAGATCAGATGAATTGTGCCCTTGTAGTGCCTTTTACTCCCCACTGACTATAAAAAGCGTGACTAGCTCAGAGTTGCAAGTCTACGCTGTAGACATTTACAGGTAAGTGATAAATTCTACTCTATATGATTTATGATGGACTGACTTTGATGGCTAAGGAGGCATGAGATCCAACTGAGCATGTTCCAGCTCTAAAACTGGATCTTTTATAGGGTTTTTCTGCAAAGAGTACACCCCTTTGTCCTCTAAGGAGAAGAACACATATAGCAGCCCTCAGTGCCGTGGCGCTTCAACAGTCTTTCAGCCTCTAGCTGTAGAACTGGTAGAACTGTAATTGCCACTGAAGTGATCTCACTGTTTTGAAATCTTCTGTGCCAGGTGTGACTGAAATAAACTTATAGCTTCAAAAGTTGTTAGGGGGGAAAGACATAAGTTTGAAAAAAATCATAAATACAATTAAAAAAAAAAAAGGAAAAAGTATGCATGTATTTCATATAGCCACAAATACTTAATTGAAAAGAGATAAAATAGCAGCATAAATAACCTTGTCAAGCTGTATCTTTTGCATCTTCACTTCCTTCCTACTCCTTTTACACAAATAATTGTGTCCTATTTGTGCTAAAAATATCTCACCTGAAAACAAGCCAGTATTAAATATGAATGAGAGTTTCATTAGCCAGCAATATACATCTGTCTATATGTCTGAGAAACTCCTGTGGCAGAGGAATTCTCCTCTTATTAATTGTTAAGTACATCATGTATGTAACAATCATATATAAGTGATAGAGATAGTGTTATTTGCAGAGAGAATAATAAAGTCACTGGAGTTCAGAGAACTATCTGGACAGAAATGTCTTCTTAGCCAGTGGTCATTTTGTATTTTAATATTTTAAACTTTCCAAACTTATACTATGTATCCGAACTTCCGTTTGAAACATTTTAGGCTGTGAGCACACTGTACAAGGATAGATACTACCTAAAAATAACGAGTATTTTTATGTCAGTTGTTTCTTTATATCAGCTGCTGAGATAAGCAATAATATTATTCTATCAATATTACTCCAAAGGAAGAATCCAGTATGGTCTCAAAAGAGCTAGATCTAAGAACTGTTGAATGCACTGAAAAATCTTTCATTTGATTCAATTTTCTATGGGTTCACCCTTGTAGAAACTATTTTTACTTTAAGGACAAGCTGAAAATAAATATTTTTTGCTCTTTCATGTACTTTTCATGTGTTTGTTTTTTTTTTTTTCATGTACTCTAACTACAGGGTAAGAAGAGTTAGAATCAGAATTTTTGCTGTAAAATTCCTATAAAGCAGTAATTCACATTTTGTGCAATTTATTTAATCTCACATAGGACACCATCAAATTTTTCTCAAAGAAATTTTTAAATTTTGAATGGTGTTAAGTAAGGACTACAGGCAAGAGAACTCCTGAGTCTCAAAATCTATTCTCTGGCTGCCATATCCTGAGTTATCATATATCTCTTTTGTAAATAAGCAGATCAAATAGATAAGATATCTGTGAGAACACTTGGAAGCACAGGAGATTTCTTGGTGAGAAAAGACTAGAGTTGCATCAGTGTTTGAAATATAAAGGATTTGTTTTCTTAACAGGATTAGACAAATTATTTATCTGAATTTTGGACTACTTGCCATATATCTGTTAGAAGTCCTGCTAGTATAAATTAAATGTCACAGTAATCTCCTGTGTCTAAATAAACCATTACCCTTGTTTGGTATTCAGGTGCATGGCTATATGTAACATGATTTTTTTGTACACAATTTGAAAGATTTCTCTGGTCTTTCTTATTTTAGAACAATGTTTGGAGATAGGAAATTGAATTCATAAGCAGAAAATTTGTCAAACAGGAAAAAAAAGAGGGGACCTGGCATTTAACAATGAAATATACTCCTCTCAGGACTGGAAGAGAGGCTGAAAAGATAACTGTTTATTGTTAATATTAAAATGGCCTGAAGAAGTAGCACCAAAAGCAACTCTACCATTTCTCCTTAGAGGAATTACATTTTTCTTTTTGTGTTAATATACTTATGTTAGTTCTATAATAAAGATTCATGCAAATAAACACATTTAACTTTAATTGGACCCATAGTGGACACCTCATGTCATTTTGTCTTTTAAAAGTTTGGATAGTTCCAAAAAAAACTTGTACTGGCAAATCAGCCAACGGCACAATGTTGCCTTTGACTGACTATGCAAGTAATTTTCTTTTGTTAAGATAGGATGATTTGGTTAGTATTGATCATTTTGCTCAGTGAGTGACAACCTCTGGCATGATTAGACCACGTGACTGCTGGAAGTCCTATGCTCTGAAGTAATCCCAGAGGGGCAGCTAATCCAACACTCTCCTCTACCATGCTATGAGGTATCAATTGCTCTGGAAGGAAGTAGCTGTCCAGTAAAAAAGGACCTCTAGTCCTATAGGAATTTATTTTATAATCTTGAGAGAGACAGACTGCAACTGAGGGAGACGAACTGTATAGTGGTTCAGAAGTGAAATAGAAACATAGTACTATGCAACTACGCTAAGGAATATTTGCTTATTTTTGGAAACAACCAAGGTTCTTCCTCAGAACTTTCAATAACTGACAGTAAATCAGCTATTTCAGCAGAACTGTTCTATCATTCTAAGTAATGTTCATGCTTGGACCGCATAGCCTATGCAACTCACAGTGCTGCTGTAATCTTTTCAGCTTTGCAAAAGGCCAGCATATGGTATGAATCAGAGGCATATAGTTGCCTGTGATCAGGTTTTGGATAACCCAAGCAAGGTATTAGTCACAAATCTGTGCTTCCAGGGCTGGCCACGCTTCTTCATCAGGTGCTCAAACACCAGTTCAGGCTATGACTGAACAGTTCCCATATAGCCAGTTTAATTTCTTAAGTAAGATGTTTTCATTTGTATTATTTGATTATATTGGAATTATACTAATTCTTACACCAATAAAGTTTAAAGGAAAGAGGACTGCTGTTTGACTGATAATCAACACAGAATTCCTCTTATTTAGATCACAGCAGTGTTTATCTTTCATATTTTAATGCCTCTCCTATTGCTAGCCTGGCTTGATGACTGTGATCCAATTAAGTAATCTCCAGAAGGGCAACTGTAGAGTAATGAATTCCCCACTGATAGAGACCCATGAAACAGAGGGGAACTGACCACAGGTTTTCAGAGCTGCAAAGTAGCTTGCAAATCATCTGTTAATTTCCCTTTCCCAGTGCAGATTTAAGTGAGGGGGAGCTGTAACTACTGACACAGTAGCAATGCTATGATGAAGCCAGGGGCTGAAACAGTGATGTTGTTATTGAGTACCATAGACCAGAAAGTTCTAATTGAGCTATGTAAATAGGAGGCATTTAGCATGGCATAAGGGATTCATTTTTATATCTTGAAGATATTGATAAATGTACAACCTGAGTCAGGTTGAAAACTACTGATAACACAGAAAAAAAGTAGCAAGCTAAAGACAGAAAAGACACCATGAATGCTGAAATAAACTAGAAACAATAGTGAGCAGAGGAACTGCATTGCTTCAGCACCTACAAAGCAAGTGGTCTCATTTTGTCAGAACTAGTAGCTGAGAATGAAAATAGCCAAGACAGGCACTTTGGTTTTGGGGGAATATCATTACTGCACCAGTACTTCTGAAGCTGCAGCAATCCTTGCAGACCCAAGCAACTTTGCTATGGCCTTAACAGACTCCTCAAGCAGTACTTCTGGGAACTGCACTGGAGATATTTCCACTCATCTTTCCTATTTACCTCAGCCTCATTCTTTGCTTCTTCAAGAAGGAGGTTAGTTAACCAATTTTGCTTAAGGGTTTCAACAAAAATGGGCTAAAATATAATCAATCAGAGATGACCATCCTAATCCTTGACAGCATCTATCTGCAAAAGATAAGTGGCTAAATAGTACACTTTCCAGCTCTGCATTTTGTATTACTGCAAAAAGCAGCAGCTACTTTTTTCCAACACAGTGTAGTTGTTAACTTTTGCTTCACAATTGAAGTCCTTAAAATGGTACTATGAGCTGAAATGAGTCAAATGTTACTACTTCTTTGCTTCTTCAACAATTGGTATTAACCTTTGATCTTGACGAATTGTTATCAGTAATCCCCAAGTATCTTAATTATCTAGTATTTATCTTTCTGGCCTGTTATCATCTAATTGTACTTTGGGAAGGGGGTACTTCATCAGCTTCATCTGTTTTCAGCTCACTCAGAGTGGGTGGGTATGCTTTCCACTTCTCAAAATCAATAGTCATGCTGGGCTCAGCAAAATTTGAATCAAGCCCTCAATGAATGAGCATTTCTGGTGACATTAACCTTCTGATGTTCCAAGTGAATTTCATTTCATATATAATTCTCATATGAAAAACCATCTGTATTAAACTTGCCCTTCAAGATATGCTGACTGATCATAGCTGAGGAGAAAGTTGTAAGCTCCTGTGAAAGAAAAAGTAGCTCTCCCTTAAATAAAACTATGCTTAATAAGGCGGCATTTCACTAAAAGAGCTGTTGCAGATTTAGGCATTTCCTTTCAGAAAATATCTTTTGTTTTAAGGGAAACCTTTATGACGATACAGTGAAGGAAATTTTGTAACAGATACAGTACAACTATATCCCTTCTCCTTGGGAGCGGGAGGGAATATTTGTACAAATAGTACTGATTTCATGTGACATTACTGGAACTATTCATTAGTCACATAAATTAGTTTTCTTTACGCATTCAAACATGCAAACATGCAAATTTAATATTTCAGCATTCTACCGGAAGTGCACTTCAATTTTTTTTTATTATTTTTTTCTCAGAAAATGTTCTTGCCTACGGTGATAGTATAAGCAGCAAAGAGAAATGTAAAAAAATAGCTAGCAAGCAAAACCAAAGCAATGCCCTTATTAAGTTAATTCTTATCTTAGCTTTATAGTGAAATGGGTATGTAAGAGCACATTCTAATGTTCTTGCTAAACATTACGTCTACGTAAATACAAAGGCCTTTCTGATTAATACAAAGAGTCGTATTGATGAGGAAGGGCTCAGGATTGGGTATATAGGCCTTAATTCAGTAAAGATATCAAACATCTGTAAATCTTAAGCATGTGTTTTGATTATGTTAATAAATACAGGTAGCTAAACACATGTGGAAGTAGTTTGATGATTTGAATCCCTATGTGAACATGCTGAAGAATTCTGTACAAGACTTAATTTTTGGCTATAGAAAAGTAAATTCAAAAATTAATAAACCTTTTGCTTTCTTTTGTTGTCTTCATGCATCTCTTTTTCATTAGAGTTCTATCTTGCAATGCGCCATGTCAGCCTGTAGATACAACAGATGCATAATATACAGTACAAGCATTTTCCCTAAGCAGAGGATGGTCTGATCTTCCATGACGACTTTTTTTTTGGGGGGGGGAAAGGGGGGAGGTGGGGGGGGGGGGGAGGAGGAGGAGTTATAAAAAAGCTTAGCTCAGCTTTTGCCCTTAGAAAATTTAATTTATTATGTTTGACTACATATATTTTAAAATATGCGTGTGCATACAAGCGTGACTGTATCTTGAGACCATATCACATAGCCAGGAAATTCTCAGCATTTCCACCACAATTCCTTGCTCCTTGAGATTTATCAGTAGGCAATAAAAATTCACTCAACTCTGAAAAAAATAGGCTTCTGTGCTTTAATGCATTTTACTCCATTCAAGGGGGGGCGGGGGGGGGGGGGGAAGGAAAAAAGGGGAAAAATAAGTTGAGTTTCAGTAATAAAACTGTAAGGAAATAAAGAGAGGACAGAACATAAGAACAATGCTTTTCATTTTTCAGAACACTACTTACTATCAAAGAACATTAATGCCTAGATATTTCTAAGGGAAAAATCTCTTTAGAAGTATTCTAGCATATCCAATAAAACTAATTGTTGCCCAACAATATCTTTTTTTACTTTGCCTTAAATAAAAACAGAACTCTTGTATTTCCAGATCGGGTATTTCATACATTTTTCTTGTTACAAGAGATATACATTTTGGTTTAAAATATTTTCTGAACTGTGTTTTATGTCCCTATGTTCTGCAACACATTATTGTTACTATATGTGATCAAAACCAGTGGCTTCTAATATTTTAAGGATTCGATAGTTTGAAGAGCTTAAACTGAGGGGATCTGGAGAGGGGAAGGATCAACGAGAATGTCTTATTTTGAAATTATTTCCTTTCTGCATCAACATGAAATGGAGGACTTTCAACTTTGAAAAGACTGTACTTGTAAATATATGAATAGTCACTTTTTAGCTGAAGTGGACTATGAATCTAAGATGCCCAGAGAGCACATAAGGAAGTGGTTATTGTGAATAATTGTCTGTCATGAGATGAACATCTTAGGGAAAATCTTCATTTCCATCTCTCCATTAACTGTGTTCTCACATAGTTTGCTTGATAACTAAGAAACTGATCATGTAGGAGTTCTTAGTTTTGTATCTTCCATTTGAGAATTTCAATGAGATGTACAGCACAAGGGAAATCTGCCATCTTTGTTTCTACAGGGATTTCTGTTCTGAACTAAAAATTCTCTTTCAGTCATTCATGGCTGAAATCCACTAACTAGAGAACAAGTATGCACCTTCTAGGGAGCAGGCTTTACAAGAGGAGGGGGCCACCAGAGGCTAACCACAAGCATGAGCACAGTCTCAGTGTCATCGTAATAAAAAAAATCTGTCATATACTTTTCCATCACTTCAGATAAGGAGGGAAATCCTTTGGGTAGCAAATACAGATTCTCCTCTGTAAGAGATTGAGTTGGTGATCCTTCTAAAAGCCGCAACTCTTTTGAGTGTAACTCAGGTTCCACTGAGATATCTGCAAATCATTGTTTCTCCCTGGTTTGATACTGCATATGCAAGATATTCTATGTACCATTCATTCTCCATAACATCAGTGCAATAGTTTTCACTGGGATAGAGAAGTATCAAAATTTCTTCTATCAGAACTCACATACATTCTAGAAGGAACTGGCCAGTAATTGAGGAAATAATACGTCAAAAACAGCTATTTTTCTAAACGAAGACTGTATTGCTTTGCTATTCCCAGAGCACATATACACTTCCTATGCAATACCAGTTAAACAAAATAGAGTCTACATTTTTCTTCGAGAAATCAAACTCTGGCTGAGCTATTCGGCTGCTAGAAAGATCCAGGCATGAAGCCCAAGTATTTTTAGGTCATACCTATACTGCTTCCTCATCACTCTTACAATTGAGGCCCAACATTCTATCATTCACATGGAAAAAAAAAAAATAATGTATGTAACTCACAGCCAAAATATGAGTAAAAGGCAAAAGGTATAGGAAATGGTTAGTAAGTAAGTTTCGTGTCTTTTCTGATAGGTGAGATATGTTTCAGACAAAAGCAACACAGATGAGGAGAATCAATGTGTCAGCTGCTGTTCAGGTGAGACAAGTTATTGCCACATCTCAGATGATAAATGTGTTTATATGAAGTCCTTTTCTACTGAACAGGACCAAGAAGTAGTCAGACATTACAGCTCAAAATCGTAAGGGTATATTTCTGATGCAGACATTCTTTCAAAGAACTAGCTAGAGGATGTGAACTGGGACATAGCTGTTAGCAGAGGCATAGCAGTGCAGTGGGATAGCTTATTAAACTGCCTTTCAGCTACACCCAGCTCTGGAAGTGAAGTGAAAAGTCTAAGGTACTTTAAAAACAAACAAACAAACAAAAAAAAAAAACAGTCAGTGCTATAAGAAAGCTATGTGGCTGCAATCATGTATTTGTGCAGGCATATCCTTAAATTCTTCTACAGTCAGAAAGCACCTGTCAAGAAAGATATGTGCAGTGCCACTCATTTCAAATCAGAAATAATGAACTACATTCAAGCATGTGTCTGGAAAAAAAAATGAGATTAACACAATCTGTTTGCCTAGTAACTTTGACAAGTAAACTAATTCACTCTCAGTCATTCTAAAATACTATTTTCTGAGTTTTTTCCTTCCCATTTCATTTTAATTTTTCTTCCCTTTCACTTGATTCTTAACAAAAATATATATTCCCTCTCTTTCTTCTCCAAATGCTTATTAAAAGCAACAAGTTTCTTTTAAAATGTTTCTGAGGTGATCAACTGGTGTTATCCCTTCTTATTCTCATTCTGCCAGTATTTCTTCTAATTAATTATATTTACATACATTAAAAGTTAGTGAAGTACACAGCTTTGAAAGTGAATTTTGTTAGAAATAGAACCAAAAGTGAATGCATTTTCTTCTAAATCAGTTTTAATCAATGGATTAATCTAGCTCACTGCAACCCCCAGGTTCATGGTAGCTTGCTATGATTATCTCTTTAAAATATTTGAATTTATAAGAATTTAATTTTAAAGAAATTCAAGTGTACACATTCACAGCAGTGGATTTCAGGATGGATGTATAGTGATAGAAGTCAGTAGGATAGATGGTTGCATAGTTGGTATGTATGTTGTTTGTAATAGGAGTACAATAGCGACAGATATTCAGAGATCATATTTGAATGGTCCAGAATGCTTTCTCAGAGCTCCTTCAGATTTTTAACAAACAGGGTTGTAGTACAGTCACAGGACCTCCCAAAAGAAGGTAATCTAATTTCTGTTACAAAATTGTACATTTAACTAGATGATGTTCTACACTGATAAAACCCATTTTTTTACTGCATTCTGTAGTGTAGTGTACTATTGTAAAGACTTTATTCTAGTGTCTATTTGTTTTGGCTTGATGGATCGAAAAATTGTTTGAACTGTACAGGTCTGTTCTCTTAACAGGTTTTCATTCAAATGGGTAATAAGATACAAGAGTTGTGTAATGAGATGGAAAATTGCTAACCACATACTAGATGATTACAATGTTTTTTGTCCAAATCAATTTTGGCAGAAAATAATAAATCTAGAAAATGTACTTAAAACCTACACTTCAGATTAGTAATCAGTTGGTTTCTTTTATGAAAATATTTTTCCATTTATTCTTGTTTAACGGGGAAAGAAAACCATTGACTTATATAATAGCAATTTCATAGTGAGATACAGGAGCCATATAAAAAGAGATATGGAACTGGACAAAAAAATTCCCCTAAGCACCAAGTCAAGTCTTGTATTTTTTTCTTCACTGAACAATATCCACTGAGAATTTTTATTAGTCACATTCTAAAAAAAATTATACAAAGGTAGAGACAAAGAAACACAGAAGTAAAACAAGTGTATATATATAGGTTACTCTGAAAATCATGCCTCGTAACTGAGGCATAAATGATTAACCCTCGTAATTATGAGGCTTGGAAGGCAACTCAAGTGATGGATTTATCAAGGAATTCTCAGGTTATGGTTCACCATGTCTTGATAGTGTCTTCCAGTATAGCTCTCCTTCAGTCCTCTGACCAGAGTTCACACTGGAAGGACACATGCAGTGAAGTGACACAAGAGAACCAGAGAATTCACAAGAACGCTGGAACCTTCTTTTGCATGAAGTCCCACTGAGGATCACTATCAGATACATTTTAAGCAGAGCAAGCTCATATCTCACAACCTTTGGTATTGCTGTCACCCCATTTTACTATCTTGTGTTAATCATACTAGGGTTAGCACCAACCTAAATTCTGAAATATCTGTATTGCATATTGTCCTGGCCTCAGCTGGGACGCTGTTAATTTTTATTTCATAGTGTCGAGTATGCTGTTTTCTTTAGGAGAAAAACAATCTTGAGAACACACCAATGTTTCACTTGTCATGCAGCACAGAGCCAGGAACATTCCAGATTCCTGTGCTGTAATGTCAATGAGGGGGGCTGAAGATGTGCAAGGAGCTGGGAAAGGACACAACCAGGACAGCAGATCTAAACTGGATAAAGAAATATTCTATTACTGTAAGACATGGTGTGAAACAAAACATGAAAAACGTTTGGGAGTTGCCTGGGGGAACAGACATTGCTCAGGGACTGGCAGGTCATCAGTTGGTAGGTAATGAGCAATTGCTTGAGCATTACTTGTTTTATATATATGTATTACATATTAGCTCTATATATTATTGCCATGATTTCTTTTTAATCTTCCTTTTCTGCCCTAGTGAATATTTTTATTTCAATCCATGAGTTCTACTTTGTTGTTTATTGAGTTGCATTTTTTTTATTCTCTCCCCTGTCACACTGAGGCAGTTTTGGGAACTGAGCACGTGAATGTGTGGTACCAGGTTAAACCAAACCATGCAATGATGCTGCACTTTGTGTCACTGGAGCTGTAAATCTGGTGCACTCAGGCCAAATTGCCATGGTAGATTGCCATGGTAGAAGCAGCAGAGTAGAGCCTCACAGCCTGCACTTCAGACAGTCTGAAGAAAAGTCCAGAGCTCTAAGATGAAGTCTAGGAGCTAAGAGATGCCTCCCAATATATGTTGTATGTGTCATAAAAATGACACATACAACAATGGCCTATATATTTCTCTTAGAGACTGTAAGATCTTCTAGTCTATTGCAAAGCAAAGTAAATGGCTACAATTAAGACATTTCTGAGTAATTTGGTTTAAGTTCGGCATAAAAGAATAGCATCTGCTCACATGGTCTTTTACAGCTCCAAAACTTTCTCTGAAGCTTTATCCTTCCCCAGCCTGAGAGCTAATTGCTAAGTTTCATCTGTGATATACTACCAGACTGTGAAGCAATTTCAGTGTTAATAAATTAAATATGTTTCTGATCATTCTCCAGAAATGAAGCCAGCTGGCATTCATACTGTTAAACAGTCTTTCTATACTGAACAAAGTGACTATATCCAAAATGACTACTGGGAACAGTCACAGAACTGTGATAACTCCAAAACTGTAACCAATAATTATTTAGGAGACAGCTAGTTTTCCCAAGCCAAAAATGGAAAAGGGATGGTATTAATAATTCAGCAATGCAGACAACTGAACACTAGTACCACAGATGTTGCCTAACAATGCTTAATTTACTAGTGTAAGTATAGTATGACTGTACAGACTGATTTAATTCACGTTAACACGTCAGATGTATGAACAGGTTTTCACATTATCAAGAACAAATCACCACCAATTCAGGTCTAAGGAGAATTAACAGTTCATTCAATCACACATTAAAATGATAAATCGTACTCTTATAAATATACTTGTATAGCAACTAAATAATGTCTTGCACTACACCAAGAACTACACCAAGAACTATCATGAAGTGAACAGGAGAAAATAATTACATTAACAATTACTTACAATGTGCCTACCTACACCTAAGCATGAGCAGGGCCTATCTTTACCTTTGCCTAAACCCTTGGTATTGCTAGCACATGGCCCCGCATCACTTACTCCAAAGAACCAGTTGTTTTTCAGTTCTGTTTTGTACAATGAACAGGCTTATAATTTATAGTCCGATATATTTAATCTAGTGTTAGGCCCTCTGACTGGAAATAAGCTCCATGTGAGTGGATGCCTGCATTTGCCCAAAGCCTTATTAAAGCCTCTCAAGCTTCACGGGAGCAAAAGACTCAAACAAAATGCAGCTCACTCCAAGCTTGACAATGTAATGTGGTCTTGGAATTACATTTAAACATAATTGGTTTTCTGTCTTTCTATTTTAAGAATTTTGTTTAATACTTCTCTAAGTCAAAACAAAATAAATCTCATCCTGCTTCTGGCTTCCAGAGTGACTTATCAAGTATTCTCTTTCCTACAAAAAAATTGTACCTTCTAAGTATCTTCGTTCCTTATGTAAATTGAACTGGACAGGAAGGACAGTTAGCAGTGAAATAACATTATTTAAAAATAAATCCCCATCATGCATCAGAGATATCCATTTGGGAAACATAAGTGAAAAATGAATTTATGTTTCCCAGCTTGTAGCTTCTGACTGTCCATTTTAATTTTGTTCATATGCCACTGGCAATCTGCAGCAAGTTTAATATTCTGCAGTCCCACATTTTATGTGATCTCTCTGCTCTTCTCTGTCTTGCTCTCCATCTACTATTTCATGTTATTATTTGATTTCATGAAGGCACTTTATATTTCTTTGTTGTTCCATTTCTGCTGCCACCATAGCTTTGATCAGTAGTTCAGATCAACAGTTCGCAAAAAGAATAAATTATAATTTAGTGCATTTCGCAGAACTTTTCCAATCTGAAGAATTTTCATTTAAAATGAAGGAGCTATAAATGGTCCACACTTCACTTTTGGCTTCTTAGTATTTTGTGCAGACTGTTAAATACAAAATACATAAGAACAGTTAGTTCATCCTTGAAGAAACACATTGAGTTCAAGTTCTCTTATTATTGTTTCTATTTCAAGATGTTTTCAGGAAGTATGCAAGACAGTGCAGCAGAGCTAACAGGATTTAGTGTCTACCTTTACATACAGCAATCCTCCAGCAAGAAAAAAGGAGTTTCACTGTGGACTCTACAGGGTGACAAGCTTTTATGTTATGTTTAACAGAGTTAATATTTTTATTATTAAAATTATTATCCCAGAACACTACACCAGGATGTCTTTTTAATTATATTTTTATGCAAAACGTTTGATTCAGTAAAAACACCTACTCACACCTTTAAACAATTCATGCATCGTTAAATGAACAATTATTCCTAGCACAAAGTCAGTAACCTAATCATTTTAATCTCAGTAGCTCACAGAAGAAACTCACAAACAATACTCTATGTGGCCAGCTCTATTCACTTTGAAGATTTCTATATTAAACTTCGGCTTTGAATTGGAGTTCTTCTCCACTCCTGAATGCTACAGGCTACAGAATCTCCATTCAGTAAACATTGAAAAGAGATTTTTTTTTTTTTTTTTCTCAATTAAAATAGGCCTGAGCATTTATCAGAGTCAGAACTAATAAGGTAAAATTCATCAATGGAAAGAGTAACTTCAAAAGCAACCATTTTTCTTAAGCAAGTTGTATTCTCTCCAGACAAAAATCCTCAAGAATTTGAAGAGATCAACTGTGACTTTTCACATTTCCAGCAGCAAGTTGTTTTTCCCAGTAATGTTGAAGCTGTATAAAATACATTGATGTTAAAGATAGAATGTTCACTGTTCCCATTTATAGGTTTTGGTACAACTGAGACATCACAAAGACAGGTTTTTGATTGCAAATACTTAGACAGAAATAATTAGTAATTAACAGTTATAATAAATACATGTTATAAATAATAGCTATAGTAGTAGATAAATAGTTAAATATAGTAATAGTTTAAATTGTTATAATATATAATAGTTATAAGTAGTTATAAATAATTTGAATATTTTTTCAAAATATAATTCAGGGAAAAGAAATTATCAGCACATAAGGTAAAAATATTGTTTAAACATTTTGCAACCTCCTTCTCTATAAATCATTTTCATAATATCTTTACCCAGATGGCTGCTGTATTGTATTCAGTTCGGTAACAATATGAAATGCTTATCGACTAGAAAGTTGTTTAGCCAAATAGAAAATATATTGTTTTGTATACATTTGATTAATGAAGTCTGTTTTCCTGTGGAATTCTGCCCTGAACCCCTCTTCACCACAACCCTATGCACCCCTATGCATTCTCAGTAAATTTGGAGTCACAGAGACTTTGCACAAAAAATCAGGATACAAATCATGCTAATACCTCCTAAATTGCTTGCATTAAAACATACCTACCATTACTAGACAAAATACATTCCTTAAATATATTGGCAGCTGGTGCAGTGGAATACAGATTTTCATGCTGGTCTAGTTTGCATTAAAGGAGCTTCTCTGTAGAGTTGTGTCCAGTTTCTAGGAAACTCTCTTCTGCACATTCAGCTGAGCAGGTTGCTTTTTGCTTGACCCAGTGATGCATTGGACCACAAATTTATTACCATACTTTTCAGCCTGGGTATTACTTCACACCTGCGCAAAGCAATGCAACTTACTGGAATACTAAATGCAACTTACTTGAATACTACTAGGTATTTCATAGAATCAAAGAATCATAAAATCATTAATATTGTAAAAGATCATTAACTTCATCTACTTCAATTATCACCATCATGCCCAATAAACTATGTCCTTCAGTACCACATCTCCACTTTTCCACCTCCAGGGACGGAAATTTTACCCTTGGCAGCCTTTCCAAATAACTCACCACTCTTTCTGAGAAGAAATGTCTCCTAATATCCAACATGAACCTCTTCCAGTAAAACTTGAGTCCATTCCCACTTATCCTATCACTGTTAAATCAGAGAAAAGGCTGACTCTCATCTCACTACAACCTCCTTTCAGGTAGTTGTAGAGAGGTATAATGTCTCTCCTGAGCTTGCTTTTCTCCAGGATGAAAAATTCCTGTTTCCTCAGCACTCAGCCACTCCTCATAAGACTTGTGCTCCAGACCATTAGCCATCTCCTTCCCTTCAGTGTGTTTGAATTGGCTATACTACATAGAGTAGGAGAGAATTGCATTTCTTCATTGCTAAATTCAACTGGGAAAATTGTCATTACTTTCACTGCTATGGTGTAGTTCGTACATCATTTTAAATGATGAATTGCAGCTAATCCAGCTCTCCTATTAGCAGAACTCTCTTTTCTTGTTTTGTTTTGTTTCTTACGGTTTGTAAGGGTTTGTATGGGAGTTTTCTCTCCAGAATCAGAGTGAAAGTTTATTACTTATGATTAAAACACTTCATTCAAAACACTAGGAGTATTCTCCCAGTTTTGCCATAAAATTTGGTTTTCCATAAACTTTCCATGCTCCACTTAGTAAGGAAAAAGACAAAATATTTCTTACCACATCTGCACCCATATCTTCTGGTTAGATCCATTCTGTGTAAAACCTGTACCTCAAGATCATATATTCCTAAGAGTAAGAAATCAGGGAAAGGTGGAAGGAAAGGTGATGGAACAACTTTTTCTGGATAACCCATCCAAGCAATTGGAAGATAAGAAGGTTATCAGGAGTAGTCAACATGGATTTACCGGGGGAAGTCATTCTTGACCAACTTGGTAACCAATTTATTTTGTCATCATTGGCTGGGTAGATATGGGGAGAGCAGTGGATGTTGTGCAGCCTGACTTCAGCAAGGCATTTGTCATCATCTCCCACAACATCCGTGCTATGAAATATAGAAAGAGTGGTATAGATGAGTGGATGATGTGGAGGATTGAGAACTGGCTGACTTGCTCAGAGGATTGTCATCAGCAGTGCAGGGTATGGTTGGAGGCCTGTAGCTAGCAGTGTTCCTCAGTGATTTGTGCTGGGTCTGGTTTTGTTCAACATCTTCATCAACAACCTAAATTGAAGGAATAGAGTCCACCGACAGCAAGTTTGCTGATGATACAAAGCTGGGAGGAGTGCTGACATATGGGAAGGCTGTGCTACCATTCAGCAAGACCTGGACAGACTGGGGAGTTGGGCAGGGAGGAACCTGATGAGGTTCAAGAATAACAAGTGTTGAGTCTTGTACTTGGGGATGAATAACCACATGAATTAGTACAGGTAAGGTCATCTGCTGGAGATGAGCTCTGCAGAGAAGGACTTGGCGACAAGTTGACCATGAGCCAGCAGTGTGCCCTTGTGGCCAAGAAGGCCAATGGTATCCCGGATCCCGGGGTGCATTAAAAAGAGCATGGCCAGCTGGTCAAGGGAGGTGATCTTCCCCCTTTACTCTGCCCTGCCACATTTAGAATACCCTGTCCATTTCAGGGCTCCCTGGTTCAAAAAAGATAGGGTTCTCTTAGAAGGAGTGCAGCAGAGGGCCACAGACATGATAAAGGGCAAGGAGTAAATATAAAGCTACGCAGAAGTTACTACAAGATCAAAGTATAAGACAGTCCTTTTGACCTGAAAAGACAAGCTAGCTGGAGGGTAGGAGAAAGAAAATAGTGCAGCCTTAATTTCATGGATGACCTGGAAAGATCAGAAAGAAAGAAACAAGAAGTCTGAGAAATTTACCCTACAATCATGTTTCAGTGAGGCTCTTAAGACAGGCAAAGACAAACCAGCACAGAAGAGAGAACAGTGGAAAATAGGAATATAAACCATTTTTACAGATGACCTATCATATGCATAGAGCAACAGCTCCTAGCTCTTCAGCTTTATTACTCTAAGATGGTCTTTGACATTTTCTTGCAAAAATATACTGAAAAATGTGTAAATAATCACAAATTATGCAATCAAAGAGAAGAAGACTCCATTAATGTCAAAAGGTTGAATTTGACTAAAGATTCCTGAATAGTAAACAACAGTCACTATCTGAGAAACAGAATAATGAACAGCATAGCATAGGTCACTTTTTACTGGTCTAGAAATATAATTTTCTCTATCATTCCATATATATTTTATTTCTCCAGCAGTAACCTAAGTTATTTGCACCTGAATGTTTAAACTACACAAATAAAAAACACAGACAGCACTAACAAAAGAATAGACTCAATTTCATAAAAGATAATTATATATTTCTCTTGAATTTTTAACACTATATCTTTAGTAAAAGCCCTGGATGGGAACTCCCTTGAATGTGCATTGACTAAGACACCAGTGTATAAGGTAATACATGTCTTTGTGAAATATTTGCAAGTTTTGACTTCTTCCTAGTAATACCAAGTACTTGTAAAACATTTCTTTGAACATATTTCAAAGGGAACTTTACTGATATATATTTTTGTGGCTGAAGTATAAGAAAGCTTGCAAGAAATGTGCAATAGAGTCTTATTCACTATTCTTTAAATCTGGTAGTTGAAGTGTTAATAATCTTGGGAAAAAAAGTACCATTATGCCAAATTGTATAACACTCTTGCAACAAAACTATTTTTTATGTCAGAAGTGCTAGGGAAATGGCAGGGTCTCAAACTTTATTCACAGAACCAATAAATTACTGAAATATACTTCATCATATGCTTCCATTAGCCTCAAATTCACAGTCAGTTGGAAAGTGGAAATTACTATCATGCACTATCCTAAAAGCACTAATTTTATAAGATATCTTGGGCTATGTTTTCTTTCTTACATGCTTTAAAGATATAATGGAATATGACTGCAGATGGATGTGTTGCATTACAAAGCTAGTGCAATCCAAAAAACTGAAAGTACAATAAGGTTTAAAAGATGAAAAAAAGGAAATATGTGGAGTATTTAACAATAGGATTCAGTTCCCAGAATAAACGACTTGGAGAAAAATAAAAAGTTAATGCACAGTTATTTGGCCTGATCAGTTATAATCCATAAGCTGATTTACATTTATTTCATCTTCTTACACTAAGTATAATTCATTTATGTGTACCCTCAGTGTCAACATACTAAATTGGCAATAGAGCAATAAAATAAGATGTAGGATTTTTCCTTCTTTGTGGCTTCTATGCATAATCCTAGGCAGTGGAATAACTGAAGAACTGTAATTGCAATAACTTCTCAGCACAGTAATGCTGAAGTGGTACAAAAAACTGAAAAAAAAAGCTGATGCACACTATTTGCACTACTTGAGAGCAAAAACTTCTCTTGAACACTAATGCTACTATTCCCTGCTAAACATTAATTTCAATTCTTTTTTTTTTTTTTTTTTTTTTTTTTGAGACAGTCCAAATTTGCAGTCAGACACAGAGAAAGTTCCAAGGAAGTCTGCAATATACAAAGTATACATGTTTTTCTGGACTTTTAACTACTCTTCCTCTTTTCTTCTCCAGTAGAAAAGAATATGTTTATTTTCCAGTATTTTTTTCCTTCAGCTTTTCTCATGTCAGAAGACATTCTCCTCTATGAGAAAAATACTAATACAAAAAAACGCATTTTAGTTTATTGGTATTAGTGGTCTAACAAGACCACTGAGAGCTTTGCAAGATAGAAAACAAAGAAAATTTGAGCATCTAGGCCTGATAGGTGCTTTGCAAATTAAGAAAAAAACACATCATTGTTTAACATATCAGAGTCATTGGTTTGTTTAGATTCTGAGTAGACTGAAGGATACCAAACTCCTCTTACATTAGCACAAAAGTCAGACAACTTATCTGAATGTATAAGCATCACATCCCTTGCATTGCTGGACTGCAGAGAGGCTCTAGCTACTCTCAGTGAAGCAGCAGCACAACCTTCAATCATCTCCTACAGAGTCCTCCTAGCTGCAGGGACATGACTAAAGACTATCATTGTGTGAGTCTATAGAAGTGGTCTTTTTATCAGGAAAATGCTGAGAACTGAGCCAAATAGCATAGCTTCTTAAAACTGTTATTTCCCCATATTTCTTTGTAAATTTAGAATGAAAGATAATAATGAATTCAAAATTACAAGTTTACTATTCAAGATCAAGATACTTGGAAATGCCCATACAGATTTAACAGAGCAAGCAGATGATTTCGTTCATAGATCAGTAAAATGTAAAAGAGATTTACTATGTTTCTTTACAGTTCTGATCCTTAACTTGTAGGTTTAGCTTATCTAACATGCACTGGGATGAAGAAGACCAGCATTTTCTTATTCTACAGTGGGATATCCAGGGATGAAAGAAATAAATGAAGAAAATGGTCTAAATTGGATGTGATACAAAAGTGTTATTTAAATATATGTTAAAAAAAAAAAAAATTAACACCCAAAAGTTTATATACCTGCTGTTCAATCATTTTTCCTTCTTAGCAAGCAGAATTCTTTTTGCCTTGATACAACTTGGTCAGCTTCCTTCATTTTTTAGAGTAGAAAAAATTCTTCTGATACGCAATGAAAAAGTCAAGGATATAACATGATGAACAATAATTCCTAGGAGAATGTGCATTTATAATAATACTTAATATATAGTATTAATAGCATGATTGAAAAGACTGAGTTGGCCCATTACATTTAATTTACCCCTGCAAACCTTTCATATTGAATGTTTATTGTAAACACTTTGGCTCCTCCTTCAGCATCCATATATATATCATTCAATTTGCTTTACTTCTAAGAACGAGAGCAAAGTTAAGGTTTTAAATTCATCCTGCAGCTGAGTATGAATCTTTCTTGACACAGAATACCGTGTATTTTCCATTAACACTCTGTTCTTAAAAATAAAATGCTATTGTATTATCTGCATTCAAATTAAAAAATTAAATTAAAAAGTGTCTATTTTCCAAGCTTCCCAGGTCTTTAAGCAAATCTTACAGTTGTTTGGACTTTATAATTTTTATTATATACTTCATGCATCATTAGTTTCAAAAGCTGTTTAAATTACAATACTTATTATGCTGAAATGGAATTGCTTTATCCTGTTAGGGAAAATGGCTGTTGTGTAATTACTGATACATAACTGAACTTTTCCTTGAACCATGCAATTTCTGCATTCTAATTAGGTCTCCATATCTCATTTACATATTTACATGCTTTTAAAACCCTGATGAAATGGAATTTGCTCAGGACTGGTAAATAGTTCATTAGCAATAGCAGAGAATAAGAAATTTATGGAGAAGATAGCCATTCTGCTGCATCCCAAGTAGTTCATTCCTTCAAACACGAATTTTCAGTTCTCATTGGCTTCTTCTCTTTTAGTATTCAAGCTGTTTATCAATAACAAATTATCATCTCATCTACTGATTTACAATGCAAGTAAGAAATAGTCTAGTACTCACCTTAGAAATATGTGGAAAAGTGGTGTGAATGAAGAAAGTTTGGAAGGCTTTGCGGTTTGTTATTTTTTGTTAGTGCGTTTGTTTATCTATACACTGACACTTCCCGAAGTTTTCTCATTTCTATGTCCTTACACTGGATTCAGGGAATTGGTATTGGAATCTCAGCACTTCTGTTTCTGTAGGCATTATTCATAATTACAGAAGCCTTGATCCAGCCAAACCTATCCTGCTGTCATGGAAAGTGACCTCTGCATCCTGCCCCCTTACCTGGAAACAGGTGAGTCTATAGACAGAATTAAGCAGTAGAGATGTAGTGAGAAATTTAAGCATGTAGCTGAGTTGCAGCAGTGTGTTTTATCCTTATTGAAGGGTTTCTTCACCCATCCTTTCTATTCCAGTTAATGACTGCCCTACTGTTTCAGTCCCTGGTGGATTTCTTGATTTCCCATTATCTAATGTTGGGATTGTAAGCACTCTGCTGCGCTGTATCTTTTCAAATACATTTACCATCTTCCTTGAATGTAGATGTGAATCATTAAATCTGCTATATCCTTCACTCTGATACTGCATATTTTCTGTGTGTTGAGGCAGCTAAACTAGTTCTCTATTATTTGAGAAGGGAAATTGTATTTACAGAGGTTTGAATAACCCCTTTTACTCATTAAAATTTTAGATAAATATATATTTTTTTCTTGCTGTTTCTGTTCCTACATTTTTCTTTACACTTAGATTCAAATTACTTGTTGAATTCCCTCTGGTAGAGTAAAACTTGGTAGAGTAAAACTTACATCTGTCCCAAACTCTTACCTGGCCTTCCAACAGAACTTGTAGAATGCATTTGTCTTTCGATTTAGATCTGATTTAAAATATGTGTGCTGTGTGTTTTATTCCAGTTTGAATATCTCATATATATTGAGATTACAGGAAACTCAAATGTGTACAGTGATGTAGAAATCCATCATTTTCCTGTGATCTAAGGAGGCAATACTTCTAGTTAATTTGTAATATATTAAATCTCATGAACTTATGCTTTTTACATATGGATGTTTAAAACAAAAGTGAATTATGAATCTTGTTATATTTTGATCCAGTAATTAACAATTTGTGCTATTATGTTGCAGTGCTTAATAACTCTGAAATCATAACCCTTAAAAGGTATTAAAAACAGGCTGTAGTAAAAGACAAGTTTCTTTCTTATGTCACTGTGGGCACTTCATACAATCGGAAGATCTTGGAACAGATCCTCCTGAAAGCTGTGTTAAGGTACATGCAAGACAAAAAGGTGATTCAAGACAGCCAGCACAAATTCACCAAGGGGAATTCATTCATGACCAATCTGGTAGCCTACTATGATGGAATGACTGCATCAGTCAATAGGGGAAGATTTGACCAGTGTCATCCACCTGGACTTCTGTAAGGTCTTTTACATGGTCCCACAGGACATTCCTATCTCTAAATTGGAGAGATATGGACTTGAAGAATGGACTGTTCAGTGGATAAGGAATTTGCTGGATGGCCACAATGACAGTGTTGTGGTCCGTGGCTCTATGTTCAGGTGGAAGCCAATGACAAGTGGTGTCCCCAGGGTGTCTATCTTGGGGCTGAGGCTCTTTAATGTCTTTATCAACAGCCTAGACAAGTTCAAGTGGGATCAAGTTCACCCTCAACAAGTTTGCAGAGGACACTAAGCTCTACTCTGCCTCATGAGGCCCCATCTTGAGCACTGTGTCCAGACCTGAGCACCCCAGAATAAGAAAGATGTGAAAATGTTGGCATGGGTGCAGAGGAGAGCCATAGAGACGGTCAGAGAGCTAAAGCACCTCTCCTACAAGGAAAGGTGGAAGAAGCTGGGCTTACTCAGTCTGGAGAAGGCTCCAGCAAGACCTCATTGTGATCTTTCAGCACCTAAAAGGAGCTTTTACAAAAGATGGAGACTGACTTTTTACACGGCCTGATAGTAATAGGACAAGGAAAGGCTTCCAAGTAAAAAATGGGAGATTTAGATTAGATGTTAGGAGGAAATTCTTTACTCAGAGGATGATGAGGCACTGGCATGGACTACCCAGAGAAGCTGTGAATGCCCCATCCCTGGATGTTCTCAAGGCAAGGTTGGATGGGGCCCTGGGCAGCCTGATCTGGTAGGTGGTAGCCGTGACCATGGCAGAGGGATTGTAACTAAATGATCTCTAAGGTCCCTCCCAACCCAAGCCACTGTACAATTTTATGGATCCATGAATGCTACTGAAGATAACTGACAATTGTATATGAATATACAAGGAAAAATGGTTTCAAATTTAAAGAGGGTAGACTTAGGTTAGATATAAGGAAAAAGACTTTTACAGTGAGGGTAGTGAGGCACTGGAATGGTGGTGGATGCCCTGTCCCCGACAACTTTCAAGGCAAGGCTGGATCAAGCCCTGGGCAACCTGATCTAGATGTAGATGTCTCTGTTCATTTCAGGAGAGTTGGACTAGATGACCTTTAAATGTCCCTTTCAGATCTAAGGGTCCTATGATTCTATGACTCTGATAATTTTATTAAAATATATGCTCGGATTTTTTAATGGAGACTTATACCACTGTATTTCTGCACTTCATTATTTTACAGTGATGGTAATAAGCATTATTATCTTTTTTTTACCTTGTTTTGATATCGTGCTATATCTTTAATATTATTAAACACGACATATATTCATGGCTCACACCAATGCAGTTATAGTCGATGATTATATCCTTGTTAATTTCAGCAATATGGGGTCACAACTGGATTGAATTACATCTTCATATACATGCTTTCCAAGCAGAAGTGAGAATTCCTCTTGATGGTCTCTGTTCACAGCTCTCAAACATAATAATTTGCTAAGAATGTCTGTTATACTTATGGAAAGAAATTAAAATCGTTATTAGCTCTGGCAAGTACTTTCTATTTTATATAGATTCTGAAATGTAGTGTCTATTAAAACCTTTTAATATGAATATACTAGTTAACTACATTGCAACTACCGTTTACAGTTTATTGCATGAGTTTGATGCAAATGTAGCTTTACTTCTATCAGTACTCCTTGATGGTGATGCTGATCTATATATATCTGATAAAATTTAAATCTAAATGATTCCTTCATGTTACAGCATTTTAGTTGTTTAGTGGAATAGATTATTCACGCATGGATTTTAAATGGGGAAGAAATCACTTTTTTTAAGGACATCAAGTAAGATAAAACCCACAGGAGTATTAAGACTCGTGAAAGTCATAAAAACTTGTCTGTGTGCAGAAAAAGGACAGCACACTGTATAAAGTAAATTATTGTTAATGTATTGATAATAAATTATTTAATTTCAATACTTTAAAAGATTTGAAGGTCCTTAAGGTTTTCACATCTATAAAGAGATTCTGGAAAATAAGCTCCTTTAAGACTTCAGATGGTATGTCTTTGCATGCTAGGTAAATTTTTTCACATAAATGACAGAAAAATAGAGGGAATCAGTAAGAAGAAGATGAAGAATGAAGAACATAACACCAAAAAGAAAAACCATTGTAAACAGCTAAATAAAAACAGCTTGGGTAATTACATCAGTCAGTGTAAAAATCTGGCAATCTTCAATAATCAGAAGAAAAATACTTAGGAAAAAAAAAAAAACTGATTGTGGAAGATTGGAAGGAACATCTTCAGCAATTGAAACCAGATCCCTGCAGCCAAATCATACAATTCTATAGATAATTGCATGACGTTTACTCCGTAAACCAGTTAAAGACAAAACTCTTAATAGCAGTGTGCTCAGAAACCTTTCTTTTCTGCTTACTAACAATCTTATTCTGATTTTCAGCATTTCTCATCTGTTCTCACACATAAACAGATGGTCTCCCTCCTTGATGTTTACCCAGGTGATGATTTATCAGGGCAGATTATGGTAATTTTAGCTTTTCATTAGCTTCTGTCTCCAGCACACTGCTCTCATCTCCATAATCCCATATGCCACGTTTACAAAATTGCACTGACAAGCAGAGAACGCTCTCAGGTAAAGAAAGGAGGAGATGGAGCTTAGTGTCTTAGAAAGGAGACCTCAGCATTCTTTACTAGTGGCTTCTCTTACCTGATATATTCCTTTGTTTTATCAGAAGAGAAGAACTATTTTTTTGAGATCCTTCACTAGGCTAAGAAAGCCACAGCATATCAACCTGCTTGAACAGGAGCCTCACCGTTCTTCACTACCCTGTTTCTTCTCCAAAGGGAGGCTCATCAGCATCATTAATGCTCTTCTAAAATGATCAGGGTGTAAGAGATAGACCAAATCATGCTTATTACCTCCAGACATCACCATGGTAAGAGTGTTTATTTGTACTATTCCGCCAAAGATAAACACTTAATCATGGCTAGTAAATTCCACAAAATGAAAAGAATGTCCTAACTTTAGTGGTCTTTGAATCAGTCTCATTGCACACTAAGTAATATTTAAAAAGGACAAGTTGTTTCCATGCTTTAACAATCCCATGACCAGGAAAATCACTAATAAGCACTAAACGTTAAAACAAATTGCAAACAGCATAAAACATTTTTATCATTTTCATAGCCATGTGTACACATCAGCCATAGCCTAATTGCTAAGACAGAATTACACTCCTAATTAAAATGATTTTTTCCTTTCGAATGGAGTATGAAATGGCATTATTTAATTACTGAATTCAGGTGAGCTTCAAATTTCTGCATGCTGATCTCACAATATTAGTCGTTTGAATGACCTGTATTTTCAGTTTGTCATGAAACTACTGCAAGCTACATAATGGAACTAATGCAGCTGCCACAGCTGTGCAGGGCAATAATCAACAGCTTCTTTGTTGCTGGAGAGTGTATTGAGGCTGCACATGATGTGCACTGAGAAAGGCTTTTTATTGCAGGGAAGAATCTTGTGTGTATTAACACGTTTTCTCAGAAAATAAATCAGCGTATAGGCAGACATAGTGAACGGAGAAGGGCAAGGATGATAAGTTATTTTGATCTAAACTTTTGACAAGTTAAGAAAAAATGTTCTGGATAAAAAGTGCAAATTGAAATTTAGAGCTGAAATATAATCCCACTGCTATAATAAGCAGTAACAGTAAAACAACAACGAATCATCTGTGTGGCAACACTTCACCACTAGTAAACTTGAGATATAGAGCCTTTCTTTCTTGCTCTGATCCCATGTACCAGAAACAGCTGGCTGTTTACTTGTGTGCTCACATACAAGCAAAGGATAAATGTCCTTCAGCATGATGGAGAGGCCAGAATCCTACAGCAAGACACGCTCAGATGTGTATTTGGTATCTGTGTTCCCTGCCCAGGTACTCTGGGAGTCATTGCAGAGGTGGTCACTGTCAGCACAGACCAGGGGCTACTCTATCCTGGACACAGCCAGCTCCAGCTGAATCTAACAGCCCCATCACAGTTGAACTCCACCAGCCAAGATGCTGGCATGTAGCTAAGGTAAAGGAAAATGCCAGACAGAAAGAAGGAGGTGAGAAAGAGCGAGAAGCAGCAGAGGAAGTACCAGGGGCAGAAAAGGGCAAGGAGGTGCTCCAGAAGCCAGAGCAGGTAGTTCTTGCTGCTTGCTGGAGAGACTCTACACAGATAGTTACTGCAGCCTGTGCACAACATAGCGGATGGGTATGTCCTGAAGGAAATGTGGCTCATGGAGAATACACAACAGAGAACAGTTGTCTTAAAGGAGCTTTATCCCATTTGAAACCTGTGCTGGAGCAGAAAAAAAGCATGTGGAGCCAAATGTATCTGACCCCAGCCCCTCCTGGGCTGCTCATGGCATGAAAGGAGTGAGAGGAGTGAAGGAGTGGGGCTGAGCCTGAGCCTGGGAGGGGAGAGAGGAAAGGTATTGTTTTAATGTTTGCCTTTTTTTTTTCTCTCACTACTCAAATATATTTAAATTGGCAATAAAATAATTTTACTCAAGTCTGCTTTGCCTGCAATAATAATTTTTAAGCAGTGTCCCTGTCTTTCTCTTTACCCACAAAGTTTCACTGCCTTTCCTGCTAGGTGGGGCTGAGTAGGTGTTCCGGTGTCTGCCAGGGCTAACCCAACACAATCCACTGTGCATCCTTCATTTACATCTGCTTCTTCTGAGCAACCAGGGACAGTGATCCTGACCACTGTACACCACAGAGTTGGTGATCTGCATAGCTGCTAATCTGATTAGAGGCAGTCCCGTGCTGCAATGCACTGTCCTGAATACATAGCTGTGCCTTCAGGCCTGTGCTGTTCTGCACAAATACCTTGACTGCAGGACACGCTCTGAAGGTTACCCATAATGGAAGAGCCTGTAAATAGTTCTCGCTTAGTGCCAGTGATTACAATACCTGCAGGTTCTCAGTGAATATCCTTTTGCTTGAAAGTAGAAATGATTAATAAAGCTGTTTTCTTCTAAGAAAATCCTGTTGGAGCTCTACATTCTGGTGAACTTCTCTGTGGAGAGGGCTGTCTGATGCTGCACAATGTGAGATTCCTAGCATCTGAAGAAATGTAAGATTATCTATCCTTTTTCTCCAACTTTAGTTAGCTCTAAGAAATAGTATTTTGAAGAATACCATTTCGGTGCTTTGGCTAACATCTTTGTGCAGACACAGCCTCCTGTACACGACACGCTCCTCCTTGGTGATGGAAGGAGAAAATGGACAGGAATGTGAAAGCTCATGAGTCAGGTTGAAGACAGGGTGAACAATTATCATTACAGGAAAAAAAAAAAAAGACTCACCTAGGGGAGAATTAATTTGTTGCTTATTAAAAAAAAAGTAATTATTTATTAAAGTAGTGGGACACAAGAAGGCAAGTGCTAAACCAACACTTCTCACCTCCTTCTCAGACTTAATTCCACTCCTGTTTTACTTGTGCAGAATAATAGTCTATACAGAAATTTCTGTCAATCATAACAGCACTTCCTCTACAAAATTATTTGTGATGATTTCTAGTCAGCAAAATTAAAAAACAAACAAACAAAGAAGCTTCCATATTTCCTTCCTGCTACTATGTTGAATAGCGTTAAGAAAACATTCAACAGTTATGAGATGTAATTAAGGTTCAGAATTACCTGTATCTATGAATCTGCTTCAGCTCCACAAGCCATATGGACTCACAACCCTTTCAGTGCTTCAGGATACTACTCCCTCTACGCTTTATGAAGAAAATATGTAATTAAAACATAATTAAAGCAGAGATATATGAATAATTATTTATTTGGTTCATGTACCAAACAAGATAAATTCATTATTTAAAACAGGAAAAGTGAATTCATTTTGATATAAAATTAAATACTCTTTAATTTTCAGGAAAAATTGAGCGCTAAATAGTGCCAATGTGTCATAATATAAGCATATTAGGCTTTACTTTCTTCAAAATTATATTTCATACGCTGATATTTTACCAAAATTATTTTATTCAGTAAAATCTCAGCATATTATTTCTGGCAGCTAGAAGTACACTTTAATACATCACAATTATTTAACTCATCAGTCAAAACTGTTAAGATTCATCATTCTCCTTTCACAGGACAGGAAAATGAAGTCTAAGTTCTTGTTATTTAAGTGCTGGTATATAAATTACCTCAGTGTCATATGTTAGTGATTGAGATAATGCATCTGGTAATGTTGAGATATACTAAGTTATTCACATAGATTATTATAGGTCTGATTAAGCTGTTGTAGCCTTATTGTAGAATCTTGTATTGTAGATAAATGTAGCCTTATTGTTAGAATTTACACACTAATACACTCATCTACTTTCAGGCAGTGTCAAATCAAAAAGGGCGATGACATCCCTGGCCCTGGGGCCTCCTGCTCACATGGCAAAGTACATCTATCATTTCACACAAAACAACATGGCAAGTAATGGTGTTCCCAAGTGCTTAACAGAAGGGGGAGGCCAGAATATATTTGAATGACAGAGGGTATTAGCTTAAGTTTTCCAAGTATTTAATGTCCAACGTTTCAGCTTTCCTCATTGTTTTGTGCAGTTTCAGGCTCCAGGTGAACTTTTTGCGAAGTTCTATGTGCTCATTTGAATTTGCCTTTCAGACACGAGTTTCAAATTAAAATTAATGGTGCCAAAAGATTATAAATGCACTACCCGCTTCAAGCTTCCCCTCAGTGGTCATCATTCACAGTATACTGAGTACACTATTCTTTTAACCTTACTGCTCCTATAAACATATCTCCCTTTATGAGATCTGAGATGCAAGGTTGTTCAACAACTTAATCATCTCCAAAGTCAGTAGTAAATAAATGACCTATAGTACAGCTTGATGTATCCAGTGTTTGACAATGACTTTGCCATACAATGATACAGACTCAGCATCCCAAATGCACTCCCCATCCTCTTCAGTATGGCTGCTTTCTGTTGCTGTCACAGTTACATGCAATATAATCCAATTAAAGCAGATTTACAGTTTTACACTCTGATCCGAAAACTACACTAATGTAATTTTTATTCATTTTAAGGCTTTGCTGAGAAGAGAGTGGCTGAGAAGCTGTATTTTCTCATTCACATTAACAGTAGTACTAAAAAAGTAGTAATAAATAATTTCTTCCAAAAATTTGTGCTAAAGATGCTGAAATTTGCCACTTTCTCTTACAGGTCTGCAACCTATATTGTAGCCATGACTGGGAAAGAAGAGCCTTTCATTCATCTCTCCTTCTAAACAATTGTTGGAAGCTGGGTAGAATGGTGGATAAGAGCAGTAGATTTTTTCTTGTACAGGTTGATGTAAGTTATGAGTTATTAATTCTCTCCCACCTGCCCCAAAGCAATACAAAGGAGCTCTGAGAACTCCAATTTTGCCCTGAAAATTGGAAAGTTTCCTTATTTATCACCAGTTTACACCATTAGTGAGAGTCTTGGTGTCATCTTAAAAACCTTTTACAGAAACACTTTATTTAATTAAAAAAAAAAAAAACCTTTATAAAGAAAGAGAACTAGAGTTAGCATTATCTGGTAGAATTTCTGTAGTTCACAAAAGAAAAGGAATGTTATATAGATTTTCTTAATAAGTCTTGAGTTGCTTCTTCTGCAAGATTTAAGTTCTAAATTTGCTTATAATTATTCAGCTGGAGCAGTTAGTGCCTGAGCCATGAGAAGAACATGTGCCAGAGGAGTAGCCAAAGAAGACTTGAAACTGAATTAGTTGGGCATTCCTGGTAATTATTAAGCCACAATGGTATGCTAACAGGAGAAGCAACAGCTTTTGCAGGCTAACTCATGAGCACAGTGGAGCACATGCAAGGTCCACAGTATCTGGAATTACCAAGAACAGCTTTTGCATCTGTTTATGAAAAAAGTGAAAATGTGCAACAGCACCGAAGAAGGTTTCCAAGGAATCTTACAGCTCACAGGGAATCTGTGATTTTCTTAGTACAACATAGAGTGATAGAGAAGAAATGAATTGGCCAAATAACTTTGGTGTATGGATTTATTGGTTACTTCTAAGTAATATGTGGTTTGTTCACTTTTTCTTTGCCATCCCAGTGCTAAGACTTCCTAATTAAAGAGATGACCCTTTAACTGTGAAATCTATATTCTCTCTACTTATTGCACAGCCTGCCATTTTTAAACTTGACTCTTGAGTTTCATTCTAGGATGATTATTACTTTTATCAAGGTAATTCTATCAAATCTGCTTTCCAAGAAGGAAAGCTCTTAGATAAAATTAAATTACCTCTTTGTAGGATGTTAATAGACTTTTTAATGTGAAACTATGAGACTGACATAAAATAGTGATACAAATATTATTGTAAATGTGAATCATAGTAAACTTTTATTTACATTCTAGTTTTAATTATTTTTTGGGATATACCAATTTCTGATCAAACTTGTCTTTTCAAGTATCTATAATCAAATATCTGATTTCAAGTTCTTGTGAGAACTATTTACTGAAAACAGGCTTTAATCACCTTGAACACATTAATGCTAAAACTGTCCCTTCAAGGCATTTAATCACATTCAGGAAAATACAGACTAATGATAGCAGAAAGCTCAGAATTTCTCAGTATTTCTGGAACTATGCTTCCTTCAACATAGTTAAGGACATGAAGCATTGATTACACTACAAGTTAATTTAGTTCTAAAGATAAAAGTAGCTCTCATCCAGCCTTTCTGTTAAGCAAGATATTTGAAGCAACATGACAAGGCTTTCCTGTGCTAAATTCAAGCAGGAGATTTGGAGATTCTTCCCTTTATCTGTTACTATAGACAGGATATCATAGTTTTAATTGGGAATTTTATTAGCAGTGAGACACATTCTATTACAGAGATGCAATAGGTGCTTTGCCACAACCAACAATTCTCAGACATACCAAAGACATCAAGAGTAAAATACATCATACTTTTTCATCAAAAAAGTATGTCAATTCAGTAGCTGTATTTGTCATGTTTGAAAGTCAGAACTCTGGGAACAGAAAATGTGGAGCAATTTTACAATTTGGGTTTGCTAAAATCACTCATGGAGTTATCACAACCCATTTCAACAGTACTTACAGATCAATCAGACAAGACACGTCACCAACAACTTGTCTCTTTGCTCTCCTGTTTGCACTGGTTGTTTGCTACAATAATTATAAGCAGTAAAATAAGGCAAAAATAGTCCTTGCAAGTAACTTCCACCAGGCATTTTGAATATTTTTAATTTAGAGTAAGTGATAAAATCACTAGAAATAGATTGGAGCTTCACAGCCACAAGCTGAAAGACTGAGTAAGTTTCCTGAAGGAAATCTTTCTGCTAGCTGCAAGACAGAAAGGAAATAGTATCCCTTGCTAAAATCTGTGCATTAACTTTACTCATCTATATATATAGCTACATCTTATATAGGTAGATATATATAATATGAAGTTAGATATATATAATAAGAAGTGATGAAACTGAGGCATATGACACCTTTTATTCTGGGCAAGCTAGAGAACAAAAAAGAAAATGCAATTCCAATTGAATTTTGTGTTTGTACAATTGATTTAATGAAACAAGGTTGCATGCATACATTTCAATTTATTTCGGAAAACATCATCCTTGGTCACTAATTTTTTTCCAATGGGAAATAAGCCAGACTGTGTTCATGAAACTGTATTAAATCTGTCTTGCAGCAGTCCTCACTATCTTCATTTTGTTTCAGAAGAAAATGCTCAGAAGCAATCTCTTCCTTGTGAAAGGGAAGATTGTCTTTTCTTGGGTGAAATTCACTTGCTTATGCCCCACCTACTCCCTCCTTTAGAATGACAGGTCGTTTCACTTCATGAAAAATCTGCTTAGTCTGTTTTGTTCTATGCAACATCCCTCTCTGAAGAGCACCATTTAGTCAGTTGTGACTTCTTTTAGACTCCCAGTTTTGTGACAGGATTTTCTTTGATTCTATCCGCCCCTAATATTAGAATATTCTGTGACTATATTGTTCTGACAGAGAGGGTCAGACTTTTGAGACTCAGAGCTGTTAATCTACACTTTTGAATACTCTTATGCACTGCATTGTGCAATGCAGTGCTGATCCCATCTTAAAAATAGACTTGGACTGAAGACTTTATTACAGATACATTAGACACATTAAGTCTATTTTTATTTCCCTACTCTCACTTCTTTCTCTTTTTATAACAAATTTGGGTTATGTTCCTGAATGAACTGGTATAGAAAGTTCTGCTTCTTTCTTTGTGCTGCTGTATCTCCACTGGGATTCATTATTTGCTTACGAGCATCCCCTGCTGTTCCTCTTTGAGGGAGCTGCTCACCTAGGTAGGATTCTTTATATATTAACAACTCCAAACTAATACTAACACAATAATATACATGCATAACATTGCAACATCACAGTAGCATGCTCCATACAATGGACCCAAATGCCAACACTGTGGGAGCCAAACTCCTCAAAAAGGAATGAGAATGTATTCAGTAAATGTGATCAAGGCCTTTTATATTAATCAGTAGTAAAATTCAGAAGCACAGGGAGTAAATCTTCTGGTAAGAAGAAATCAATAAACAGTAAAAGCCATGTGCTGCAGGCTTATACTTCTAGTCACTGTTAGTTTCTTTAAATAGACTTAGTTGTATTTCTTCTCAGTAGTATCTGACTCCTCAGATGGCTAAGATACAGAAAATCAAAACAAACTGCCTTCTGGCACTTTTTCTCTGTCAGCTGCCTACTTTGCAACATTCGCATACATTTGTGCCAAATGTCTACCAAACACAATGCGTGATATGCCAGTACAATACACTGAGATTTGCAATAAAGTTGCCTGTCTCACAGCATGAAAACAGATTTCATTAGACAACAGGAGGGCCTATACATTCTCCACTTCAGAGATGGATTTCTAATCCTGAATTTCTTCCTGAAAACTTCCAATTGGCTGATATGATAGACATAGAGTAAAACTATAGGTTGACCATGCAGAATTTTAACAAGTAACTTCAGTATCAACAAACAAACAAAAAAAACCCTATAAACTAATTTCAGATTCAGTCATGTTCTCATAATTGTAGCAAAATTAACTCCACAAGAGTTGGCAGAAAATATTTAAACTTGTTTTTCCTTTGTAAGCGAAAACAGCTAGACAAAGATTGACTTGATGGATTATAGATGTGCATCACCTGAGGATGAAGATGCAGGTCAATGATTTAAAGAGTGATTGATTCCAGCACAGTGAATGGATTTATTAAAACACAGCATAAATGGTTGGGTGACACTCATTTTTGCAGTTCAACAAACTTATCAGTTTCTTGTCCTGAAAATCAAATGTTCGGTGTTTCTCATATAATGCAATGATGCCTCCATGATGCATACTTCAACCTAGATATTATGTCATCTGTTGTACTTCAGGGGTCTTATGGGCATGAGAACAATGGAAATCTTAGGGCTGAACAGCTTATTTTGACATCAATCAAAATCTAAATACATTGGCATGCCTATGACCAACTCCCAAAATGACTATGATGAAGTTCAATGTTACTTACATTACAAATGAATGAGAATATATAAGGAATTCTTCCCTTCAATTTAATAATTGATCAAGGGAAATTTTAACTTGGACTCAGCCAAAGAAATACGTTTTATCAAAAAACAAAGTTGTCATTCTTACTCTTCTCCATTGCTACTGTAATAATATGATTTATATGCTATATATTATAATGCCAATTTAAGCAATGAATTTTTTCCCTTCTAATTTTTATTTAGAATTTCTGTTAATTACATCATAGGTTAAACAAAAAATCTAGGATCAAAGTAAGTGAAATGATTTGATGTGTTTGTGCTTCCAAACACAGTAATAATTTAAAACTTCTTTTTGATGTGTTTAAAAGTAATGCACTGACATCAGAAATTACTTAATGTTGAAGTTATGAAGGTTTGAATTTAGGATACTAAAATTGTAACCCACAAACTTACCTGCTTTCCTCTAATTCTCTGTTGTACAAAATAAAAATATTTTGAACCAATTACTGTTAAGTTCTGTGCTCTTGTGCTGTAGTTTAGGCATTCAGAATCTTGATGTCTGAGTCATGTTGGAAACTCCATACTGAAGAGAAGTCAGTATTTTCAGAAGGGAATTCATATACCCTATTTTAGGTAACTATCTTAAGAAAAACAACATATCTTCACATCTGCTCTTTACTTTTGAAAATTTAACTTATATTTTTGTCTTCTTAAATACAGAAATACAACTCTTGTCAGTCTAAAATTAGGTGAACATGAATACCCACCCAATTCTCTGAAACATATATTTGGTAATGTATTTGTTAAAATAGCTTTAAATATGGTTATATAAAAAAATAATAATAATAAACAAGAACCAGTATGTGCCAGAAGCAAGTACTATCCATATAACACTTACCCTGAAATTTCAAAATATGCTATTGGATTCACCGAGTTGGAAAGGATTAGATGGGCATTTGGTAGGACTGAAATTCCATGTTTAGCATGTTGCACTGTGGGATTTCAGTTTACATGCAAAATCTTAGTAACACTAGTTGGATGTACTTTGGACCATGATCAAGCAAAAGCAAAATATGCTTCTCCTGCTTCAGAAGGAACATTGATAGCATTAGATCAGTTCAGGCATCCCTTTATATATTCCCACAATTAGACTTCTGCTCTCTCTCAATGACATTTTTCAGACTTGAAATGCTCTCCCAGAGAAGACCGTTTTGTTAACCAGTATCCTGACCCTTCCAAACTGCTGCTTGTGGTTGGTGTGCTGTATCTCCTAGTGTCATTACCAAGAAAAGTTTGGTTCCAGCATTCTTGTAACTCTTCTTCAGGAAGCTGCAGCCTGCAGTCAGAAAATCAATGGGATGTCCATCTAGCTCATGCTTATTACACATTAGTCAAATGGAAAACATTTCTGCTTTCATGTGTCTAAAATCGAAAGAATGATAAATTGGATGTTGACAAGGAAAAGTCCAGCAGTGATAGCTGGGAAGTTCTTTTGTTTTACTGGCCAATTCTATGATTTATAATCTTTGCTATAACAGTTTATTTGAGAATTTCTGAATTTGCTAGCTGTCAACTTCAACCACTTTGAAATTAAGAATATCTGCCTCAGAATTGAAGAAGTGTAAGTTAGAGGTCAGCTGGCTAAACACGTCTATGTTTTGTCCCAAAATTTCGATCAAATTTCCAGTATTATGGGTCAGTTTGCTGTTATTACCACTGTTAATCGCACTACTGACATCAATATGTAAGACAAAGGATAACTTTTTCATCTCACAGTGATGATCATTGCACAACAGTTAGCATTTTTTTCTAGTTCAAAGCATAGTATTTTGAATGTAACCAAACCTGTTTGTTCTAAGAGGTATTATAATAGTCTCCTGGAGGTGATGTTTTGGCAACTATGAGGGGTATTTTCAATAAGATTACAGACACATGTAAACACAAAAACAGGACCATTGAGTAAAAAAATGAAGATACATATACCCCTGAAAAGTAAGTTGGTCTGATGAATAACATATTTTTAATATAATTATTTAATACAATTATTTGCATTTAGCCTTAAATTATACCCCAAGTTTGCTCTTTTAAAATATCAGAACTATATTCTTCTTGTCAAATGTGTACAGAAGTTTTAATTCATCTTGACAAATTGAAATTATTGTATGCTTTTGTAAATCTTTAGACTAGAGAGGTTTGAGTATTTTATCCAAACAAGCCACAGAAATAATTCTGGGTAGTTTATCAGACTAAAGCTAATATGCTGTTTGCTAGTCCCAAGGGCAAGTAGCACAGAACAGACCATACCCTCACCACCCCCAGAAGAAACAATGTGGACTGAATGTTATTGTCTTTGGGAATGTTCTGTAGTAAGTGATTCACAGAGATTTGAAAATTAGCAAAATTAAAAGATGAGTCTGTGATATCTTTGCATCAGCACTTCATCTGTTACTTGGACACAAAAAGCATACAAATCTAACATAGAATGAGGCAGCTCTTTTGTCAGATTAAATGGCAGGTTCTTCTACTGAGGAAATAAATTATATCCTTGATTTTTTTCACTGGATTTCCTGTATATTCCACCATCTTGCACAAAAGGAAATAATTTTTCAGTCATTTTAGACTGCTAGTTCAGCTTCTCAAGAAAAGTCTGGTTTTGGACAATCAGAATTAATAATTAAAGCTATTATGACATATTTTATTACCTTTCTTTATTATAGCTATGTCTTGGAGGTGGCAAAGTAGATATGAAATGAGATTTATAAGATCCAAGTTAACCCAAACTTTAAGAAAAAAAATTGTGGATCCCTCAGTACGTAAGTTCATTGGTCATTTAATTAATCTGAGCAGAAAATCTGGAAGTTTTTCTCTATTAAAAAAGCAAGATTCTGATGAAGGGAAGCACAGAGCTGATGTAAAACATGATATCTTTTCAGATAGGATTATACATATAATGATACTTCCTGCTGTAAGAAGGCATTGGGACTTCAGGATTAAAAAGACCCCTCATATTCTTTCTTCCTGCTTTTAAAAATATATTTTAATTTCATTGTAGAAAAAAAATGCTGTCTTTCCGCGCCTCATGAGCATAGCCCTATATAGTAAGAACAGTACTTTGACTTCGATTAATCTTTCAGTGTTATCCAGACATTTATATTTTAAATTACATGTGAACAGTTTATCTCAAAAATAATGCCACCATATTATTTTTGAATACTATAATTCATAGTGACCTAATCACCATAGCTCTTGCCATAAAACACAAATACTTTGCACTAAGAGAAATATATTCCTTTTACTGATGATTGTCTTTTCTCCTGAGATGATCTGCACATGATTATTTGCTTTAAGAAGAGGGAGATTTAGTTAACTGACGTTAGCAAAGATAGATTAAAAAAATTATAAGCAATAGTAGACCAAGCATCATCGTATGATTGATTCTATGCTGTATTTTCTTCCAATAATTTTCCATTTAAGGTCTGGAGTTTTAAAAGTTGGTTTTGGTATTGACATTGCATAGCAGTGATGAAAACAGAATGGTTACCAATACAAACACGAGGGCTCTGTGAACACTTCAAGCTGATATTAACTTGCATATTCCTCTGACCATACCCTCACTCTTCATTCTTCAGTAGCCCTTTGCTCCCTCTCCCTTAAACTAGCACAGGTACTCATGGAGCTGTACAACAAACCAGATGACATTAAATTAACCTTTTTTTCCCCTTTTCTAATCTGTTAGTTTAACTTAGATCTCTGTCGTTTTTGAACTGGGGAGCCCAGAACTGGACAGGGTATTCTAAATTTATCCTAATGTGGGTATTCTAAATGTGTCTAAATGTGGTCTCAGCAAGGCTGAGTAGAGTGGGAGGATCACCTCCCTCAGCCTGCTGGCCACGCTCTTTTTAATGCACCCCAGGATACCATTGGCCTTCTCGGCCACAAGGGCTCACTGCTGGCTCATGGCCAACCTGTTGTTCACCAGAACACCCGGGTCCTTCTCCATAGTGTTACTCTACAGCAGAAGAGTATAGAGACTGAGGCAAAAATGTTTATTGAGTTAAATGGTCAGATCCTGTGCCATTTCAGAAAGTACTATGATTGAGACAAGTCATCTTTATCTTGGCTGAGATTAGATGTTTTGAGAACCAAAGTTTCAATGGAAACTTGAAAATACCCATTCGTATTTCCTCAGTCAATCTACTTGATTTATCTGTCTTAGAAAGCAAGCAGCCTTTCACCTTCCTATGAAGGTGAAATATTGTTTTACAGAAATATTCATTTAGATTTACTAAGTGCCCCAGTTTATGCCATCGCAGCATGAATAATAACAGGCTAACATTAAGAGAATACCCACTTTGAAAGGCCATCATTTACATCCTTGATTTTAGGGAAATGCCTCATTAAGATGGATATCAAAGCACAAATTTAAAGCTAAGCATGTGCAAAAATTGTTGAAGTGGAAGCAAAGGTGTGCTTAAAGATATTTCTATAATTTGATTTGTATTATGTGAGTAAATATTGTCATTTCTACATATTCTACATTATGTATTTCTACAACTGAATAAAATGAGATTGTGTCAGGGACTTAAGCATTGACCAATTAAACCATTGTCACACATATTGCTTTTTGTTCACATACTGGAGGCATACTTTCACCTAGTGCCAGCTAGACCTCTGCAAAGCCTGGGCACACACAGAGCAATTCCACAGGTGCTGTTATTTCCATAGAAGAGTGTGGAGTAGAGACTACACAGGATGCTACTATGCAGAAGTATTTGCCAAGATGTTTACTTCTTCTTCACGAGGTTCCTGTCAGCCCTCTTCTGAAGCCTATTGATGTCCCTATGGGTGACAGAATGATACTCTGGTGAATTAGCCACTTCTCCAATTTTTTTCTTCCGCAAAACTGCTGAGCGTATAACTCTGCCCCACTATTCAGAGTACTAATTAAGATACTGAAGATGACCAGACCAAGTACTGACTGCTGGGGTACACTGTTCTAGACTCCACTAATCACAACCCTCTGGGCCTGGCCATTCAGACAGCTTTTGATCCACATATTTGCATAGTTTTTCCAGCTCTCCTGTACTCATTTTTTTATGCATCAGGAATGTAGAGACAAAAAACTTAATAAGAGTATTTACCTATAATGAGATTTGCCTGTTCATCTTCCAAGATAAAATGCTTCATTTAGTTTCTTGATATCATTCACACATTTTTTTGCTTAAGAGATTGCTTATCATCTGATTGTGCTGGTAGCTGATTAGATGAGGTGCCAGATAAGGCTAATTGAAAAGAGTTAATTAGTTCCTCAGAAGTTTGTTGATTGTCTAACACTATTTATTTTTAATAGCATTTCTACAATCAAAGGAAAATAGATGCTACATTTATAAATACCTAAGCAAAAATATTGCTAATTATAATTAGGAATAATAAAACAGGCACATAGCTTTTCAGCATGGATACCCATCTATTTACACTAAAATCATTTCTGGTATGACTTACAAATCTTTGAGGATTCATTTGTTCCCAGTTTTACTCCAGATGTCTATGTTTGATTTTGAAAATCATAGATTTTACATTAACTTAGAAGAATACTCATCTCATGGAGAACCTTTTGTGAAATAAGGACTTAGAAGGCACCCTTCAAGGGTGGAAGAGGTCAGAACACTGAGCTACTAAACACTTTACTTTAGGAGTCATTTGTCTTCTCTGGATAAGTAGAAAGGTTTGATTGCAAGTTTTCTTTCAAACAGTGAAACAGAATTGTTCAGGTGTATCATACACAATCCCTGGTGACAGCTATCTTGCTGCACGTCAAGAGCCTTTCCTGGTTACTACTAGCTGGTTGAAGATTCTTTTAGCACCAACTCTCAAAAAAAGGTGGTGAATGTTTTTCTTCATGATAGATGAGCAACCCAGAGCAGCTCAGCTTCTCTTCTAACATCCCATAATGAAATTCTCTGATTCCATAGGAACAGTGACGGAATGGAATGCTTGGATTTAACATAACATGGCTTTCAGTTCACGATCTTCAAATGATACAGGTAGTTCCAATAATTTGGCCTTGGGTAATATGACTGGGTATGCAGATTTATATTTCCTAAATAGGAATTGTTAAGGTACATCACTACCTGAGGATTTTCTGCACTTACATTTTATCACTTCTTGTATAGAATTATAAAAACCTTGAATAACAATCCCAGACCACCCAAAGCAGAAGTACATTTCAGCATTTTCCAGCACCTCAGAGTTTCAGAGTGTCAGTATATTGAATTTCTGGAAAGTCCTGAAGCTCTTATTGATCCATGAATCCTCTCACAGAATGGACTTTCTCATATAAATATTGTCTGGGATTAATCAAAAGATCTCTAGCCATTAAGTAGATATTACCAAATTACCAATCTTGTGTTTCTCAACAAAGAAGGGAAGAATAATATTTAACAGCATCTTTTTGTACTCCAGAAGTATTTCCTTCCTTCAAAAGGAAATCACTGAGTCAAAATAAATCTTCCCCTCATTATTATCATGGAAAGTAAATCCATAAATAATATATATCTGTATATATAAGGATCCTGATTCTGTATTGCTGTCAATCTGTTGGTGTTGGCAGAGAAGCTTTGCTCTAAAGGAAGGTGAAGAAGAATTAGGTGTTTATGACTGCGTGGTACATAGCAGATGCCATTACAATAGTCAAAAGACATATTTATTATTTTAAATAGCTTTAGGGATAGTGATAACAACATGAAATATTCAAATACGACTTTGAATCCATTCGTATTGTTTTTTTATAATTAAATCTCTTGATACAGAAGAATTATTTATATTTTATCTTTACTGCCCATCCTTGCTTAGAGGTTTGGAGGAGAAAACAGCATGAAAAACAGATGGCTGGATTTTGAAAGTTTTACCTTATGCAGTAAAATGAGGCTCTGTACAGATGGACCTGTAGATATCAGTGCCAGTATTGTATGTTATCCATATGGACTGCAAGATTTATGGCAGAAGAAATTATTTTCAAATTCATCTTCAGTCACAGGCTAATGTCTTCCTGTTTGTACAGCTCTACCATTTCTACCCTCTGTAATTAGAGAAAAAAGAATAATGTCAAATAAATATTAGATTGTTTCCGTGATAAGTCATACTCAGTAGATCTACAAGTGTTTTAAGATCCTTGAAGAAAAGATTATTTCTCTGAGCTCTATGCTTGAACACGGAAAAATAAAGTATACAGGTGAGCATGTATTGTAGCAGCCCAGTATTTTCACATCAGAGTGCTCAGGTTCCTGCAGACAGACATGTATGTGAAGGACTGCACAGAGCTTCCAGACAAGAGGTTCTGAGTTGGTGGCTCTAAGCTAGGGTAAGAAAAAATGTCTTTAAGAACTGAACTACATGTTCATCACAGGGTCATTCCCTCCGGGACTAACCCAGGTAATATTCTTAAATCTCACATTACAAAATTTTATATCCTGCTCTCAGCCTTCTCAGCCTTAAAATAATATTTTCCCTGTTTTGTTCTACAGTTAAGTCCGTAACATTTTAATTGTCTGATCTTATACAATACTGAGGCATCCTCTAATGTTTCATGTTTCAGGAGCATGTTTGTCTCAGACGTTTAATTAACTGATATTTGTAAATTGGCTTTAGATACTCTGATGGAGACTATTACACAAATATAAATTATCCTTACAATGAGTTACTAAAATGCAATTACTTGTAGTATTCAATTCTTCAATTTGCAAAAAATACATACCTCATTTATAATGGGTTTTGGGGTTTTATTTCTTTTTTATTCAAGAGAGACTTATAATTTCATTAAAAAAAACAGTTTTAAAAAAAAAAACATTAAAAAAGTGAATAACTCAAAAATATCTGAGAAGACAAAACAATATTGAAATACACTTTCTTCTACACAAAATCATATGCATAATATTTCAGGCTAACAGAGCATAGTAACAAATGGCCAGTTTGGAATACTTGCAGAGGGAAATACATTTCTGAAAGGAATCTGCTTCTGAAAATACAGGAGAAAGAAAAAAAAAAAACTAATTATGTGTAGACATATTTTTAAGCAAAATAATGCTGTCTTTAAATATAACTTTTCATTTTTATTTTGCCAGTTTTGTCCTTGGCTACCACAAATGTGATTTGCTTCAGCTGAAAGGAAATAACAGCCGTGAAGTTGTTCATATGTGATGAATGAGAGCATAATATAAAACAAGATACATACACCACAACAAGCAACACAACACTGCTCAGATTAAAGCCTGAATCTCCATCACATCCCTGATTATTTACTCAGAATATTTCTGGGCAGTATGCCCTCAGAGGCCCAAAAGCTTCTCATTAAGTACATATTCAAATGCCACTTAAAATTGTAAAACTAAATTAGTTAATGAAGAAAATGAGAAAAGAACTGGGTAAGTATGATGATATTAGCTGATATTAGTATGAAGAGTAATTAATAATTTCACAAAGTGAAAGTAACATGTCCCTTTGAAAATGATTTATCCACATGAGAAATATTTAGCAGTTTAATTATATTTAAGAAGGAGACTGCTTTCAGTTTCTTTGTTATGCTTAAAAGTTGCACTTACATAGCTATAAGTTACCTATTGAAAAGTCCATCTGCCTGATCATGTAAGACAGTTAGCTCCCTAAAAAGCTACAGATAGTGGTTACTCCTCTAAGCTATTGTTCTTCATTCTACTGAAAAGAAGAGTATAATTCCCTTTGCTCTAATCAGCTTTTCTTCTGAAAATTAAAAATCAGCTCAATTTATGCAGAAGAGAAACAGGAAAAGGTAGTGGTCCTAATTTTTGCATAGTGAAGATCCAATAGCATTTCTGGTGAATTGCAATGTCTATTCAATTATACCACGTTTGTGCTGTGCTTTAGGAAAAATAAACCATCCTCTAAGGTCTGAGGACAAAGCTATCTGCAGACAACTAGAAGCACTGTACGCTGATGGCTAAAAAAGTTCACTGTTACTGTTGTCACGGCTGAAATGCACCATCCACCATCTCACTGTGCTCACATTCACTGTTGGGTCTGCACAAATGTTCAGCAAGCACTGATGAATGTCAAAGCGTCTAATTTTTTCTGCTTAGAAGAATTCAGTTACCCACCTTTGCTTCATCTGCATTTCCGTGTCAGATGTCATTCTGTCAGAGTGCTCCTCTGCTGCTGTCTCTTGTATGGCATTAAACTGCAACAGAATATTGTTGGGAAGGTTCAGCCTCTATTGCCAAACCACCAGCATCCACCTCTGTCACTGTGGGCTGGCATGATGAAATAGGAGGCATTACTTTCAGAACAGTCCTTGTATCATTGAAAAATACAGCGTTCTGGTAAAGACATACCTTAAATGACTTTTTTTATTTTCTGTAGGAACAAAGTGCTCTTCATGAAATACAATGATAAGACTAACACAGCACGTTTAAAATTATGATGTCAGCTTACCATTACATACTGAAATTTTAAAAAGAGATTTCAGAAAAAAAATATTGGAAGGAAATAAGGACTGACAATCACTATTATGTGAATAGAAATTAGTTTGTTCATTATATGCAGTTTAGAGTCTGGTCATTGCCATACTTCAGATTTCTCATGCCTTTTATCCAACAAAAAGTACTATTTGCAGATGTTGAGGAAAGCTCTGATTTCAAAGAGAAAGGCAATAAAATTGAAGTTTTTATGTGCATATCTTTATTCTTCTCTGCATATTTGATCAATATTCATAGTTTTGTTCAAACAAATGACTGCAGCTATTCAAATAACCAGCCTGACAAAGCAGTGCAAAGTGTAGCTACTGTAAAATTACAAACTGCAATTTTTCTAAGCTGTTTGCTTGATCATTTTTATAATTCTTTCCAGCTGTTCCTTTCATAGACTCAGTAAAAGACTTTGTTTAGGTTATTAAATCCTTGCGAGGCTTGCATTGTGCTTGGGAAGAAGATTTGTTACTAATCACTGTTAAGATGATATTTTAGACATGCTCTGATGCATTGCTTATGCAGATACCCAGGTGTGGTTACTATTTCCCCCTAACTTCATTGATCATTTAAAGCTCACCCATCCTTCAAACTTGAACTGGATGTCTATAGCTGTTCCCACTATAAACTTAAGCATTCAACCACAGTGTTGAGTTTGGGCATGGTGCTCCATGTCACTTCTTTGTAACCAAACCCATCTAGGCACAGTACTCTGTGATGGACTAATTTGAAAAATAGCAACACCTTGGAGCAACCTCCAAACCACTGTCTAAGCATATAACACACAAAGGGGCACATTTCTTGCCCAGACAGGAGACTCCTAGGGCTAGCAGCTAGTCTATGCATCAGCCACTTTGCCTAGTGCTGTTCCACCTTCCTTCAAAGTCAGGTCTCACACCGGCTACTGTAAAGCAAAGCCAGTTCTACATGAGCCCTTCTGGATTTCTTGCTGCCAACAGCAGCTTTTGAGAGTGAGCCAGCAGCCCAGGCTGGCTGCACAACATGGAGCAGCAATGGCATATGCTTAGAAATGAATGTTTTAGCCTGAACTCACTGCACCAACGAAGGACAGCTCTGGTCTGATTAACCAAATTTGTGTTGACCTCGCTAAACTGCTCTAGTGGAACAGAACAGTTGAAGTAATCATGAAAAACTCCTTTCTTCTGACACATAGTTAACATTTTAATTACTCTTTAAGTGTTTCTAAGTTCATTGCCAAGTTATTTCTAATTATATATATTTTTAATAAAACACAGAACTGGCCTATTTTGGGTTAAAAGACATATATATATTTATTTGTATTTCTCAAAGGAACCCCCAAAAAGTCTTTCTTTGTACAATTTCAATGGGTGTTTTTTTTCTCCTTTTCTTTATTTTTCCTTACAGTTAGTATGAAAATAGGAATATGTAATCTACTTATAGGAGATTTTATTGCAGCATTTGTAAATGAGATCATATGGTTTATAAATTTTTCAGCTATTTCTCCAACTCAGGTGAAAGCTTAGCTGGTTGAAATGATAAAGGAATGTATTTGGCTTCTGAAATACAGAGGAATGTGTAATAATGCCCCTGCATACAAACCTTAAGTATTTAAGAATAAGCAGAGCTCTTTTTCTCCTTTGGTTAGAAAGAGCCTTGACACATAAGAAAGTAATATAGTGGTGTTATATGTTTTTGGAGGGTATTTTTTGGTCAAATAAGAAAAGCAAGAAACCTGAGTAGTTGAAGGGATGCATTCTGCACAATCTTCAACAAATCTTTTCTTTGTAATAATTTGGCTTACCCAGGTTCCCTTTTTCTTACATAATGTTCAGTCTTCCCTGAACACCTCTTCTCTAGAAGAGGCCTGTCAACATCTAGGTGCTATGAAATATCCTTAGAACAGCCATAAATCACACAACTATGGCTATGGCTTTGTCAGTGTTCCCCAAACTTTCTGTCTCATAAAGGAAACCCTATGTTGAAACCTTCCTGATCATTTCCCTATTCATTCCAGGGGATTTGGCCTAGATGATCTCTAAAGGCGTCTTCAAGCTCCCAGGATTCTATGATTCAATGATTCTATGATTTTCTGCATCTGTAATCATCTCCTCCTTTCAGTCTAGAGCCTTGGTGCTGGTAAAATTTGATTGTTAGAACTCGTTTTCTGTCTCCTGCTGCAGCATCACTGTTGTTTTTGATGACAGTATTGGTAATTTCTCTCCTTTTCAGCAGATAATATCTGCATTTTCAGTGCACCGTTACCTTTGTATGTATGGAATACATCACCGTGTTTCAGTGAAACCTTTGTAATTGGCAAACTGCTTACAGTTAGGTATAAAAGGGAACCTTTCACTTTCCCAATATTCTTACAAGGGGACAACTGTACAATGATCCACCTTGAATTCCAGTATTCATTTCAAGCACTATATTTATAGATGACAACACTGAACAAAAAAATATTTCTGCTGAAGCATTTGTTTCTGTTATTTTCTTTTTATTAAGTTGCAATTTTTATTTTATGCAATGATTATTTCTTACCTCAAGCCTTCATTAAGCATTCTGAAAACCTCACTCAGCAGAACTTCAATTAACTGGACAACACAGAAATTCTGGTCAAGGCTTCACTGTCTTATCCACCCATAACAGGAATATACTGAATATTGAAGCAGGGATGATAAAGCAAATAAGATCCTATGACTGCAAAAAATCTGGCTGTCTCTTTTGAGTACTGCATGAAGCATGAGAAGTGCAGTTGTGCCAAAATACCACATCCTGGAGTTGGTCACAGTAACAATTTCAGAAGTATTTTATTTATTAAAATTATGTGAGCAAACATGAAAACCAAAAATGCTTCAGAAATTGGGTTTTATTACATACTTTTTCTCACTGGGGGAGAAGCCTTTAAGTCTGCTGGCAGTATTAATTGTGCATTTCTTTCTTGTCTTGCAGAGAATGACATAAAATCACTGATGTGTTTGCTTTAGTTTCCAAAATAATAATGTAAAAGAATAAAACTTACTTTAGAATGAAGTCACTCCTGCATACTGTAAAATACTTTTATTTTCAAAACAGTATATTTTCCTCCTGCTAAAGAACAAAAAAGTTAGGAAAAGACAAGGAAGAAGACAAGATTTGTTTCCAAGACTCATTTAAATCCTCTCATTTAAAAAAAAAAAAAAAAAAAAAAAAAAAAAAAAAGTTAAAGTATTGATACATATTATCAAATATTAGCACACAATAAACTACGAGAGAATGTAAATTTTTGAAATAATTTTTGAAATAGCACTTAGTGCTGAGACTTGATCACAACTTGATCACTAGTCCCACTCAAAGCATTTTATTGAACATTATAGACCAGTACACAGTAGCAAGGATTTAAGTAGGCTAAGAATTATGTCATGATTTGACATGATTTAGACCAGAAGAGATTTATTGGCCGTATCATGTCTAACTCATATTGCAGGGAAAAAAAAAAATCCATATAAATTTTGGTATTCCACCAATATAACATGGAAAAGCAACAGTATTTATGCGTGGTGTATCTGAACACTAGTTCAGATACCTGCTGAAAGAATATTTTGAGATAACTTAGCTTGCAGATATTTGCTTTATAGCTTCTAGATAATGTGACTCTGTACCAGAAAAATATCATTCTTGTAACTGTGCAGACTAGTGCAGTCTAGCTCCACTGAGTTTGTGGCTGGCCCTGTAAACAAGGAGTGTATGGAGGTTTGATACCCATACTCCTTTGATAGCCTTGTTCTTTTAATGCATGTTCTTATGTCCTACATACAGAAGCATGAGCAGTTGCTGTGCTTCATTCCTCAAGGGTGAGGCAAAAGCAAACTCATAAACTTGCTGGAGTATTTAAGTACTTTCAGGTAGAGAACTAAATGATGTAACAAGCATTCATTTCAGAGAAACAATTTTCTATTGCATTTTTTCTGTGGGCTGATTTATTACAAAATAGTGTGCTTATCTGCTGGTTAGTTTTCACATCTATTTTTTAATATTCCAGTTATGCATTTACCAGAGAGGAAACAAGATGAAAAAAGTTCTTCAGCCCTAAATCAACCCAAGTGATGCTCTGTCTGTGACACCAATGAGAATCTCCACCCACGTGCAACGTTATTTTTCATCATACCTTCCTCTGGATGTTGTACCTACTCTTTAGATAATCTCAATCAATTCTACATATGGATGTAGCTTGCTGCTGGGTGCCCTACTGCAGATTCTTTGAATCTCCCAAGCACTGGACACCCACTGATACAATGAGTTGAGAAGTGACAAAGAAATTATAACCAAAGATGTTGATGCTTTTGGTTCTCTCCACATTGCTTTTGTTTTTTGCTTTCAAAGGAATGGATTATTCCTTTAATTCCTTCTTAAAACAGCAGTCCATTAAAGAAAAGTATCCAACATTTTTTACATTTTTGCAAACCAGATTGGATGGAGCTGGCACTAGCCACTGGTCCCATGGCCTTTCCTTTTAATACCCCTTTCTAATCTTTTTGTATCTCATGTACCATATCTTTGTCAAAATGTTCTTATACTGTCTCTGGCCATCTTGAAAGGATGTTATGACATTTCAGAACCATCTGAATATATTTTATAACTCTAAGCAGTTCATTCCATAGCCTGATCCACACAAATAATAACTGCCCAACAGGCTGTGAACTGCAAGAAGGTTGATGAATAAGCACCTTATGGACTATTCCCTATGGGTAGGCAACTTAGATTACTACTATGACTTCTGAGTCTCTCCCATTTCTTTTCAGCATCTACTACTTTTCAAGTTTAGCTCAGGGTTTTGCTTTTTCTTTTTAGAGTAATATAGCCTACTGTTATTGGAGACACTCCAGTAATTCTGTTTTATCATTTTTCTTTTTCCTTCTCCAAAATACCTGGGACCTACATTAGTTTTCTAAATTTTCCTCTATTACCTCTATCTCAGTCTTTCTGTACGTAAATCCTTTTCTCATTATTCTTTCCTTTTCTGGGATTCCTCTCTCTTAAAGTGCCTTTCTTCACATCATATAGGAGATTTTGCCACTCTTACATTTTCATGTTTATTATAATTTTGCTGGCTAGAACAATATAGGCCACTCCTATTGTAACTCCAAAGAGCACTACAGTTTAGAAATTGAATCTTACTGGTACCAAAAATAAATTTTGGTCAAAGAATATCTATTATATTGTTATATATCTGAGGAACAAATGCTGTAAATGTTAAGAGGCAAGAACAAAAATGCAACTCCAAAAACCCTATGTTATTTAACAAAGCAGAGACCTTGAACATAGGTTAACCAAAGCACTGTGGAAAGTTCTTTGTATATCGTGAAAAGGAATCAGACTTTGAAACTTGCTGCATCTGAATGCAATCCAGACATCAAACAGCCATTTACATCCCAGCTACATATATTAAACTGCCATGCTTCTACATAAATTGTTTGAAAGTTGTATTTTCTTCCTCTTCAGATCTCCTCTTTTTCCTACATGATCCAGAGAAAAGCTAAGCTTTCTATTAGACTTTGAAATTAAAACATAGCAATCAGGAGCTGAATTGGATTTTACATTCTTATGAATCCTCAAAAGAACTGCTGTTTTATGCTCCAGGTAGTTACAGACTTGGAAGCAAAGGTTTCACTGTCCATTTTATCAGCATTTAAAATGAATGAGACTATGCCTGAAATCATTTATTGATCAACAGGGCTGTTATTATGGTTTATAATATGTAAGAAATAGATAACTTCTATGATGTTTGCAGGCATGTCAATTAGAAAAACTTGAACGCAACTACAGAACTCACTGTAAAACAGTAAAAACAGTACCCATCAATTTTATCCTTTGCCATCATCTTTTTAACAAAAATGTTACCCTCAAAATGAAAAAAGGTTATGAGTGTACTGATCCAGTCATCAACTTGCAACACTTGTTTTACAGAAACAGCTGCTGCACATCTCAGAAAACAGCAAATTGGGATTCTTTTAATCTCCATTGCAATGAATGCCTCACAGTTCGAGAAATTCTTACAAAACAGAAAATATCTTCTAATTAAGACATTTTTTGTCTCTTTAAATACATAGTTGGCAACTTATTTTACAACATAATAGCATAGTTTTCTATACACTGTCTGCTGCTTGTCAGAAGAACATAATGTATAAATATTGAAAATGAAATTGTGTGTGTCGCATCTGTGAGAAAATATTTTGTTCATTCAAAATTGAATGAACGCTTTATGGAAATGTAGAACATTCTGTCCTAGCAATTTTAGTCACTCAAACTTCACTTTAATATGTTGCACTGGGGCAAAGATTTATGTCTCCATTAGAATAAAACAGAAATAGCATAGAGTACCTTGTTTTTTTTATGTAGAAAAACGAATCAGAGATCATACAACCGGAGCCAACACTGGATAGAACAAGCAGACACAAACCCATTTCTGTAAGTGTTTCTGGAGCATTGTCCAAGTACCCCACTCAGTTTTGCACTTTTTTGCATTTTACTGCAACGGATGGTTGAATTTTCCTCTCCATGTGGCACCACAGGGACAGTCATCATTCTCCAAGGTTAATTTTGGTATAGTGACTCTCCTTACTATCCCAATTAAGACAAAAATATGGTTCACTCTCAACAGCAAGTTACAACTTATTAGTAGCCTGAATAATCCCTGAGGGTATCTGTGCTCTCACAATGGTTAGGGTTGGAAGGGACCTCAAGGATCATCCTCTCTGCCACATGCAGACCACCAACCTCCCCATTTAATATTAGACCAGGCTGCCCAGGGCCCCGTCCAATCTGGCCCTGAACACCTCCAGGGACGGGGCATCCACAACTTCTCTGGGCAGCCTTTTCCAATCTCGCCACTCTCTCTGTAAAGAACTTCCCCCTGACATCCAACCTAAAGCTTCGCTCCCTCAACAGAGCAGAGAATGTGCTACTGTTATTCAGTCCAGGTCAGGTAAATTGCAGAACAGGCAACTCCCAGGACTCAGTTACACCAGAAATAGGTCAAAACAGATTTATCCTTCTGTAGGTTTGCTCCAATACAAGTCTTCCGCTCTGTTATTTTCCCCAGATAACATTCCAATATAATAGGCTTTATTACAGATTCCTGTCTTTCTGACATTTTTCATATGAAATGTATTATTCTGCTGAAAAATAAAACAAGCAAATGTCTACATGCATTGTAACTGTCTAATCCATTATTTTAGTTGGTGCAGACAATGGTTTCTGGAGAGCAACCCAGAAGATCAATTCAGTTGCCTACCCATAAGTATCTGTTGTCATCTGAGATGCAAGAGAGTATATAAGAAATTCTCAAATACAACACAAGTCCCATAAGGTGTTCTCCACTTTCAGAGGATGGTCTGTGGCCAGGCAAAAAGTCACACAATATCATAGAATCATAGAATGGCCTGGGTTGAAAAGGACCTCAATGATCATCAAGTTTCAACCCCCTGCTGTGTGCAGGGTCGCCAACCACCAGACCAGGTTGCCCAGAGCCACATCCAGCATGGCCTTGAATGCCTCCAGGAATGGGGCATCCACAGCCTCCTTGGGCAACCTGTTCCAGTTCATCATCATCTTCTGTGTAAAAAATATCTCAGCTAGTAAAAGCAGTCTGTGTTGACTGTAATTTCATACATATTGTATAACTTCAAAATTCATTATATTTTCTCAAAGGAATTTACTCCTTAAACCTTTTAAACACAGGCTACCAATGGCAATTCAGCTGACATGTAGACATCTATGTAGACATCTTTTTTATTGGAAGTCTTCTTTCTCCTTCTTTTGTAGTGCAAAGAGAAAATCCCACCTTTAAGCAGGATGCTGAACAAGATGGTGGTCATAATTCAGTAGGTAATATACTTTCCTCTGAGCCAGTGCTGGAACACTGCCTCAGCACAATGTTTTAAATGGTCCTCCTTTTATTGTAGGTGACATCTTTCAAAATGAGTCCTAATAGTGACATTCTTCACACTGAGCTCATGCATTCCTCTGAAACTGTCCATTTTATTTTTCATTCAAGCTATTATTTATTTCTAAAACAACCTGCTAACATTTCTCTGCCATCATATCAAAAACTCATAGGAAAATAGAAATAAGCAACTGCTGGAGCCATAAACTAGTGATTTAAAATTATGATCTATTTTCTGTGTGCTCGTACAAACTCTCTGCAGCACTCTGCATGAACAAGCTTGCAGAATCACCAGGCAAGCATTTCCTAGTGTGTGTAGACTATGCCAAAGGTTATTAAGGCTTTGTTTTATGCTGTCTAATCACAAAGATTTCCTCTTCACAGGGGAATAAAATTTAGCTGAAAGGAATGGCAGAAGAACTGGAAAAGTCTACAAATAGACCTTTAGTGGGTAATGTGTATGGCCAAACTTGATGAGTAACATTTGTCAGTGCCAAAAGAAGGCTAGTGGTTCAAACAGTCACTGAAGCTCAGTTTTGAGTTGGATTTAAAGGATCATTTTCTCCCCTCCTGTTTGTAAAATCTGCCATGGAAAGGGCCACTGTAGTGAGCAAAAGTAGCACTCAGTTCAAGAGACAGCTAATCAGGATGAAGGCAAAAGGTCAGAGATGACTATGCAAGCCCTACCGTCTAGAATAAAATTTCTTCTGCAATAGGAATTGTGAGTAAATGATATTTTCTGGGATATTTCTCAATCATCTAAGACTAGATCCCCTTGGCCAAAATCAGTCTTATGTAAATGTTCACCAAAGAAATAAAACACTAAGCATGCTAGTTTGGTTGCACTTTCAATTACTTTTGTTAGTCATGTTTATTATTTTGATGGCAATATGGCTATATATATTCTAAGTCATAAGTTCAGACAAGTATTTTGCAGTTTTTGTTATGCGACACAAGAAGTACAAGTGCTGCTCTTGCACTTGTACTATCAGTGGACTCATTTTGTAGGACTAAGACAAGTTAGTCCTGATAGGACACAGTGTGAGCGGTAAGCTGAATTTCCCCTCTGCCATGCAGTCTTGCCTTTTACTTATTCAGTACTATTCTGCAGAAATAGGATGCACAGACTTCAGGACTAACTTCTATTTCTGTTCAGGGACTTTGAGCAACCAGGTCTAGAGGAAGCTGTCCCTGCCTATAACAGGGGACTGGAACTAGATCATCTTAAAGATCATCTTCCAACCCAAACCATTCTATGATTCCATGAGTCTGTAATTCAGCTTTCCTTTACTTAACTTCTCCCACTCTTTTTTCTGACTTGTACAACTCATTTCCACACACTGTTTGCATTTCCTATTTTCCATTTTTTTTCATTCTGTGCTCTGTCATTTTTTTCACTATTCCCCTTAGTCTCTTTTTCTACTCTCTCCTTTTCCACAAGTTCTCTTCTTCCTGAGTCATCATTCTCTGCATCTTTATCCTTATGCTTTCTCAAATCTCACTCTTTGTCTCTGCTTTTTTTTCCTCTTCAGCACATCATGAATCCATAGATTCATTCCTGGTTCACTGAGATTTTTCAGTGTTTCTATTTCCAGAACGCTACTGTAAGTTAAGAAGCCAAGAATAGCCAGTTTATCTCTTGGCTAGAAAAAGACACATATTCAGATAATGAAGCCTTAGTATGTTTATAACACCAGCAAGCTCACAGGGCTCATTACTAGAATATGATGCTAGCAGCTGCAGCTGACAGAGCAGGCTCCAAAATTTATGTGAATCCTGATGGAGCACTTAGAAGGGTAGGCACTTCGATATCCATGACCTGCCATTAGGAGAACTATACCTCTATGAAGTTGTTAAATGCCACATTAAGGTGTCTGCCACTTCAGGAGTGATCAGAATGGCTCTTTTCTCATCCTAGGCTGTACAGTTGTATTATAATCAAGACCACAAATCAACAACAGCCTTTTGAGAATGTATTCATGCAATGAATATTGTTGCTGTGTAATTCAGTAGCAGGATGTGAAAAGACATTAGAAGATACTATGGATTATCACCGTTCTTCAGTTTATCATCTTTCTCCTGCTGTTCCTTTTCGTATTTCAGAAATGTGGCTTTCCTCTGAAGCTACTCATGTTTTGTAGACCTTAGAAAACTCCCTTGGTTTGGTTGAAATGGCATCTATATTTTTCATCACTGTGTCACAACAGTATTGCAATTGTTTTCAGGTTTTCTCTGCCATCCCTTTGCTATATTTGTTGCAGAGCATATATTATTCAGTTATGTTCTTGTCAAGGAATTGCTACTAGAAATGCAATCTTTTTTTGTGAGGAACTGTACAGTTTTAAACTTTAAAATCTCATTCTGGCTGTATCTAGGCTTCCAGTTTGGCACCACATCGTTTGCTCAGCAGGCTAGAAGTGTGATTGTCATTCCCTTGCCAGTGGAGAAATTTTCAGCAGCAAGCATGGGACCATTCTAAACGCTGCATTCTAGCTTACCGGTATGTTTTGGGGCAGCAATGGAAGACTTACTTTCCTTGGGGAAGATAAAATAAATTAACCTTAAAACATAGTACTTTTGTTTTCCTCTCTGTTCCACTCTTTTGCTGGAGGGAATTACTGCTGTCTGACCCTAGCATGACCAGTCTATACCACCAGTAAGAATCAATGCTGAGAATTTGCCAGAGGGAAAATTGGCTTAAAGCAACAACAGCTCACAGCTGAGGTTTGCCTAAACTCTGGTTCAAGTAGGTGAGCTCTGCTAAAAGCTGGGAAACAAGATATGGTTCTGCAGTTTACACTGTCACTCTGCCACTTTCAAGGGCAGTTGAAAGGCACTCACAGGGTGCTCTAGTCATGGTATCCACCTAAAGAAGCCTGTTCCAGCCACAGGAACCAATACATACAGCCAAATAAAACTCTCCAGAGAACATGTGGCAACCCAAGTCTCAGACTGCAGAGCATACTTGAGCTTTCTTTTGGTGTCTGATGGCAGCAGTGAGCACACTTGTGGGAGGTAGAAGTACTGCTCAGCCTGGTGACAGGGCTTCAGGAGGAGGTGGGCAGGCTAAGCAGCATCATGAAGTCAGAAGAGAAATTGTCTGGTGGAATCATACTCCACCATCCCTGGGACAGATGTGTCAGTCAGCCATCACACAAGGAATGAAGGATCCCTTGCCCTCTCACCACCAGGCCAAAGGAGAAACCCTACCAGTCTGAGAAGAATAGAAGCAGGTTTCTGCTAAGGTCGGTATGCAAGATGTCTCCCTGCCCAACTCACCGTCCCAGCTGCCCTCATACTACAGGTATGAGGCTCTGGAACTTGATGGACAAGCAAATGATGATGTGGACAACGGCCTATCCAGGTTTGTGGAGTCACTCAGGGCTCCGCTGTCCCCCCTACCATGACTACATCCATCAAGAAAAAAGAAGGGTTGTTGCCATATGATCCTCCCTTCTGGAAGAAAAGAGGACCTTATCAGATCCAAGCCAAAAAGAGGCCTGCTGCCTTTCTGGGGCCCACATAAGAAACTAAAAGTCTCACAAACCTGGTGCAGCCCTCTGATTATTATCTAGGATTGTTTTTTCACGTTGGCAACACTGAAGTAGCAAAAAAAAAAAATATGCAGAGACAGTCAAAGGAGATTTCAGAACCTTGGGATAATTGGTTAAAGGATCAGGGGTAGTAATTTTTTGGAGAAAAAAGCTGGCCAATACCTGGCTATGAGGCTGGTGCCAACAGCACAGTTGTCAACCATAAGATGGTCTGCACAGTGCCAAGTCTTTTGGTGCCTGATGGAATGTACCTTTCTCAGAGGGAAAAAGGAATTTTTATGCAGGAGTTAATAGGTCTGATCTATAAATTGAAAATGGGGAAAGGATAAAACCAGGCTTACCAATGATAACCTCCAGGACAGCCTTTCAAAATTTGATGAATCGTGTGTTAGAAAGATCTCTTAGTCTGCTCCATGAGGTGCTAGGTTCCGTAAGGTACACTTGAAATGTTTCTACACCAATGCATGCAGCATGAGGTACAAGCAAGACGAGCTAGAATTCTTGACTTAGTCCCATAGTCCCACATTACTGGCATAAGTGAAACCTGGTGGGAAGATACCTGTAACAGGTGTGTTACAATTAATGGATCTTGGCTCTTCAGAAGGGCAAGGGAGGGTGGCACTGTGTCTGAGGGGGGGGCTGGGTTGCATGGAGCTCAGAGTTGGTGATAATGACTCTGGAGTCCCTGGATAAGCATTAAAGGACAACCAAATAAAGACGATGCAGTGATGGAAAACTGCTATGGGACACTCAGACAAGATGATGATACTGATGAATTTTCTTTAAGGAACAAAGAGACACCTCTAGATGAGGAGAAGCTTGTATGTTCAGCCTAGAAAAGAGGAGACTGAGGGGAGGCCTCATGACAGCGTACAGTTTGTCATGAGGGGAGCAGAGTGGCAATGCTCACCTCTGCTTTCTGATGACAATATGATGATAATGGAACAGCATGGAGCTGTGTCACGGGAGGATCAGACTGGGTGTTAGGGAAAGATTCTTCACAAAATGGTGATCAGGCATGAACAGGCTCCCCAGGGCAGTGGTCATGGCCCTACACTGTCAGAGTTCAAGAAGTATTCAGGAAAATGTTTTAATTTTTAGGTGGTCCTGTTTGGAGACAGGAGTTGGACTGGTGTATAATTCTGCACAAGCCTACCAATAACACAGAATTCATTTACTTTCATAGTGTATGATGCCACAAAGTACTGGGCAGAGAAGTTTATTTGCAACACCAGTAACAGAATATGAATATAAAATATAGACATTGATTTAAGATAGTGTTGTCATATTCTACATCTCCTATATATATATATATATATATATATATATATATATATATATGTTATGTAGATATAGAGCAGTCATATCTCACACTGGTTTTATTCTCATCTACCATCAGTGATTTTAATGAAGTTATTTTTGATTTACACTAGTATGCAAATACAGTGATATCTATGTTATACAGATACATAAATGTAAGAGCTTGAAGGAGGCAGATAGCTTAAAAAAACCCCAAAACTCTGAAAAGTATGGTTGTTCAGAAATACATACTACGTCATGGTAATTTGTAAGCTCTCGTGTCAGATGATAGCCACATTAGAAATGGTTGAAAACTTACCTCTAGAAATACTTGACAATTACTAGAACTGTATACTTTCTGAACAAATCCCTGTGGTAAAAAACTGCACAGATAAACAAGGCAGTATATCTGTGTACAACTGTTGTTAAAGTGAATGAAGTAAATATTACACACTACTATTAAATTCTATACAATTTTATATTACTTCTAGCATCAAACTTAATATTTCATGTAACATGAAGAAAAATGTTTATGGCAGAGAGTTGGGATATGAGAAGAATAGCATGTGCTGTAGATCAAGCCTTAGGAAAATCAAGGAAAAACTCACTTCAAAAGCACTTTCAGTTACAACTTCTCATTTTGCAAAAAGATCATAAATAAGTGAAATGGGTTTTTGACAGAAAATTACAATTCTCAAAAGCACAGAGTTTCACCAAAGATAATATTACTGTTTGTTAAACTTTGACAAAACAAACTCATGCACTGAACCTTTTCTCATTTTCTTTATCTGCTCACCTCTTGAGTCCTGTGGCCTTCCAGAAAACCAGCAGCTCCTGATAATGATAACTCCTCAGGAATCACACAGGTTCTCTTGCTTGAAAGGCTTTAAAAAAAAAAAAAACAACTGTACAGGTCTAAAAAAAGCTGAAAAAATATAATGTTATCTCACTGCCTATAATATCAATTCTGTATCAAAAATCTGGAAATACTCAAAAACAGGAAATAGTATAAAATAAAGAAAATAAAGAATCAACAAGGTATATTTATTACCACAGTGTAGGAAGAAATGGGAGTCTTCTTACAAGTATATTTTCAGTTACTCTAAAGAGAGGTGTCATCTTCAATTTATTACTACACTGTGTTATACACAGGACTTAACATAATTTCTTTGCATTGATGGGAATTTGAATTATTCAATAAATATTGAACCTGGAAGGTTTAGTAACTCATTTTTAGGTCCAATAAATTATATATAAATTCACAATGTCTCCATCTTAAAGTGGAGAAAACTGTTTAAGATATTTATTTTCAACTTCAGTGGATTTGTCCTTTAGAAAAGAAAGTTACTGTTCTGTATGAGAATCTGTCTATATCTACATCATAGCTGTACCTGAAAACTGAATGTTAATGCATTTATTACGCAACATATAAAAGTTGAAAATGGTTGTGGGTTTGTTTTATTTTTGTTGTTGTTTTATTTTTCTTTCTGACTGTGCTGTTTTAGGCTTTTTTGTTTTATTGTGTTTTTGAGTTGTTTTGTTGTGGTTTTTTGGTTTGTTTTTTTTTTTTTTTGCTAAGAATGTAAATTTAATTTCTGTACGTCAATATCAAACTATGAAACAGAACTCAGTGAGTTGTTATGATGTGAAACTCTCTTTCACAAATATATTCATTTTCTGGGGGCTATACACTATAAGCCATGTCTCATGGCTTATAACAAGTTCAAATTATGCTGAATATGCATAATGAATGAGCACTTGTTGCTTCTTGAAGGTTTCAAAAAAAAAAATAGTAAGCAAGCACCTTTATCATATTTGGAGGCAACCACTCACTATATTCAGTAACGTATTATGTTTTCATATGTACATATCCACACAAAAAGTGACAGGGCTGTGATTTTTTAAGTTTATTATTTCTGAATAAGAAAATTGATTCCTATTCTTGGTTATTTCTTAGAAATAACAGAATTCAAAGCAAAAATTCATTCTTGTAGTAAATAAGATGAGACCTTGACAAACTAGAGGGCTGGGCGTTCTCCAGTCACAGTAAGTTTAACAAGAGCAGGTGCAGGTTCTGCATGTGGGATGGGGCAATCCTGGATATAGGTACAGAGTGGGGGATCAGATGCTGGAGGGCAGCCCCACAGAAAGGTATCTGGAATGTTCTGGTTGATGAAAAGCTGAATACAAGTCAGCAGTGTGCCCTAGCCGACAAAAGGGCCAGCTGTGAAGGTTGGTGATGTGTCCAGAGGGCAAGATGTATGAGGAATGGCTGAGGTCCCTGTGTGTGCTCAACCCAGAGCAGAGGAGCTGAGGGGAGGCCTGATGGCAGCTGCAGCTCCTCACAGGGAGCGGAGGGCAGCGCTGAGCTCTGCTCTCTCTCTGACAACAACAAGGCCAGAGGGAACAGCATGGAGCTGTGCCAGGGGAGGGACAGCTGGGGGTCAGGGAACAATTCTGCCCCAGAGGGCATTAGGCATGGAACAGGCTGCCCAGGGCAGTGGGCACAGCCCCAAGCTGCTGGAGTACAAGAAGCATTTGGACAACACTCTCAGACCTAGGGTCAGATTTTTGGGTGGCGCTGCATGGAGCCAGGAGTTGAACTCAGCGATACTTGTGGGTCCCTTCCAGCTTGAGGTATTCCCTGATTCTAATATCAAACAAATGTATTCACAGAAAAAAAAAATATTTAATTTATTTGAGACAGAACCAGTGAGCCTGCAGAATGAAGTGCCTAATTTCATTGCTCTAAAGGGCACATACAGACAATTTACTGCCTTACTTACAGATACTTAATACTCTTTCTCAAGCTTCATACTAATCCTCAAAGGTCTAACCCAAAAGTCATATTTTAGCTAAAGGCCTATTGTCTGCTTTAATAACAAGGGAAATCTACAGCATTTAAAGATCATAGGTATTTTTGCTTGCTTCTTTTCCTGGAAAATAAAAGGCTTTCCTAACTTGGCTGAAGTATCCAGAATATAAATTCAATTGGATACATACTTTTTCTTGAAAGTTTCACCCCCTGATTACAGAATTTTGACAGGCTTATAAAGTCTGAAATGACTGGCAGATAGTCACAAGCAGTTGTCCCCGGGGTTCAGTTCTAGGGCTGATAGAACCGTTGGATGCAGCCAATGACTAGGATGCAGGAATAGAATGCATCCTCAGCAAGCTTGCTCATTACATCAAACTGGGAGGTGTTGATTCTCTGGAGGAGTGAGAGAACTTGCAAAGGGATCTAGATAAATAGGAGTGTTGAGCAATTATCAATGGCATGAACTTCAATGAAGGTAAATGCCAGGGGTTCTGCATCTTGGACGGAGTTATGCCAGACACTGGTCTGGACTGGAGTGACTGGAGAGCAGCTCAGTAGAAAGGGATCTGGTGATGCTGGCATCAGCAAGCTCAACGTGAGCCAGCAGTGTGTCTGGCAGACAAGAGGGCAAACAGCATTTGGAGGTATATTAAGCATCCCATAGCCGGTCATTTGGAAAAAAAGAAAGAAAAAAACTGATTCTCTTACTCTGTGTAATAGCCTCACCTTGAATATTGGTGTCAATAGGATTAAGCTCTCAGTTCTTAATTTTGCTACAGAACTACCACAGAGAGCTCCATAGGTTTCCTCAGCAATTCTGTGAGAGCTGCACAGAGATTTTCTGTCCTAGAATATAAAACTGCTCCAGAGCTTGCAAACTGATAGATTAACTAATAAATCTACAGGCAATTCTGTTGCTATTTGAGGTACTTGGATGGAGTGTGAGAGAAGTACATGCTGTCCTCAGGAAAATAATGTACATTCTTCAAAATGTTAGGGTGTTGTTTTGCTTTGTTTTTTAAGTTGTACTCTCAGTACTCTGCTGTGGAGTGATAAATGATAACAGAAAAGCCCTGGATGTGATCAAGAGATGCACAAGCACTATTTACATTTAACAAGTAATATTTCAATTTTATAACCTAGGTTTATGCAAACACTTCATAGTAATATGCTATTTAACAAACAGAGAAAGCAAATTGTCAGTAGATGGAAAACACAGCGTCATGTAACAAATTCATGATAAATTTAAGCCAGTACAATGTGAATTTCACCAGCCAATTGAAAGATTTCAGCAATAAAGTAATAGCTAATTCATCAAAATTATGTTTTTGTGTTTCTGTTACTTACTTCCAAAGACTCATTTTGACATGAAAATTTGGATTGCTAAAACATTATACAATTTTTTGAAGTGACTTGTGGGTACATTGAAAAGTGTCATAGAGGGGAGAGAGATCTGCAGTTATTGGCCAAATTTAAAAATAAAGAAAGAAATGGTTTGCAAACACTTGGTATTGATCTGAAGCCAAGTTTCTGCTAAATACATTGTCTGTCTTTCTTAGCATATTTAACTGATCCCAAAGCTAAAGATCTCATCCTGTTTTGATATTACCTATGGGGACAGGATGCAGCTACACAGATTAAGTCAAACATTTACTGGATCTATTTTGGATCTATTTATTTCCAGAATAGAAGCCTCACTATCCATTAACATATATCAGTGAAAAGAGAAGGTTAAATATGAACCGACAATATTACAACAAAGAGAAATAAATCTGTATTTCTTTCTGGCATTGGCTGCACTGCAGTGGAGTGCACACCTACACATGACTGTGGTGATATTTAATGAAAGTTGGTAGGATTTTATGCTCCAGATGCAGGAGGTAGTGAAACAACAGTATTTGATAAAATCATTTGTTCCGCAAACGTGAAAACTGCACCCTTCTGATACCTTCTAGAATCCAACAAACTAGGATGTCCCTAAACATGGAGGTGTTAGAAGTCAGAATGAGTTGCTTTGTTGGCTTACATATGCTCGCTATAGATCATAAATTCCCTTTTTCTAACTCAGGAGCAGACTTGTAGTTGTCTTTCCCTTTTGTTCAAATCCAAAGATGACCTTTCACAGGAACATCAGTTTCTTCACATTTTGTAGACTAAAAGAAGCAATAAGAGAGAAGTATCATGTCCATAGTCTGCAGTCAAATCAGTGTACATTTCCAGTACACCATCCAGTTGGCCAGGATTAACAGAGAAGTCAAGTGATGAACCAAAAACATGGTTATTAAATGTTGAACTTCTTTGGGATAGCAAACCTGAGAGGTTGCTAAAGGCTGACCTTTCTAAGTTACTGTAAGAAGCTCCAGCTTCTCCCATTATGACACAAGTATCTGTTTACAGGGAGACTCCCAAAAATCTTGGAGTCTTAGAGTTTCACATATTTAGAGACTGATTAAACCTTGCCAGTATAATAATGTTTTTGAAAGTAAGAAGATTCTCATATATTCTAGTGTGAAAGGGAAGAACTACAAAAATCAGCAGAAAGATTAATCAAAAGGTGTTGGATTGATTCACATAAAGACTTTTACCTTAGCTATTCCAAATAATTTCATTCACTAAAGTGAATCAGACAATCGTTTTCATTTACCAGTGTGTCATGGATTTCTATACAGACTTTGACTATCTACATTCATTTAGCTGCATCCTTGTTTGAATGAGGCTTAGGATGATCTACAAAGGCACTTATTTGAGCTGCCATTTCCACCTGAATTTTGGAAGTTATTCTCCCCTCTGCAGTCACAATGAAAATGCATAAAATAAATGGATGCATAGACTACAGATAAAGCAAACCTAAGTCATTACATTCTGGTAATTCTTTTCTATATAAGTAATCTGAGGAATACTAATGCGTGGTCATACCCCTCCTTCTACTGATTATTTGTTTAAATATCAGATTACCTCACAATCAGAGTTCCATGATTATTTTTCAGGCAGTTATGTGGAACCTGAAAAAAAAAAAACAAAAACACTTGTAGGAATGTAGTTCTTAGTTTTTTCACCTCAGAATCCATTGCATTCACTGTTGTGTGCTTTTACTTCAAGTTTTACCTTTGACAATGAAAATTCAAGTCTTATCCACTGAAAGTGGCCCAATTTTATGTGGAAAATTCTGTGTGTATTTAAAATAATAGAAAAGAAGTTTTTACTTTTCAGCAGGAAAAGAAATCCTTACTTTCTCAGAGTGGAAATGCTGGTGAGTGCTCAGGTACATCCCTGAAGGGCAAGAGCAGGGAAGCCAGCAGCCCCCAGACTCCTTGGGGGAAGCTGATGACAACAGGTCCCCCAGCCTCTCTGGACAAGTGCCCTTCCATTTACTGGGAAGCACTGCACAGGGCAATGCAGCGTAAGAACCACACATGCCTTAATCCGTGCCTTCTCTCAGGAGCCAGATCATCTTATTCCAACAGGCAGAACGTATCCACCCCCATTTGAGTCTCCAACCTGTGAACAGCTTCTCAGAAGGTGGCACTTAAGTCACTTTGCTCCTGTCTCTCCTAACAGACACCAGGTAGAGGAGGAGGAAGACAACAGCACAAGTGTCCCAAGTTGGACTGAGCTCCCCAGGCAGACAGACTCCACGTCCAGCACCTCCCTTAAACTTCACCTGGATGAAACAAAGGAGTCCTTTGTCCCAGTTCATCTGGATTTCAGAGCCTTCATTGGGCAATCAAACCTTTGGGAAAGGAGGAGGGTTTACAGTTGGGAATTCTCTCCCACTTCTTCCTCACGTGCTCTGACAAGACTAAACATATCCAAAACATATAAATGGAAAATTCCCTTGGCTTATGAGGAGAATACTATTTCCCAGCCCATTTGCTACTAATTATTTCTTCCATTTGGAAAACAAATTCTAGAAATATCCACTAGTACTTACAATTGCAGAAAATCGAGGTTGATATATTCCAAGACAGAATAAATGTAACGCAGTTCAGGAGCAATGACAAATATTCCTTTTTCCTTCTTAGAAGTAGCCAATATATGTAATAAATCTACTAATGGGTGTCTGCAGAAAATAAATGGCTGTGTTTGCTCAAACTACATCTACATCAGCTTCAAAATAAGGTTTCATTTCTTTCCATTAATTCACCTTCAGTTTCAGAAAAAGGATTCAGTGGTTTCCCATTTCCTCTGAAGTTCTGAGTTAGGTAACTGTTGTTTCTTTCTTCTGGCTGCAAAAGGCATCCAGGTGCTTCAGATATTCCTGTTTTTATTGAGTTTTACATGTCAGGAAATCGATACACAAGGAAAAATTACAATCAGGATCCAACTTACCTGAATGAACTTATTCAGATTGCCTTTATAGTTAGCTGGAAGGTCAGCATTTTCTAGGGCATAGTTCAAAATTTAATGTAGATCACAACTTCACTGTGGAGTATTTTTCCATAATAAAGTCCCTTCATTTAGAAAAAAGAAATAAATTCTTATTTCAGCCTCTATTGTTATAAACGCTTTTTCTCATGGATATGGTACATGTTAAGAAGCCACATTTTAGTTATTGTTACATTGAACAATATAGGCAACTTAGAGAGCTGTAAGAACCACTGTGTTCCGTTCGTAGTCTGATCATGGCGTATAAATCTGAAAAACAAATTGTTGTGCTTGGAACAGCAAGTTGCAGATGGAACTATACACTTCAGGAGTAAGAGAGAAACAGCAATATACTTATTAATGTAAATCATGATTTAATAAAGCTTACCATGAATAAGACAGCAACATAAGATTCAAGTTGGCAAGGTACCCTGGATTATGTATTGCATAGAGGGGAGGGTTAAACATACTCATCCAGGAGACCCTCCCATTGAGTCATGAGTTTCAGAATGGACTCCCATGCTTTTTAAACACCTTGAACCACTGAGGTAGGGAGCTTATGTGTACCTAAATTCACTCCTACTCCCAGACTTGGTCTCTGGTTTATGTCTAAGGGATTTTATGTGCAAAATCAACTTAAGATATAATTGTAGCAAAGCTCCCAAAGCTTAACAAACTATTAATCACTTATGAGTGATTCATATCAGATTCTGAGTCTCTCGACATCAAGGCACAAGGAAACACCACAGAAGAGACAACCTCAGAAGGCGTTCCTGCTCAAGGGGAGACCCTGTCACATGGCCCACTGTTGTACAGGAGAGCTCAAAGGGATCTTGAGCTTCTTACAATTTATGGGGACAGATTATTAACTCATAGTCATATTGGAAACCAGTTGTGTTTTTCAGCTAGATGCTAGTTCCTCCAAAGTCTAACTCAAACCAGCCAGAGTTCAGCACTTTGGTTAGGTTGGCGCAGACTCAGCTATAAAGCAAAGTGCGACTTTCTCCATCACCTAGCCTGGGTTGGAAAGAAAGCAGTATTATGGTTAACTCCAGCCCAGGAGAGGTTTTATAGGTGAAATAGTCAGACTGGAAAGAGGAGGTCACACAGCAATCTGTCACTCCCTGTCCTACACATAGTATCTACATTTCAGCTCTTGCTTGAAAGAACAGAAGAAAAACTGATGGACTATAAGAAAGAGAGGAAGCTGAATACAACCATACATACGAATGCCATTGCTACACGTTTTAACTACAGGTTTCTAATAAGCCTCCAACTCTGCAGGGCCTCTGGTTCATTTTGGAGCAGTAAAGACAGCTAAGAAAGCAATCATGTGGCAAGCACAACTTTTCACTTCAGATCTAATTCACTTTGCTGACTGCCCTATTTAATATCTTCTAGTGCACACTGCATACTGAAAATTCAGGTAAAGCATCTCATATGGGAAAACTTTAACATTACTGCTTATTACTAAGTTTGTGCAGTCTAAGAGACCCAAACAGCACTTCCACTTCTCTGACATGTTCTCTACTAGAAGGAGAAAAACAGTTTAAAAACCCTGATTAATGCATGTCTTGTGAAATCTTACTAATTAAAGCAGATTCCAGCTTTTACTAAATATAGCTCCACTAAGGAATTGAGAATAAAGTTTAAAAGTTTAATAGAATTTAAAGACGTGCTCTGTATTACTAATGACCTCTAATCTCAAAAATTGTTACAATAGACTTTCTCACTGTTGTCTACTTGCTGTATCATTTAGTCACCAAATAGAGTTCACAGTTGATTCTGAAGAGTTTTTTATAAATAACATAGCTGAAGATTTAGTTATAAACCCTGTGTTTTTACCTTCTAAGAAATAAAAATGCTAACTAACTCTTCCAGCCTAAAAAAGCCACAATTTAAAATGCTGTAAATATTTAATTATTTTATGATTTAATGCAATTTTATTTATTTTAAATCAGAGTACCAGTTTTGAATATAGATCCAAAAGCCCTGGATGAACAGCTGACCCAATATACTGGTTGGTAATACTGCTTTCAACAAACACATTCGATGAGTAAACATGTCCTCCTAGCCACCTACACTCATATCCATCTGTTAGGATGGCAACGTGCCCCACACAAGGTATCATGCCAGTATTAGAAGATCAGAGAAATAAGCCAAAAGTAAGGCTAAGGAGAAATTCAAGTAGCGCTGCAATTATCAGATCTTTCAGAATTTTGTCCTGCTTGTAGTAAGCAGTATTACACCCTTAAACAAGGACTTTAAATTCAGTGCAGGTTGTGAAAAATTATGGGACAGCAGGCACAGAAGCAAAAGTAGTTGTTTGGCTGTGGATACTCAGAGCAGCTCAAAACTGCTGAAATGGATTGTAACCAGTAGTACAGAAGCCCATTAAGGATATCCATCAATTTACTCTGAACAGCTACAGACAGCTACTGCTGTAGGCAAAGATAATTCCTTGGAAGACAGGACCACCTGGGCTGGTCGCAGTCAACACGGAGAGGCTAACTACAAGTTTTGTCTTCATAATGACAACCTGGATTGGCAAGAAGTATCATTCACCCAGTCTGAAATGTAAGCCTTGTCATAAGTTTGTTTTACAAACCTGTGTGTTATACTTCTCATAAAGCACAAAATCTCTGGAAAAAATGTATGCACTTATAGGACTAGAAATTACGTGCTCTCTGCAGCTGTGTGCCTTCACCACTGCAGAATGTGTAAGAAAGGAAAAAGAAACTGACATTTTACACTTTCAAGAATATAACGAGTAGAATTTTGAGAGGCTTTATTTCACCAAAGACAATTTTTGTTTTGATGGAAGTGTTGTGTCTTTTTCAGAAGTATAAAATTGTCACAAGCAGATTTTATTGTATGAAGGCATCTCTCATTAAGAAACTATAACTTGAAAAAGGAAAAATTACAAATTACCTCTAAAAACATGATTAATAAAATATTACATTAGAAATGACCTGTACATTTCTGAGAAAAGATCAAAAAGCATTTCTCATTTTGACATTAAAGGTTCATTTTCTAAGGTTTGGAAAATACCCGTTTTAATTAGTCAACCATATGCTACTGTGTATGCCTCTTTCTAAGCAGAAAGCCTCTGCTTTGGGCTCTGAGACTCAACCACACTGACCTATCCAAATCTCCCACTGACTCTACAAACTATTTAGGATCCAGTCCAAAACCTGGTGGAAAAGGCTCCTATTATAATACTCTGCTCCCTTCAGCATGATAACTGTGCACAGCAGGGATATACAGCTCATCCCTTTGATATGATTAGAGTTAACTTTGAGATTCTTAGACCTTTCTGTACAAGAACAGAGTGGGAAACACTTACTCATCTTTAAATGTTTTTAATTGTGATAAATCTATGGCAAGGGGATAAACCTTCTTCTCTCCGAGGGGGACAATCCCAAATATGGCTGCAGAAAGCAACCATAGAGCATGACTGCAGAGAGGAAGAAAGGGAGAGGAAAAGTGATTTGAGATATGACACCACTCCTCAACTGATTCTCCCTGACTCAAAGTAATGCCAGAAAAACATTTTCTTTGAGAAGACCATGGAATACATTCGGATAATGCCTCCCCCAATGAATTATCCTGAAGATAAAGAAGACAGGATAAAATCAGTCAGAAATCAGAGCTATTCCATTATGAGAAAGAAAAACCTCAAATACTGGTCTGTTTTCAGTTACCATCTCTATGAATAGTCTGTATTGTGCTGAATGGCTGTGGGCAACACGCCCTCTCAAAAAGCTCACTTGCTGTTTATCTGGTCACCTAAAATTTTCTGATCTCAAGTACATTAAAAAGACTTCAGTTATCAAAACCACCTTAAAACTGCAGTGACTATGCACTGCTGCATTCTTCACCTGCTTCAGTGATACACATTTGCTTTTTTTTTTGTTGTTTAGGTTTTGGGGTTGGGCTTTGGGTTTTATTTCAGGGTGGGGGGATTTGTTTTGTTTTGTTTTGTTTTGTTGTTTGTTTGATTGTTTTGGTTTTGGGTTGTTTTTGTTTGTTTGATTGGTTGGTTTTTTTTGTTTTTTTTTTGTTTTTTTGTTTTTTTTTGCCTTTTTAGATTAAGAATAATGTGAGGCATTTATTACTTGCTTTTCATTTTCACATCATATCAAGCCCAAAAGGGATTCAGCCTCTGTACACTCAGTCTGGAACCACACATCAGTGTGATAAATAATAAGAATTATTTTTCTTTCATCTGTTGCACCACTACGGAAACCAGCATCTTGCACTTAGAATTGCTTCTGTAGCTACTGTACTTGAGGAATGTTTGGTGACATATAATCTAGAAAAAGCCATACACTGAATAGAAAAGTAGTAGATATGTTTCCATGAGTAGAGGGGAATTTCACTTCTAATGTCTGTTTTCTAACTGAATATTGCATTTAGCTGTAGGTTCTATTTCTCACTGCCTGAGAACTTGGTGTTTTCTTTCATTTCTTTCAAGATGCTGCTTAGAACTTTTGAAAAAAAAAGCTACTCCTATGCACTGCTTGTATCAGGAAATATTTAAATTAAAAAATATTTTCTAGTTACAGGTTTATATGTCAGAATATATCAATTACACTATGATTTACCTAGATTTTCACAAAGAATTCAACACTGTCTTGCACAAAATCCTTGTTTCTAACCTGGAGAGACATGGATTTGACATATGGACAACTTTGTGAATAAGGAATTGGCTGGGTGATTGCACACAAAACTATGAATTTCTCTATGTCCAGTTAGAGACAACCAACAAGTGGTACTTCCCAGAGGTCAGTACTGGGACCAGTATTATTTAACATCTTTGTCAGTGATACGGAGTGTGATTCATAGCAACCTCAGCAAGTTTGTGGAAAACACCAAGCTGCACAGTGTGGCTGACATGCTGGAGGGGAAAGATGCAAGAGGGAAGGTCCAGAGAGACCTTGACAGGCTTGAGAGATGGGCCACACAAAACTCACAATGCTCAACAATGTCAAGTGCAAGATCCCGCACCTAAGCTGAGGCAATCCCAAGCACAGGGTGAACCCAGATCAGATCCCAGATACAGGCTGGGCAGTGAACAGATTGAAAGTAGCCCTGCAGAGAAGGCCTTGGAGGTAGCAGTGAATGAAAACCTGAATGTGAGCCAGCAATGTGTGCTTGGAGCCAATAGTCCATAGTATCCTGGGCTGCATCAAAAGAAGTCTAGCTAGCAGGTCATGGGAGATGATTGTCTCCCTTTGGTGCTCTTCCATGAGACACCACCTGCAGTACTGTATTCAGCTCTGGGGACACCAGCATATGAAGGACATGGACATGTAGTAAATCCAGAGGAGATCCACGAGGATGATTAGAGGGCTGAAGGACTTATCCTATGAACAAAGGCTTAGAAAGATGGGGTGTTTCAGCCTGAAGAAGAGAATGTTCCAGGTGAGACCTTGTGGAAGCCTTCCAGTACCAAACGAGAGACTACAGGAAGGATGGGGAGAGGCTCTGAATCAGTGATTGTGGTGATAGAACAAGGGGTAGCAGTTCTGAAATAAAATAAAGGAGATTCAGATTAGACATAAGGAAGAAATTCTTTATTCAGAGGGTGATGAAGCACTGGAACAGGCTGCCCAGAGAAGCCGTGGATGTCCCATCCCTGGAAGTATTCAAGGCCATGTTGGAGGCTTTGGGCAATCTGATCTAGTGAAAGGTGTCACTGCTCATGGAATGAAGCTTGAAACTAAATAATCTTTTAGGTCCTTTCCAACTTTAATCATTCTATGATTCTGTGACAGCATGGAGAAAAGTTAGTTCTTATAAATCCAATAAAAGAGAACAAAAGGACACAGTATTCATAAAGCATGGAAAAGAGAAAGCCCTATTTTTAATATGCTTTGCTGTCTCAGCTCCAGAGCTTAGTCTTCTAATCATTTACTAAATTTCTTTCCTACTAATTGTGTTCTCAGGTCTCAAATGTGCTGCCAGGCTGACACCTTGCTGTTTATCTACGTAATGTTCAACTGTGCAGGGAGCTATGCAAGCAATAAATACAATTACAGACACAATGCAATTTGCTTGTATTCAGTATCCTTCATACCTAAGGTCAAAAAATTGCTCTGTAGAAACAGTCAGTCATGGACTAACGAGAAAAAGAATATTGTAGGGAGTGATTTAGTAGAGGGAGTTAAACATAGATCAGGTGGCAAAAAGTTCCCTGGTTGCACTTTTAGGATAAAAGATTGCTGGCAGAGAGCAAAAAGTCAAGAGGATTTGTGGAGTTGAAGAGCAGGCTGGGAAGAGAAGAAAGAAAAGCACAGCAAAGCCATGAAGAACATTGAGAGAGATCTGTCTGAAACTTGCGCTCTATCACTTCATTCTTCTGTAAAGGATAGTGTCCTGTCAGTAATTTCAGCTGAATTAAATATCAGGGCACTTCTGAAAATTTCATTCATTTCCTATCTACAGATTCATTTAAACAACTGAACACCCGTGCACATCTGGTAGTTGACACAGTGCCAATAGCATACAAACAGTAAAACACTGAGAGCAAATACAGTATGTTATCCCATGAATAGGTCTGTTACAGTTTCATGGCAAGGAGGAAAGCAAGTATTTTGCAAGTGGGTATGATGGATGTGTTTTATCAAATGCAATTTGTACTGTTTCAGGAGTCTCGGAAGAAAAAAAAAATGTAACTGGTTGGGAATAGGAACAGATAGTCCAGGAAGATCATAAACATGGAGAATTTCCAAGAAAAAGGGCAATAATCCAACTTACTGTTTTTTTAGTACGACTCTATTACAAAGAATAATTGGATAATGTTTCCAAAACTGACTTGCTCATAAGAGAACCTGAAAAAAGGTTCTCTTCTGAAAGGAATAGTGAGATTTCATCATAAAAAATAAAGTGAGAAAAATCTGTGAGTCTAAACCTATGTTCACATTTATTTTGACTATCATGTGCCACTGTTGGAATTCAGCAACCATGAAGTAAATGTCTGCTTTTACTAAAGGAGTGAATTTTCAGTTTTACTTAAGTTAGTACTTGTAGTTACTTATATAAGTATATATATAAGTAACTTAGTATATAAGTTAGTTACTTATTTGTGAGTGCATTTGTGGCTAAGAAAAACCTTTTAATGTTTGCAAGCAGAAACAAAGTGCTTTTTTGACAACCATACATCCAGATAGAGCATCACTGATAAATACATCATAGACACATCCTTTGAAGCCGAAGTAATATTTGGATTCAGAAGATGAGGGAATGTTCCCCTGCAAAGGCCAGCAAACAGCATTAAAAGCCACCAAAGACATAGAGGTTTTCTCATAGAGGCATCACCCTTCCTTCTCTAGCATATTCATGCAAGGACATAATGTTTTCAAGTTTTGGAAAACCCTGTACTGTCACACTTTGCTTTTCAGTTGTTTTACTAAATATATCTTGAGGAAAAAAAATGCTCATTTTCTGTCCAAAGTTTTAGTGAGTAGCAAAATCTCTGGGGTAGAGACTCTTTTAATGCCTCTCAATTTACTCCTGTAGTGTATTAAACAGGTAAGTTACCTACAAACCACTATCACAACATTAAAAAAGATAAAATTTAATAAAAAATAAAAAATAAAAAACTCACCATGTCTGACAAAATCAAAGCTTGAATAAACACATCATTCAACTCTACAGCCATAGAAGAAATAGTCTGTCACAACAGCACATGTTCTCCTTGTTATGCTTTTTGACTTTTTTTCCCAAAGAGACATAAGTACACATTCAGAAATGAATGCAGATAGGACCAAACAAATACTTTTTCAGCAATTTTTCTTTCATCATTCAACACTTTTTATTAACTAAAGCACTCCCTAATGAATAATCTCAAGTGTCCAGGGATTGTTATTATTCTGGACTGAATAAATGGGACTGATGGGAAATCAGAACACTAAAACACTTGAGCGCTCTGCAATCTGACCAGAAAGAATTGCTGTGAAATTGTTTAGCATGTTTTGCTACCCTTAAAATTGAAACTACAGACAGATTTTAAGACACATTAGGATCCAAATTCTTTTCTTTCTTTCTAGTGATAAGAAAAAAATATCTGTGCTTGAAGCACCAGAGTACATCTATAACCTCAGTTACATTGATCATTTCAAGTTAGCTGAATAACATTTAATTTAATAAGCATTCTGAAGATCAGTTTCAGCTAAACATCAACTCTTTTCTATCTGAGCAGTAAGAGTATGTACTAAATTAATGAATATGATTCAACCATTTTGAGGGTATTCTGATGTATAGACCTCATTTTTGAGGGTATATCTTTCTTTTGTGTGTCACCTGAAATAAACTCCGGTATTCCTTGCAAAGTTGCATATGAAGCTCTCTTGCTGGTTTTAGAAATGCAAATAACATTGCACAGGGGGTAAGAAGGGACTACTGAGTGTCAAATACAAACACTAAATGATGCATGGTGGAAAGAAAGGTCAGATTTCCAGATCTGTACTTAGATCACATTTTCTTCATATGTCTGCAATTGGAAAAAGATTTCCTCCATTTGGTGAAGATGGCAACTCCGTTTGGTGCATTGCAGACAATATCATACCTTAAAAATTAGCAGTGCACTTGAGAGGGAATCTTTTATTCTGTTTGTTCCAGGCTGTATTACCAATACGTGTACGGGTTTTTCTCAGTCTTCTTAAGGACTCACACACTCAGATTTGTTACATTTTGAAGGAACAATACAAACTTCAACATTTTATTTTTAAGACAGTTTTCAGTTTTATTTTAATTATTAAATACAAATACAAAGGTAACCAAAATAATTCTTTTTCCACGTGACTTCTGACCTCAATCAACAAACAAGAATGGGAAGAAGAGGAGGAGTGTACTGTTTGTGCCAGAAAAATAGAGATGGCTTCCAGCCCCCCAGTAATTTCATGACTGATTCACTTTTATTTCATTTCAGCTTTTGGATGAGAATCACATAAATCAGTCTGCATTTGTCAGTTTCTGTGCAAGCAGTTTTGTGCAGCTTTTCTTTCAGCTCCCTTCCCATGCAGCAAATGTGATTCCTCCTTACAAATCAAATTCCCTCATACTTTATGCAGGAAATAATAGCAATTTGCATCCCTCAGAACTTCCTACAGGTTCCTAGGATCAAAGCTTACTACTGCAATTAAGTGACAGAGTAAGTAGGGAATTAACCAAACATACACTTTAGAAGAATTTGAGAAGCCTGCTAATGAAGGTAAGCTCATAAACGACAATGATCTCTGTTATATTCCATGCTTGAAAAACAGGAGAATCAAGCCCTGTACTGTGCTTTCTTCCATGCTGTGCATCACATTGGAAGGGACAGAGGGAATGTGAGAGCAGCTGCCTTAGATTCAGCATCAACAAATGGTCCCACAGAGTTCCTGCTGTCTGGGCAACTGATCAGTTCACATCCAGATGCATGCTGCTCCAGCTCCCCTTGATCACCTTCAGCGTGCACTGAATAAATAATTACTTCCTTCCACTCCCTAGCCCTTCTGCTTCTGCTTTATCTGTCTTTGGTGCAGGCTGCTTTGTGGTGGTGATTGGTTTTCTTTCACTGCTCCAGGTAATCAGAATCTAGAATTGTACATACACAACTGAGAATGACTTGGAGTTGCTTGTATAGCTGCCTAACTTATCATATAGCTCAGCAGGACAGAGAATGAGGCATTTTGGAGTGATCTGGGGAATCATTATGGAAGTACCAGTCCTTGAACTTGTCACATTGCCTTTTGTACTGTGTCGGCATTCATGTCATTCTAGGTGTGCTGGTAGGTTGTTGTGGAGTATGTTTTGATTCCCAAACACAGGTTCCTCTCATGTATTATGCCATCAAAACTGAGTTTTCACCATCTCATACTTTACAACCTGGAGTACAAGTAAGTGTTACTTCACAGGATCAAGCCAAAGTTATCCAAAACAAAAATCATTAGGAACTTTGGTATCACACACTTCCTGTGTTTAAGGAACAGTAAGTCAGAAGGTTTAAATTGCTTTGAATTCTGGAACACAAGGAGCACTTTTGAGGCAAAAAGAGAGAAAGGAGTACAACGCAGAAGCCAAAACAGGAAACTAGAATTTGAGATACTTTTTCTAACTTAAAACTAGCCCAGAAACACTTCATCCTTCTTTTCAGAATCAGCCTGGCAATTTTCAAGCTGAGACTTTACAGAATAACTACAGCAAGTAAGATTTTCTTAACAGTAACTTTAGAGAGCACAAGAAATCAGTGAAGCTTTATACGGAATTTGACCTCATGGAATATGCAATTTTACAAAAACAGATATGTTCAGCAGAAAGCATGCAGCAATGTAAGAAAGGCCATATTGTGTCAAGCCAGAAATCTAGCTAATCCACTATCCTATCTCCAGAAATAGCTGACAGAAGATGACTAAGGAAGAGCAGAAAAAGAATAAAAGGGCAAGAACACCCTGATTCTTCCCAGACCAAGATGTCTGAGACAGAAGCACTCTTTGTATTTAAGAGAGTGTGATGAATGTAACAGTTGTCTGATACTTCTTGAAAAGGCTAAACTGGATCTATTAAAAATAAATAAACAAAGCTAAAAATTCCATAACAGAATTAGGATCTGTTAAGGTACAAGATTTTGAAAACACAATTCAAAATAATTCATCATTGGTTGGAACTACATGATCCTTGAGGTCCCTTCCAACCTGGGTGATTCTGTGATCACTCTTTTTACCCAATATATAGACGTTTAAAATGCAAAGATGGAGGGAATTACTTATATTTTATCAAAATTAAATGTTTGGAATGAATTCATACAACACTGAGATGTTTGGTTTTCTTCCCTTCATGAAAACTTGGAACACACATTCAACCTTAGAATTGTAGCCAAATTTTGCAAATGGTGAAATCTTTTGAAATTGGAAAGTCTGCCATTCAAATAGCTATAGTCACTGGCTGTCCACATGGCGCAACTCCTGTAGCTGTATCTTGCACGCTGCATTTTCCAAGCTGCGCAAGCATTAGCTGACAGTGTTTGAGCATCCTCATATCCCTCTGAAGACAACTGAATGCACAAGAAACTATATGCAGTCAGAAAGCGTAAAAGAAGGAAAATGCAGGGAGGAAAGTACAGCCAATAGAGATTAAAATAATTAAAAATCTTTAAAAAAAAAAAATATATATATATATATATATTCTCATACAGGCGGTTGTTTCTGAAGGTTCTACAGCACTCCAGTACTTGTAAAATAATTTCTCCTATACTGAAAGATGGCTTCTCCTCAGTAATGCTCTGTATGCGACTCCACAGTTATTCTTCATTAAAGCTCTGTATATACATATTTCATAGATCATGAATTCACAGTTCATAGTTGTTTTAATTAATAGTTAATTCATTACTCTGGATTCCAGAAGTCAGTTGACTGCTCAAAATTAAAGCTCTTCACTGTAGAAATACCTCTTTCCAGCATGCTTAAATGATTTCAGCACATACATCCATGTGTGAAACACTTAGGACACATATTCGTTCACTAATTAAGCTCTTCCAGATGGAAGCACATTCAGTGGAGTTGATCAACATAGAGACAGTTTGCTGAAAGTATGCAAGTGATTACCTTCCAAATCAGACTGTATTTAATTCGTATATCTGGCTGTTTAAACCAAATCAGCTCAGTTTCTAGGACAGCCTAGTAATTGAAAGTATACTTCTAGCACCCTGTCCAGAACACTGGAAGACCAAATAAATAAAATTTGTAGCATCTCCTTAGATATTAGAACATTAGTGGTTTTGTCAGTTCTCATAGGCATTTTTAAAGCTTAAATTACAGCCAAGCCCTCTGATTTGAAGACAAATGAGACAGCATTAGTTTTTAATTTACTTTGGAGAAATATACATATATATACCTATTATATATGTAAGAAAGAAAGCAGCCTACTCTGTGCTCAGAGAGCTTAATTCAGCTTTCTATTTTGTCACAGCAAAACATTTGTGCTTCTTATCAATCTAGGAGCCAGTCTGGGTTTTCTGCAAAGGTCCAGTCTGAAGTAGACAGAATTTCTCCAGCGCTTATTCTTGCCCTTCCTTTGTAATAACTGAAAGACTCTCTGGAAGTTGGAAAAGGCACTTAATAATTGACTGTATTTTTTTTTTTCCAGCTACAGAAAATAGAACTTTTCTTTAAAAAATAGACTAAAAATTCCTGATTCTGTCTGATAAAAAAAGTGAGTGAATTATGTCACACTACATTGCGGAGGTCATACTGACATCTGGTGGCCTTTTGTACCTATTAAAATTGCTCCCACCAATTTCAGCAAATACCTCATGCAAGAATAGTATCAATATCAAAATTACAATGTGGTTTCCTCATGGGTTTACTGGACAGTATTTGAAACTTGAGCTAAGAGGTAATAAGTCAACTCCACAGTACCATGCTCAAGTACAGCCTTTTAATTAGTTTCCATGTTAAGCTTCATTCACTGCTGGCCTTGGCTACAGGCATCAAAAAGCCACAAGCTTTCATAAACATCAGTTGAGGGTGCCAGAGCTGCCACAACTCTGCTGCTGCACTGGGGGTTATCAGATTCCACTGTGACACACTGCATTAAACAGAACTGCAGCCAGTGGGAGTAAAAGAATATTATTAGTACTATTGCTGCTGTAAGATCTAGCAGATCTAATCATGGACCAGGACCCCATCACAGAAGGCACTACTCGTAACGTGAAAATGATAGCTCTGCCAAAAGTAGTCTATAATGTAATTATAAGGTAAGAAACAGACAAGAAATTGAAGGAGTTACAGACCTACACATAATAACCTACCCCCTTAAGTGATGCAATTGAGTAGAGACTGTAACTTGTTTTAGAAGTAAAAAGCAGAACGTCACCACCCCCTAGCACTGAGGGGGCTGCAGTAAAATATACGTGTGTATATATACATACACACACACATACACACAAAGATGTTTTATATATATATATATACATGCAAAATATTATATACATATATCTAAAAATATATGTTACTTGCTCCAAGAGTAATGTCTCCAGTTATTTCCATGGAAAATAAAACAGATGCAAGGAGCACAATAACCCTATTTAATAGAGCAAATTCTCAGCTACAAGACAGTATTTTTCAATGCAGTCACCACCATTAGCTGTGCATTTTTGCCAGCAAGCCTGGCACAAAAGCCTGCACGCCACAAAACTGCACTAACAAACTGCACCAGTGAAAGTGACTAACTGTCGCTGTTACCACTGCAGAAACACAACACTCACCACCTCACCTTGCTGACATGTGCTGTTTGCCCTCCATAAATGTTCAGCAAGCACCAAGGAATGTCAGTGGGTGTAATTTTTTCCATGTGGAGGGATTCAGTGGTACACCTTTGCTTTATAAGAGCTTCAATGTCAGACACCATTTGGTCTGACTGCCCCTCTGCTTCCTGTCACGGGGCAACAAAATGTAATGGGATATTGGTGGGAGAGTTCAGCCTCTACTGTCATACCACCAACATCTGCCTCTGACGTCATGTGCCAACATAATAGCATAGGAGGCATTACTTTCGGAACAGACTTCATATACACAAAAATAGTTCCTGCATATATTTCAAGGTTTCTTCAAACAGTAAATCTGAGAAAGAAAAAAGAAAAAGTGTTTATTTTTTGTTAAAACAGCATACATTTTTAAGGGGAAATTATCTCTGGTTATCTATGCAAAGAATCATTTAAGTAATAGGAAGAAAAGCCCCCATACACCATATATAACAACATCCTTGGGAAGCACACTGCACTGTTATGATGTTAAAAGACAAAAGGAAATATTGCCTTTTCCCCACTGAAGTAAACAGAATGGGGTATTTTTACATCCACTGTTGTGAGGAAGATTGTTGTGGTGCTTCTATGGCTCTGAATGTCTCTTCTTGAAGTGGGAAAGAGAAGCAATCTGGGCCACTCCTGCATCTACAGAATGGTAGAAGAAAGACAGATGAGCTTCTGCTGTCATTGAGAAGTTAATTTTAGCTCAAGAGAACTAAATTCTTCCAGGAAAGGTTTTCCTGTCAACTGCCAGGCTGCAGACTCTGTCACAGGAGATTATTAGGAACTTGAGCCTCCATTCCAGAGAAATCGAGCTCCAGCAAAAAAGGTTTTAGTCAATGAAATAAACTTCATTTTGAATCTGCCTGAGAAGGCACACATAGATATTTCCCATAGAAAAGACATTCTGAAGGACATTTCACAGCACTAACACTACTCTTTTCTCTAATGTCATTTTGATTCATTTAATTTTCCCTGCTGCAAAGCTGTAAGACCAAGGTCGACATAGCCAACCTGTGGTTTATGGGATAGATCTGTATAGTGCCTGAATAATTCATTCAGCTTGCTGCCTACCAGCTACCAGCTTCTTTCCCCAAGGTTCTACAGATTCAGGAAGAAAGCAGACCATAAGTCAGAAAAAAATTATTCTCCTAGCCCAGCACTTGATTCCTGAAGCCTCTTATCCCATTGTCCCCATTCACGTGATCAAAATGAAAACCTGACCTCCATGTGCACTTCCATCTCTTGATTGCTACGAGTCCATTGCATGACGTATCACAAATGTTTTCTCTAGAGATGTATCAACAAAGAGAGTAAGGGTGCACTGCCCTTTGCCCACAAGAAATGTGTTGCCAAAGTGAATACCAGTACAGTAAAATGATATAGTCTGCAACTGCGTACATGTTCTCTAAACTTACAAATTAGAATTCTAATATAATATGACCTGTTTGTATCAGAAAATCTCAAGAAAATGAATGCAAATGATTCAAGTGAAATACAATATTTGAGCACTGCAAGAATATAAAGATTTTACTTTCCTATTTTACTATAAAAATCTGTACCTTCCTGGGAAAAATTTCCATTTTCATAAAACTACATTTTTGATAGAAAACAACTCTGTTTAAATAGCTTCATCCCATTCCAGTCAACATATTATTATAGTTATATTTTCACCAATAAGTTAAGCATTATAATGGCAGTCATAATATACAGCCGTTTCCCAAAAGACCTTTACAAATTAGGTAGACAATATGAACAGAAAGGGCAGAAGTGTTAAAAATAAAAGCATGAATGTTCAAGAGGTGTCTACACTTTAGTCCTGTGGTTTAGTATGGGGTGAGAAAAGAGGGAAATCCCTTCAGATTTTCTGGACCGTTCCCCGAATTGAGGGAAGTTGAAAGCATTTTTTATGGAAAGACTTAATAAGAAGAAACCAGAAGATACAGCTGAGTGAGAGAAGACATGAGAACAGGTTTGTGAGGGCTACAGGCAAAGAAGGGAAAAGAAGGAGCTGAGATTAGATATATACTCAAGAGACTGCTTCACTAGCAATCCCAACTATGAGCTCATAGTGTTCCTTGAAATGAAGCTGGTGCTGATGATCCCAGGAGAGAGCAAGGATGCTTCTGAATGGGCAGAAAAAGTCTTCAGATACAGAAGTCCACCAAAAGTGAAGTCGTGGCATAGATGTAAAGAAAACGTAAACAGTTTCTCAACAGGCATAGAAGATAAACCTTATGAATAGATTCTGATGAGGTTGCAGAATACAAGTGTGTATTTTGATTGCTCTTTCAGCAACTGGAAAGACACATCTCTGAAGTTAAAACAAAATAAATGGATGGAGTTTTTTATTTTAACAACCTACTGAAACAAACCCATTACTCCAAGAAAATCAAAGCAATGTTTGTGAGTTTTCTGGCAGACCATTCCGTATTAGCACAAGGCACTGGAACCTGCAGTGACCTTTTGAATTTAGTTCATCTTTGCTCCTTACTGGTAAATGGGCTTAGAAATCTTGCGGTCTCTAATATATTATCTGGTAGGTATGTATAACAGTTATGTGATTGTCAATATAAAACTGAGTTTAAGGTACATGTTTTTGAAATGTGCATGATATTATCACATTTCAAATAAAAGAGTCATTGTGGTATATTCATCTATGTAGCTGCTTGTTAAGCAAGATGTATAGCTCACTGGATATATTCTCATAAGTCAGAGAATCAATTTAAACTATTACTACTAGTGTTAAGGGTGTTGGACTTCTGAAAATGGACTGCATTTTATTCATGTAATAGTTTGATAAATTAGCAAAGCTATCAGCATTTCTGAATGCCTATATCACAGTAAAAAAAACATGTAAATTTTTGTGTTTGTAGGGAAACACTGTCATCATCTTCCATCACATCCATAAGACTGTGGGTCCTCAGGGAATTGGTTAATGCAGTCATCAAGCCACTCTTTATGATATTTAAAAAGTCATGGCAGTCAGGTGATGTCCCTGTGGCAGTGCCACAGCCATTTTTTCAAAAGGGTAGAAAGGATGACCCAGGGGAACTATCATTCTTTCAGCCTTACCTCTGTGCAGGGAAGATCATGGAGCAGAACCTCTTGCAAGCTATCATGGAAGAGGGGTGGTTATATGGGATAACCAGCATAGCTTCACCAAGGGCAGATCCTACCTGACAAACCTTGTTGCTTTTAATGATGATATAACTGCATCAGTGGACAAGGAAAGAGCCACTGATGTCAGCTATCCAGACTTCAGCAAGGGCTTTGAAACAGTCCATAACATCTCATCAATGACATCAACATTGGGTTTGAGTGTACCCTCAGCAAGTATGTAAATGACACCAAGCTGCGTGGAGCAGTCAACATGCCTGAGGGATGGGATGTCATCCAGAGAAATCTAGACAAGCTTGATCAGTAGGCCCAGAAGAACCTCATGACGTTCAACAAACTCAAGCACAGGGTCTGCACCTATGTCATGGCAACTTTCACTGTAAGTACATGCTTGGAGTTGTAAGGATAGAGAACAGACCTACTGAAAAGGACTTGGGAGTACTGGTTGTTGGGAAGCTGGACATGAGCCAGCAATGTGCCCTCGCAATCCAGAAAGCCAATTGTATGCTGGACTGCACCAAAAGAAACAGGGGCAGCAGGTTGAGGGAGGTGATCCTGCCCCTCTAATCTGCACTGGTGAGGTTTCAGCTGGAGTACTGCGTCCAGATGTAGAGTCCTCAGTAAAAGAGAGATGTGGACCTATTAGAGTACATCCAGAGGAAGGCCACAAAAATGATCTAAGGGACAGAACACCTCTTCTATGAGGACAGGCTGAGAGAACTAGGGCTGTTCAGCTGAGAGAAGAAATGACCTGATAGTGGCCTTTCAGCATCTAAAGAGGACCTACAAGAAAGAAGGGGACAGACTCTTTAGCAGGGTCTGCTGTGACAGGAGAAAGGGAAATGGTTTCAAACTAATGGACAGGAGATTTAGATTGGATACAAGGAAGAAGCTTTTTACAATAAGGGCAGTGAGGGACAGGAACAGGTTGTCCAAAGAGTTAGTGGATGGCCTGTCCTTGGAGACATTCAAGGTCAGGCTGGATAGGGCTCTGAGCAACCTGATTTACTGTATATGTCCATGTACCACTGCAGGGGAGCTGGACCAGATGACCTTTATGGGTCTTCTCCAACTGAAACGGTTATACAATTCTATAATCTTTTAAATTAGTATAGAAACAGAAAGTCATCAACAAACTGCGGAATATTAGAAGCAAAAACTCTAACCTGACATGAACTTTACAGCCATAAACACGTTCAGAATATCTTAAACTGATTTCAACATATCTAAAATAAATGTATTGAGAAAAGTAATAGAATCGGATACACAGAAATCAAACAGGCCCACTTCTTAGATGTATGAGTATGCTACTGCCTCAATAATATTTCCTAAAAATGTAAATGTTTTATACTTAAGAACAGAATTTTAAAGAAGAAAACAGAAGACACTGTACAAAAACTGTACTGGAAGCATCTGGCAAAGAAAATGTAAATTTAAAACCATTCTGAAAAATAGGAAGATTTAATACCTGTTTCACATTCATAGCCTCAAGAGACTGCTAGGGAGTAGGTTTTGGCAAATGCATGCTATCTTTGCCATGGAATTCATACTGCTGCTCATCTCAGCAGCTTGTCTTCAAAAGTTCCTTCCGTGGGCACTGGGGTCAGTCTGCCTCTTTGAAGCTCTTAAGACTGTAAAGAGGTTTGTAGCTGAGTTATTTATATGGTTTCTAAATAATTCAATTATGAGAAACTGCATCGGATAGAAAAGCTCAGGAAAATTATAGTCAAGCATTGCTGAACTACGGAAGTTCATGGTAGCATGGGAGACAGAAGTGATAGCTGAATACATAGTAACCATATCTAAAATGTAGTTGCTAAGCTCATATGTCTGCATGCAAACATTAAAGCTGTATAAAATCTTCTGGAAGAGAAAAAAATTGTATGATCAGTCTCCCATTTCAAAAAACTTATGCAACTCTACTTGTACATGTCACACAGAAAGAGTAGTATAATCTGGGTCTAGACACCGAATATATTCAATAAAATCATATGTGGATGAAAATTCTGTGGATCAGACAAATTAATGAACTTGTATTTGTGTTTAGACACATTATTTATTGGTTACTCCATAAGAATTAGGTAAAAAAGAATAGCTACCAGAAATTATTATATCCCAAACTGCATTTTAATATTCAATGTGTTGTTCAGCTTTGCAGCAGCAGAACCAAGAGTGTACATATGTCCTTGCTCAGACTCATGCCCTCAGTTCATGAATTCAGAAAATGAACAGGTAAGAGCAGTATTAAACTTTGGATACTTTCTGCTAGGAAATATTCCTCACACTTTCTGAACTATAACAATTTACATTTACACAATATGGTGATGTTACAATTAAGAACAGTTAAACCCAGTGCAGATAAAATAAAACCAACAGGAGAAAATTTTAATGTTCTTAGAATTGTTAGCATTCCCAATGCAACTATTTTAAAATTGACTTCAGTCAGTGTTTAAATTTTAAATATTAGACAGGTTCTCTTAACTGGTAATGAGTAACCAGAGGCCAAACTGTAAAATCAAGCATCAGGTATTCTTCAGTCTAGCATTAATAAGTATCTAAATTGAGTGGAAAAAAAAAAGTCCAGAGTAAATCTTCAGTCTTAAGAGCCATTAAATCTTCCCTCTACTAATATTAAAAGCAATTTCAGTCTGTGTAGTAAATACAACACCCTGCAAGAAAGCAGAACTTTCTTTTTCACAAATGTAGGCAGGCCTCATTGCAAAATCACTCTATGCAAGAAGTTCATATTTCTGTCCAAACAGAAGTAATCAGTGACAATATTGAGCAGCAGAAAATCTTTCCACAGTGAGACTTAGATACTCACTATTGTGTGTTAGCAATTGTTTGATCACAAAATTACAGAGTGGGTGAGGCTGGAAGGCACCACTGGAGATTGGCAAACCCTGCTGAGAGCATAGTTGCCTAGGATCACGTCCAGACAGATTTTGAATGTTGGCAGGGATAAAGACTCCACACCTTCTCACATGTACAGTAAAGAAGTGCTTCAGGGTGTCAGGCAAACTTCCGTGATTCAGTTTGTTTCCACTGCCTCTTTTCCTATGCCTGGGCTCTACTAAGAAGAGTTTGTCTTCTTTCCTCGTCCAATGAGATATTTATACATACAGACAAGATTTCCCTGAGCTTTCTTTCCTCAAGTCTGAACAATGCCAACTCTTTCACCGTTTCCACACACTCATGTGCTCCAAGCCCTTCCAGAATCATCATGGACTTTTGCTGGAATCTCTCCAGTATGTCCGTATCTTTTTGTAGTTGGGAACCTAGAACTGGGCTCTGCACCAAGGCTGAGAGTCTCACCATAGTTGGGTATATAGAAGTTAAGTACCTAACTATAATCTTGTCACCTGAGAGTCTCTTAGAGTCAGGGGAAAGAGAAGATAAAAGAACAAGCTACCCTACTGTAAAAGATGTGTTATAGTCTATGACATTGTGCAACTCCATAATACCTAGAAACCATGGATTAATAATTTAGACTTCAACAGCTAATTTGCATAACCTGAAGTTGATCTTTCTTGATTTTTAGTTATAGAAATATAAAGGATTTTCAATAACACTCTAGGTTTCTTAGGCAAAAGATCTTTGATAATCAGCTCTAACCCTTCACACTAAGTCAACATGGAACGTACTTATACCATCCTTAAGACCTGTGCGACCTGCTGTAGGGAACCTGCTTTGGCAGGGGGGTTGGACTCGATGATCTCTGGAGGTCCGTTCCAACCCCTACAGTTCTGTGATCCTGTGATTCTGTGATTCTGTTTGCTCAGAAACTGTACTCATTCACATTCCCCCTTTTCCATACTGTGGTACTTTGCTTTATAGTAATTCTTAACAGCAAGCCCTTGTTCTGCAATTCTGTATAATGTCTTCTTTATCTCGATCATTAAATCAACCTGACGCAGAACAGTTGTGTTCTTCTTATCTTTGCCAAGCACTCAGACATATCACACAAAAGGGGGAGAGTGAACAAAATCATTTCAAAGCAGCGTAAGCAAAATAATGAGTAAAACGGTAAAAAATCTACAGTACAAGACATTCCAAACCAGGAAGAGTATAGAACAGTGTAAAATGTGTATAAATACATGTTTGGGGCTTCAGGCCAAGTAGTGAAAAGTAGCAGCCTATGTTTTAATTGTATCTGTCTAATTACTTGTATTTGCCATCAAATACACAACTGTTTTTCCATGCTGGTAGCAGCAAGAATCCAATATTCTACAAGTATTCAGGGCCAAAATCAGCAATAAATAAAAATTAGTTAACTTGATAATATTTTTCTATCTAATTCTTCAATTGTGCATATACGATATTCTCCCACAGTTTGAAACACTGGAAAAATGCAACAATTATAGCTATTGCTTTTAGAAATTGTTTGAGCTCTATATTTATTAAGGATAAAGAATACGTAGACAAGCAATCAGAAAAAAAAGTATAATATTCCCATACTGTCCTTGCTTCTTTCATCTGCATTTCAAAGCCATCCTAAGCCATGTCCTTTCTGGGAGAATAACAACAAATAGTTTTACAAGATTGTATCATATCCCACCAGTCCTATTAAGATCTAAATTACTGAAGTGAGTAAACAGGAGGATGGAGAAAATGAAGACGATTTGCTCTTGGCCACAAAGTGAAGTGTTAATTATTGACCCTTTCATGTTAGAAATTTAGTACTAATCTTGAGGGATCGATATGTAACACATCAAAACAGTGACTTGAGAGGTTAATACTGTTGAACATAAGTTACTAACACTTACTAACTTCACTGAAGTGCAACGAAAAAAAATTATCTGTTCTGTCTCACTGTTTATTGAGCAATTTGTCTGTAGCCTCCTAAAAAAAGTACTGTTTGTTTTAGCAAATATTTTGTCAACTGCAAAACAATTCTTATGTATTCATTTTATGTTTTGGAAATTAGGTAAGAAATTTGGAAAGAAGGTAAATATTCACACTTGGAAATATTTAAAATATTTCAATTTTATTAAAATCCACTATACATTATTCAGTTTACGAGTTACTCATGTTGAACTGAAAGCAGGAGATTGTTTCTGTAACTAATTCCTAGAACACCTGAGTGTGCTTACCTTAAAATTAAGTTTAGCTGCATTTCATCTTAGCACGTGCCAAAGTCACAACATTTATTCAATGGTAAAAAACTGTGCAGTTCTCATCCATTTTTTTCTGTTAAACTATTTGATCTCATTGAGGTAAAATTTGCACTAATTTGAGACGGCCATTGCTCCAGCAAGTATAATATAATGAATTGATAAATAATAATTTATTACTGTACTGCTGTGTATTTACCTGTTAATTAGCAGCTGTTCCAATACATGAATATGGAGCTGAACAGTATGCCCATCAAACCACTATCTATTAATTAAAACAACATCCCAAAAGAAGATTATTTTGCTTGCTTATGTGCATAATCAGGACAAATGTTGCACCATTCTAAATGGGACAGAAACCATTCATCACATCATCACACTGCATTTCATAGCATAGAACAAGCAGTCTATGACATGAAGCCAGCAGTTCCACCTTTATCCCTGCAAATCCAGATAGCCTGCATATGTGTTTATGTACATGCATACATGCACATACACTCCCACCAAATTAGAAATTGTACATAACACATATACTTTGATAAAAAATAATAGTTTACCCTGGCTCCTCCTTAATTTCTACAGGTAGTAACACTGGAATATTTTTGTGCACACTGTGGTATCTTTCTTCATTTAAACTCAAGATGCTTTAATTAGCACATCCTAGACACACAAGAGATTGATGCAATGCCTCTATTTCTAGCAGTGAATCAACTCTTCAGTGTAGTGTGGATACCTATTAATTATGTAGTGCTCCCATTTTGTAAAATCTGTTTTCAAACTCCATCTGGAATACTGATTAGTTATACAGTACACATTATGGGCTTTAAATTCTCTCCAACCTACGTAGGGCTATACACTGTTATTCACTGTGGCTATATTACTGTGGCTATATTTATATTCCAAGCCAACGCAAGTATAATTGTGGATTCAAACCTTTATTGTTGCTCAAGGAGGCTGTGGATGCTCCATCCCTGGAGGCATTCAAAGCCAGGCTGGATGTGGCTCTGGGCAGCCTGGTCTGGTGGTTGGTGACCCTGCACATAGCAGGGAGGGTTGAAACTTGATGATCTTTGAGGTCTTTTTTAACCCAGGCCATTCTATGATTCTATGATATAGTAGAACACTAGCACTCATCTGCAGGTTTCATACTCCTGATTCCCAAAATGAGGACTTCCTGAGGACAGCTGAGGACTTCCCTGAGGACTTCCCTGAGGACTTCCCTGGCTGTACCTGAGCATGAAACTGGGACTAGGGTCAGAGGACATCACAGTCATGGATATATATGAGAAGGTGGGTATGGATCCATACCCACCCCAGAGGCCGAGGAAAGGGTTTGTCTTTCTCATGAGATCAAACACAGGGTTCAAGCCTAGTTTATGTATGTTACATAAAAATGTTCTGTTTGGGCAATGTAATTATGCTACCTTCCAGCTGTATTCACAGTAACCACTGTCAAATACGATATATGTATATATATCTCTCATTTGAAGTTTGAAGGTTTCTTGTATTTCACAGTCATTTATCCCAAGAATATCAACAGTTACATTTTAATACGACACTTGATGTTTGCACATTCACTTGTTAATTTGAAAGAGCAAAACCAAAAACATAACAAAACTTCTTCTATCTTAATTGCCATAATGGGATTTGATGAGCACCATCTGAATGAGTAAGCCAGGTGGTCAATTCGAAGATTTAAAAGACCAGTGTGTAGCTTTTCCAACAGATTCATGCCTACATTAAAAAAATAATAAAAAATATTGTAATTACTTCTTTTATTCTTGTTTCTATGTTGGAAAAAACATCAGTTTATATAAAAACATTTTTTCATTCAGATAAGATAATGAAATGAGAACTCAGTTAACTATTTGTAACATACTAAGTGAAAGTTGAAATTAAAATGGAAGCCAAAACTTTTTAGATGCTGAGACCTCTCTGCTTTAGCACTCAAAAAAATGGATATTTGATATGGGAAACAAAGAAGTCATCTATCAACTTCAAGGAGGTCTAGTAGAAGAAACTCCCTGTGACTAGTTAATCAGCAAGGAGCACAAATACCACTTGAGATGCTGATGTGTAACACATATGACATGTAAGAGGCCATCTGCACTATGAAATATGATGGAACAAGAAGTCTTGCTGGCGTTTTTGCGTAGACATTCTCAATGACACTCTTCCTTCTTCCATTAGTAGACTTTGTTTCACATACAAAGCAGTGCATAGGCTTAATGTCACATGGGAAGTGCACATTCTCCCCATAATTGTCTATACACAGGTGGATACTATTCAGTGAACTATATCTCATCCTATGATATGGAAAATAGGGATTTCAAATAAGATTAATTAAATCAGTTCTGTATTTTACATAGCTGCTGTCTTAGCACTGTCATCCTTGAACACCTCCCCTCTGCTACATGAAAAATTACTGTGAAATTTCTGACATACTTTGGCTTGTCCTACATATTTTTTTTCAAGCAGTTTTCAATAACTTTAAGCAAGCAGTTGTTTTCTCATCCCAGTTTCTATTTTCTTAACTATCCTCCTCTTTCCAACCTTTTTTTTTTTTTTTTTTTTTTTTTTTTTTTTTTTTTTTTTTTTTTTTAGGTTCTGTAACTAACTTTTGTAGAGGTGACATTTTACTAGTTCTGGGATCAGAATGTCTTTCTGTTCCATTTATATATCTGGAATGTTTACAATTGCTTCCTCAGAGAACTACAGAGAGCCCATTTGTCCCTTGACTAGCTGTTAAGGCGATCTAAACTGCAGTATATTCTTATTTTAGGTCCCCAGATTTGTCTGTGTTAGAAGGTTATAAAGAATCAGTGAATGAGCTGAAATTCAATGTCCCAGTTCTTCACTTCACAGGATCTTCATCCAGTTACATTTTGAAGACTTGTTTCATTGTGTTCCTATCACGATAGCATTTAAACTCCATAAGCAGACAATAAAATTCTTTGTGAAAACAGAGACCTTCATTCAGTGACAGATTAGGTCAAAATTAAGCGCTTTTGGCCAAGACTGACATTTCCTTCTCCCCCTCTTTTCAGACACTATTTTCACTTTCTTAAGCCTGTTGGGTACGTATGTGAAATATCCATTGATCACTTTTCAGTCCACATAGAACAGGTTATCAGAAGTTCATGCTTCTGTACACTATGCCCTAAATGTTAGAAGCCTTTCAAGGACTGATCATTCAAATACTTAATTGTGCAATCAAGTTTAATGGGGTTGCCCACATGCTTGAAATTAAGCAGCTACTTCAGTATCATGCTGAACAAAACCCTAACTCGTCTTTATCACCAACAGTTATTGAGACCCCAGTTTTCACTTTAATTTTCCCTAGTCTGTCACACAAACATACCTATAAAACCCAATCTGTTATTGCCATTTGTACATACAATTACATTCAGCCAATATCATCTGAGCCCCAAGTATACAATAAATAAAGAAACTTAAAACAGAGATAAAACAAGACAGTTACACCAATTACTCCTGTTTTGAAGAATTTTAAGTCTTTTGAGAACACAGCTAGGATAAAGAGGAAAAAAAGGAGAACATATGAACACTTGTTAAGCAACCAAAGACATCCCTGATACTATACATCATACAGTACCCCTGCCATAGCATTCTGTAATGCAGATACAATAAAAATAAAGGTTATTTATAAACCTTTATTTTTAAAGGTTCTCCATACTTGTGCGATTCAGGTATTAAACATTAATTTGCATAAAAGCATGACTGCAAACCCATGCAGATAAGGAGTTCTTATTAATTACCTTAGAGCTTAAAAGGATAGAACGCACCTGAATTTTGAAGGAGCCTTTCAGTTAATCTCATAATTGGTGGTCCTACAAAATAATATCTGAAAAATCAGCATGGCTTTAAGCTCATCTTTGCATTTTTGCAAAAAATGAAGAATGAAATTTTTCAGATGTAAGCCAGCCTCCTTTTATACCCTCCCACTTTGCTACTTCATCTTTCTGGGATTTTCACACCATTAATAATTTGATACCTCCCAAAACACACAGATTCATACTCGCCAAAATAAGAGTCATAACACTGCCCTTTCACCTTTCATCTGCTGCATTTGTTATTTCTGACCACACTTCCTGCCGTGCCACCTCTCACTTGAGCTTATTTGCCCGTAACTGTCTACAGCTGGGCTTACCCAGGAGATAGAAGTCATTCTTGCCTGCTTTTCTGTTCTACCTGTCTGTGTTTCTACCACTAGATGAGAGGCACGTTGTCATCAGAATACTTTTTTCTGTGCCATAGGGTAAGATTTTAATCATGTTGATAAACCAGATCTTCTGCTGGGTTAAGTGGTCATTCGTTAATAAACACAACGCCAGAAGTGGGAGGCTGACCCGCTCTCCAGGAAGCTGAGGGAGGCACTTGAGCCTACTCCACTGCTCCTCTTAACTAAAGTATTCACAGTTCTACAGGCAAAGAATCTATTTCCTAATCCTTTTGTGGGTCGCTCAACCTGACCCAAGTTTTGCAATAAGGGTAGTCTTTCCACTATTTTAATTTTAGTGGTTTAAAGTGACAACAGTAAAACCAAACAAAGATTCAGTGGAGTATCTTTAAAGAGTTGCCATGGTGATGCTCATTAGGTGTTCCATGCCAAAACATAATGCTTCAGGTTACTTTGAAAATGTGAAAAAAAGATTGAAATTTTTTAGTCTTGTCCTAATTCTGCCACCACAAGGATGACACAAAAAAAGCAGAGCTTTGATTTTTTTTTTCCCTTTTTTTGCAATCAACATTTTACAGCAGTATTTTCCCAAAATAAGATTCTCTGTTTATGGCTCATATTAAAAAGAGATAGAGGGAAACAAGGAAATAGAGACACAGAAGAGGAAGTGAAAACAGAATTACAAAGAAGGAATAAAGAGTACAGCAGTAGCTGAGAGAAATTTTAGTTTTCAGTGACATAAGGGAAAATAGAATATCTTTGAGAAAGCAAAAAATCTTTTGACTTATGTTTATGAAAGAGAAAGTCGATGGGAGCAGTCTTAAATCAGCAGCACAATGATTATGAGGATGGGGAATTTCTTGAGAATGCTTAATATATCCGATGAAACAGATTACAGTAACTTCACATGCTCAGCCCAGCAAAGCAGAAGCGTGTCCTCTCAGTTAAACAGAAGGCATTTTCTCCTACTGGAATGCCTACAGGCTATCCTCTTCACTGTGCCCATGCATTGCCTGGGAGAGAGAGAATAAGAATAGACCAAAGCCAGGACAGGGAAAAGTGTGAGCAAGTTAGAGGTTACAAGTGACCAAGCACGTGCCCCTGAGCCACACTGCTGACAGTGCAGATTTGGCTGGGGGGGACAGAATTTGGCCTCTGCCTTGTGACCTGGTACAGCCCTGTAGCAATAATTTCCTCTGTCTCTGTCACGGAAAGCAGTGAACAATTCCAACAATAATGCACTCAGGTGAATAAAATCCAGCTGACACTTAGTGGATCAGGACACTTAGGACACTTAGATTGTTTATGAAGTGCTAGCAAGACTGAAAATCTTGTAAAAAATATTTGTTAGACTACTAGGCATTTTTATGAATGCATATGGGGAACAGATTTGTGGAGTATAGAGGAGATGTTGCATTTTAGAACACAACTTTTCACATAACATCCACATCCCCCAAATTTAGCACTGATGATACTGTCCATCACCATAGCAAGCATAGCATGAGTGAGATCAGCACAGGCAATTTTTCTTCAAGCAGCAATCTTTAATATAGCGTCGGATGAATAATACTTTTTTAAGCTATTCTCAGAACATGACAGTGTTTCCTATTTATAAATAACACAGCTGGTCAGTGCTTTAATCTTTCCATTCATCATGGACAGGCCATAGAATGGAGATAAAGATCTGTAAGCCTGGGGATCCATTAATCTGCAGTGAGTTGAGAGGAGATTTATCGATGGGATAGAGGAGGCTCCTGGTCTCCCAGGAATGGTGATAGCATTACCACAGACTTCCTCCCAGTTATTCACTCACAGTTATCCACAGTCAAGCCTATACCTGTCTAGCATTAGCATCCATCTATCCAATCACCAATGACAAAGCTACAATGTTCAGTGAGAACTTAGCTTCAAATTAGTTGCATGTTGGAGGCAGAAGAACAAAACCCAGTCTCCACCTCAAACCTCAGCAGCAACAGCATGCATCCAGAAGCACTGACCACAGACATTTTGTATGATAAGAGGATAAAAGGCCTCACTTATGTTGCCTGGGCTGTTGTTGAAGTGCAGAATCATAGAATCATTAGGGTTGGAAAAGATCTTTAAGATCATCTAGTCCAAATATCCACATACCACAAATATTGCCTACTAAGCTATGCCTCTAAGTACTTGAACACTTCCAGTCACAGTGACTCCATGACCTTCTGGGGCAACCTAATCCAATACCTCACTGCTCTTTCAAAAGAACAATTTTTTTCTATTACCCAACCTGAATGTCCCCTGGCAAAACTTGAAGCCATCACCTCTTATGCTATCACTGCTCCCTGGGAGAAGAGGCTGACCCCCACATCGCTACAACGTCCTTTCAGTTGTAGAGAGCACTAAGTCTCCTCTGATCCATCCCCCACATTTAAACAATGCCAGTTTGCTCAGCTGCTCCCTGTAAGATTTGTGCTCCAAAGCCCTCACCAGCTTCTTTTCTCTGGGTCTCAGTGTCTTTCTTATTAGTGAGGAGTCCAAAACCAAACACAGTACTTGAGGTGCAGTCTCACTAGGGCTGAGTACAAAGCAATGATCACCAAAATGACCCCCACTGTTGCATACCACCAGTGTCCTCAGGCTGTAGCTCTGATCCAGGATCCAGTGGCATAGCACACAGCTGTGAGGTTCTCCCAGAAGGGCCAGCAGCTGCTAAGCTGGCCAGCACTAAGAAAGCTCCAGAGCAGCCAGTTCTTCCACCCTAGCCCTCAGGGATTCCCAAACATTGGAAATTCCCAACTCATTTATCCTTTATTAAAAGTGCATGAATGCCAAGTGGCAACTTTTTCAGCCCCCTAGAAATGTCTCCTGCAATTCTTGAGGTAAAAAAAAATTCTGTGCATGAGCTGGTCTAGATATACATAGCCATGAAGATGAACAGGATTTTGTTGCCCTAAAGTACACAGATGATTAATTTTTTGGCAATTTATGGAAACACCAGTTAATGTTCTGGTTGTCTCCAGCTGGAGCTGAAAGTACAGCCATTCCAATCACAAAGCCCTGGGCTGTAGTCCTTCATGCCAGAAGCTTTTTTTCATTTGAAATGGGGACTAAGCCTTGCTCCACAATTCAGCAGTCAGTTGTTTGGCCGAGTGTCAGAAGCAGATGTTTATATAACAGCTTAATTTGCTGCCACCTCCTGATTTTACATTAGTTCTCCTGCAGTGCCTGAGCTGTAATGAAAATAATAGTGAATAGCTGCTACAGAAAGGTTTGCAACACACAAAAACAGATCTAATCAGTAAAAAGAAGGGTATATTTTTCATTTTCCATTAAGATAAATATGCTTCAGCTCTGATTGTATGCAACAGTTACCTGCAGCTCATAAAAACTGCTTCCAGAATGAGAAATAGAGATTGCCCTGAGTCGTTACAGATCTGATTTTTTCCAGAGACTTAAGGCCAGAGTTCATGTTGATTCTCCCATGAGCTCTGAGTGTTCAGTGCTGCCTGAAAATCACATTCTTCACTTGCATCAAATCAGGGCACACAGTTTAAATAAGCTCCAGGAAAGTAATAGAGTGACTGTGCACTACTGCCCTCTTGTGGTCTGAAACTGTGTGTCCCAAGAGAGGGCTGTGAACATACCCGAGTGGAGCTGACAGAGAAGGGTTCTCCACAACGGACCAGCAAGTGGTGGACCTCTTTGACAGAGGACACAGTCCACAGGGCAGCATTAGGCTGCCAGATCACCAAAAGTCAGCTCCATCAGCCCCTGCCCCTGGGACAGAAGGTGGGAGCAGGTCAGTGTGAGAAGGGCTTCTCGTCTGCTTCTTCCCGAAGGAGAATGCTAAGACCAGAGGGTTGTGCTGCAGGGAGATGGAGCAGGAATGGGATGGGTGACCCATCATCCAGTTGGAGACAACAGCCCTTCTTAGTATGGTTTCAGCCACTAGTTCTGTCAAAGTGCCCCTAGCATAGCTTTGCCTGAGTCCAAAGTTGAGTAGTCACAAGTCATGCCTTATCCAGAGCAATAACACTTCAGATATGGGGAACAGAATGGTCAAAACTCCATCCTTTTGTTACCAAGAGGCTCTAGTTGCCCTTCCCATGCTGCCTGGAGAGGGGCTTGGAGCAATCTCAGCACAGGGTAGCTCCTACTCATCAGTCTGCTGGAGACACTGAGTTCTTTGGGGTTTGAATTTCCTTAATACAAGAAAGAGTTTTATTGACGGCATGCTTCTCCACCAAGTCTGAGAAATATACCAGAACAGCCTGAGAAAGCACATTACACAATTTGTTGTTGTTGTTGTTGTTGGATGAGAGGTGCACTCTACCAGTTTGTAGAAAAAACGAGCACAGTGCTGGTGATACCCTCCTTTTTTCTCACATCCTCCTACTGATTTAGGCAAATCAGGTTAGACATCTCAAATGCTGGGTGAGCAAAAGTGACTTGGAGGCAGTGCTAGTCTGAAAAGTGAGACTGTGTGGTGAAATCCATCCCTCACAGATCTCCACTGAAGCACAGCCTTATTCATAAGCTCTCTTGTGCATGGATTTGTGTAAGTGCTGCAATGAATTCAATATTCAGTGTTTTGCAGGAAACAAATGTGACTGCTACATATAAATTAATAAACTCAATTCAGTACTGAATTGCTTTGAGCTGTGGAGTGTACAGTTAGTGGTGCAGCCTGGAAGGAGGCAGACAGCAGGAGAGTGAATTATCATTTTGTACCTTATGTTCTCAGAAAGATAAGTGAGATAAGGGAGGAGAAACAGGGCATATGAAGCTCCCGAGTGGAGTTATAATAGGAATTAAACAGCTTAGATAAATCTGTAGCAAGGAGGTAAAAGCTGTAATGGACTGTTATATTTTAGGTTGTGTTCTGCCTTTAAATGGAACTATTTATTTTAGAAAGGACTATAAGATATTAGGACTAAATATAAATGGGAGGAAAAACAGAGAATTTGTTACGAAGAGGACTAAGGGATATCCAAGAGGACGTTGCTTTGCGCCAGCTACAAAAGTCAGGTAGCCAGAGAGGGGCTGCAAAACAACAAGGATTTTCAAAATGAAAGAGACAGTCACCACTATCCCTGAGGAGAAAATCTATATTTGTGATATGGACCTAATCTTCAAATTTGCATTTAATGAGTTTGTAAACACCTGAGACTACTAGGCGAGAGACTGCAGGACCATGCAAAATTCAGACTTTTGGAAGGAAAGGATAGGTGGTTAAAATTGCTTGAATGGCAAAACAAGACAGAAACTTCGCAAACTCTGGATTGCAGTCACTTTTTAAAGTGATTTCCTAAACATTATACCATGTGCTACTACGAGCTCATGAATGCTCACCTCCCAGTTTGTTTGCTGACTCAGAAGAAAGAAAACATTGACCACAAATAAGCTCGTGCCTAATACATCTCAGGAACAAGAGATTAGGAAGGAGAACATACTTGGAAAGGCAGGTTTCCAGATTTGCTTTAGTCTACTCATGGCTGAGCCGTCATGAGTCAGTGTAGCTACTCACTACGTGAGTCTTGAATCATAGATAGAAAACTAGCAAAGTTGATACCCTATTCCATTAAAAAACATTGCTACGTGATGCTTAGACCCAAGGTGACAGATGCTTTCTATTCTCTCTTCACTGAATAGGTTATTTTTAAAGCAAAAGATAAAAAGTCTCTTTAGTAACAAGAGTTGAGGACTTTTCAACAGATGAGTGTTGCTCTGAAACTAATGCCTCCTATTTTATTATTTTGGCCCACAATGTCAGAGGCAGATGTTGGCAGTATGGCAGCAGAGGCTCAAACTTCCCACCAGTATTTCATTGAGTGTTGTTGCCGTGTGATGGACAGCAGCAGAGGGACAGTTTGACAAATGGTATCTGATTTGTGTATGAAGCAAAGGTATGTTGTGGATTCCTCCATGCAGACAAAATGGCACCCACTGACATTCTTCAATCCTCACTGAACGTTTATGGGGATCAAACAGAGGATGTGAGCACAGTGAAGGGTGGGGGGTGTGTTTCAGAAGTGGTGACAGCAACAGTGGGTCACCTCTGCTGGTGCAGATTTTTGCGAATGAGGCATGCAACACTGGCAAAAACACATAGTTAACTGTTCTTACAATGTTGAAAAATAGCATTCTGTAGCTGAGAATTTGCTCAATCAAATAGAGTTATTGTGATCTTTATATCTGTAGTAGTTTCCATGGGAAAAAATAGGGGGCATTACTTTCAGAGCAAACTCCATACAAACTCTTGTTTCATGTGCACTTCTGTGTCAGATGCCATTTAGTCAGACCACCCCCCCAGACTGCTTCTGTCATCTGTTGCACAGCACCCAAACTGGTGGGAAGGTTCAACCTCTAGTGCCATAGCACCAACATCCGCTTCTGATCCACCAGCAGAATAAAGTAGGAGGCATTTCTTTCAGAGCACTCCTTGTACAGAGTTATTGTTCAGTACTGTACTTGACTGTCTCCTTCCTCCAAGAAGCAACTGTCAGCTGTAAAGAAAACACATAAAGAAACCCAACAGCTTCCTCCCAAAACCATATTACTCACACTTTGTGGATTTGCCAAAAGGAGTCTGGACATTTTCAATTAGAAGAGATAGCAAGTTTAATTGTAGACAGAAAAGAACATGTCTAATTATTGAGTCAGTTGCATAGATTAACATGGCTTGCTGAAAATGCTAATTTGACTAATGCTTTGTTGCATATCAATAGCTCTGCCATATGGTGAGGGTTGAAGATGAATTGTTGTTCCTGTTTTGTTAACAGAAGAGACGAAGTTGAACTATGACATCAAATTATGATGGGATTCAAGCAGAACGGTGAAAATAGTACACACTGTAGAGTTCTCTCTCTGCATTGCACGCAGTGATAACTTCCTCAGTCTCAAAAGAACATCACTGACATTATACTTAGAGCAGAAAGAACAACTATGCCCAGAGGTACGAACTTATTTCAAAATGATTTAATGAAGCTTCTTTAAAGAGTATTCTGGAATTTCAAAGAATTATATAAAAACAGATGCTAGCATACTTACCGTAATGATACTCACACAGTTATAGCACAGCACTTAAACTCAGTTTTATATATATTATTTGATGTTTCATAACTGCCTCTGTACTCAAAAATCAAGCTAGCTTTAACACAAATCCTGACTCATGGAATTTTATGCTCATTTGTTTAAATAAAACAAACCAATGAACTCCAGCAACGTTTTAAGACTTTGTTTTTATGAAATTACAGTGGTATAATGAGAGTAATCAGAGATGTTAATGTTAGATTCAGGAAATTGCTTCATTCCATCAATTCCAGAAGGAATTTTATGAAACTTTAAAAAGAAAAAAAAAGTTTTTTCTTTCCAATAAGGCTCATGGGAAAGAGAATTCAGTACTTCTGAACAGGAGATGTACTCAACTATTGTCTCTGACTGACGTGGAAAAACAAACAGACCATCTTTTGCATTTATGCTCATCTTGGCTGGCAAGAAGCAGGTAAATTCATTGAGCACTTTTAATGGAGGATGTATATGACACGTGATAGATCCAAGCTACAAATTTCAGCTTCACTGTACTTATGCTATACATAGAGTGGAATTAAAATATTCCAAGACACGAGACCACCAACAGACAGCAGTGAGCCTGACATCTCCTTGAGATAGCAATTTACAAGAGCACTTAGCTTGCTCATCTGGGAGGGAATAAGTTCTGGAAAAAGAACATCTTCAGCACAAAGGAGAAGAAGACATGGCTGGTGTTGTAAGCACTGAGAAACTGATGTAGGCATTGAGTGGATGCACAGGGAACTTCATGGAATGGATTTCTGTCACCAATGCCTTTTTGGAAAAACTTTGAACACAGATTCACAGGTTCTACATTACCAAAAAACAAAAACAAAAACAAAAAAACCATATTTCCAGTTTCACAGTAAACATGATGAAAAAATTGTGCATGAAGTATTTGTTAAAAATATTATTCCATTCTATAACTAAGAACAGATTTTTTGACAGTTGCTCACTGTTATATATGACATGTTCTATTTTTATATGATGGTATTCTTATAGAATATTACAAAATACTTCAAGGCATTCCACCTCAGAGATTACTCCATTTCATGCCAACATGTGAATGACAGAGAAGAAAATAAGGATCACTAGTCCACATCTTTGTCACTTAAGGTGTTTTTAAGATTTTTTTCTTATTTACTAAAAATATGCCAAACGCAAATGGACAAAATAGTAAGCCAGGTTAACTTTGCCATTTTATTTCACAGAACAACTATTTTGCTGGAAATTACTCATAACACACACAGTGGCAAAAAAAATATATCCAAAACTAGTTTCCAAAAATGATACTTAATTTCTGTGTTGGAGCAATCACATGCAATTGTCTAATGTGAAGGTGTCATATGTCATATAGATAAAAATCATCACAAGCTTTAGAATACGCTTGGATGCATCCCAAGAATTGTTTTACAGCAAAGACACAGGCTGAATTCTGATGGAACATCATATACCTGCCAAGCCAGCAGCCTTGTTCAATATCTAAGATTATCTAAATTATTCATGTCTTTTAAATCAGTTGAGACTCTAACAAGTATTACATGAAAACTACACTGGCTGAGCAATAACATCTGTGCAAGCTTAAGACCTGGCTGGGCAAGGCCTATTACAGCTGCCTCCTGAGGGGAAGAATAGCCCAAGAAATTACAGTTTCTACGAGCTCTTCTGTCTTCTTTTTAACAAGGCAAAACACTTCATAAACAACAAAAGAAAGCGTCACAGTGGCACTGTCTGGTCCTCTGTTTAACAGTTCACAGATCACAATGCCATTCAGTGGAAATCTTTTACATATGTTCATGTGAAAAAAAATACAGGAGAAGAAAACTATGGGAATTAGTTGTTCTCATCCGGAAAATTATCTCTTCCTGTGGTAACTCCCGGTAAGATGAAGGAGTTTGAGATGAAAGTGGAGGAAACAGACTCAGAAACAGGACCGATGTGTATCAGTGCTTGATACTAGTTGAGCTGTAGCTGTCTTTTCAGTTCTGACACCTTTGTGCATGTATCTAAATTAGAAAGACTAAACAAAGTGCTTTGTGAGAAGGAAGCGCAGTGGAACAAAGTCATATTTCTGCAAGGGGAATCCCTAACAGCCATTGACTGAGCAGGTTCTTGACACTTTCAGTTTAATGTTGTGTCTTTCACATTTATTTGACAGAGGTGAATTGTTAGAAGAGTAGATATACTAGAAAATGAAGAGCTAAGCCAGAATGAATTCATCCCTGACAGACTTCAAAGGCCTAAAACACGATGTCTATAGGACAAGTTTGTTTTGGTATCATCTATCACGTTCTCTTTATTTTAGCCAGTGTAATCTTCCCTGTGCATTAACTGTTCTATTAATTATTTATTATTGGGCATATAAATCCTTCTTAGCATTGTAGTGAGAGAACTGCTGACAGGACTTGGAAGTGAATGATGCAGGTTAGAGATCTCTAGCTGATCCTTTAAAACATCTGTTGCACAGCTGGGAAAATAACATACTTCAGCACACAGCTTAGCAGAGAGGATGTACACAGAAATAATAAACATCATAAAGGCAATAGACAAAATTCTCATACAAACTATTTGTTTTATGATTACTCTCCAAATAAAGGAAGCTGACATTGTTGTTCAGTTATGTGAATATAGCACAAATGATGGCCTTGCTGATTCTGAGGATTATAGGTTAAAAAAGTTTATTTTTTAACTTAATTTCAACTAATAAATGCCTGAGTTAATTCATTTTAAATCATATCTAAAATATTTTTTAAAAAGTTTAATGCATCTTACAACCACAACTGTCAAAAAAATTAATCCAAAAGTTCTATTTAAGCAAAAAAAAAAAAAAAAAAAGCTAAGCATTTCCCCATAATACACAATTCTCCAGCAGCAAATATCAGAAATAAATATAACAAAATACTTCGATGCCTAGAGACTGATGTTTATGTGCTCGTTCAGCAGTCATGCTTACGAGAGTGAAAATCAAAGACAGTAATAAAAGGGCTTTGGAGCTGTATATTCACCACTAGCTGCAGATTCCTGGAGCCACTATCAGCAATCATAACTTGTTACAGATGCACTGATAGCATTCGTAAATACCACTGCTATTCATTTTCCAGTGAACACAGGGCAGTGATAGATGTATTATCCAAGCATTTATTTGCAAACATCTATGTAAACTCCAGAGGCCACACTCTTCTTATTATTTCTAGTCTGCTCACAAATGCAGCAGGAGTTCAGGCTGAGAAAATGTTTTCCCTAGCAAATTCTTATAGAAGCTAGCAAAAGTTATTTGTGTACAACAAAGAATACTCTTCTTTATTTATTACTTACTCTTAGTAATCAAACTATCAGTATTCATCATCCATTTCTTCCTTAAAAACTTTAGGTGTCCAAATTAAAAGTAGAAGCAATATCACCTGAATTCAGAGGTCAGTTTCACCATGAATAGCAATAGGTTGTCTACCAAAGAGACCTCTTTGGGAGTGATCCATGAGAGGACTGGCTTTCATCCAAGATATCTAGACTATAACCAAAAGCCACATCCAAATTTTAAGTGTTTGCACCAACATTTGGGTCAATTTCTTTCAACAACTTTAGATATATGCAGAGAGACTTGCAGAGAAAATACCTTGATTAAATTAAATTACTTATTGACCCAAACCAGCCAAACAAAAATAGCAACAACAAACATAAAAAATAAGCCAGTATTCAATGGGCAGCTCCGTTAAGCATTAACACGTCCACCACCCAGCACCACATCCTCTGAGTCCTCCCAAAAACTCTGCAGTTGAAGTGAACTTTAAGCTACAGGAAAGAGACAATCAGATACAACATAAAAATGAGAGATGCATGTTTTGTCAGCTTGCAAATTACGTCCATAATACATACAGTATAATAACCAAAGATGGATATATTTTCATCCCTAAGTGGGAGATGAAGAGGAGGGCACCAAAGGCTCAGAGGGCTGTAGATCCATGTAACCATGTTCCCATCAGTTTGTGCATGACAAGGTGCTCTGCCACTCAGTGCTAAAGGCTAAAGTCCCTCTAGCTTCTCCTTTATCCATTCCTGTTTTCAGATTTGCCTACAAGCCTGGGGAAAATTTTCAAAGACACAGAAGGTATCTTGAGTCAGTGAAATTCTATTACATGTCAGTGTCAGCTTAAGATCTTAACTCACATTGTACTTTGAAGATGCCAACAAAAACACTTTATTTTAAAGCATCATATCTATTCAGGAAGAGTAAAGTGAACTGGAATCAATGATCCCTATGAGTCCCTTCCAACAGAGGATATTCAATGACTCTATGAATTGCACTTTGTGCTGATAACAATTCATGTTCTGAATACTGTATGTGATGTTACATTAGTACTCTTTTTGTCATTTAATTGCTCTTCATTGGCTCTTCAGAAATGAAGAACTTTTCCCTAAACATTACAATGATTTTTGTCACAAAGCATAATAAATTTAGAATTAAAGTTTACATTTTATTAGAACTCCTTTTATTAGGATCCCAGACATTTAAACCTAGTTGAGATGCTGTCTCTACGACCATATCAGCTTCTTATTTGTACAATTCAACAAGCTTTTTGGCTTACAGGTGAAATTTGTTACACAAAATTTAATCAAGAAATTATGTTTCCTTATAGATAGATAGATATAGATAGACCTCTTTAATTAATGTTTGCAAAATTGCTAAAGCATCAAATGACATCATTTTCTTCACCTCTAGTAGAAAAGATAAAATCATTTTGCAATTTATACGTGCTTCAGGGCAAAATATGTATGTTTGGCATTCTGTAAAGGAAATGTTCAAAAACATTCAAAGAAATAATGTACAGAGTTGTTCTGGGATTGTGCTGTACCTAGCAAGAATAAAGAAACAGTGCCTATTTCAGCAAAAACAGAATTTTGAAAAGTTGTCAAGCATTGTGCCAGACAGAGATGTTTTCCAATGTTGTCTGATGTTGTCACTGATTTATAGCCAATTGAATGAGGTACGGTGCTCCTTTCTGTCTGATAGCGTACCTCTGTTTATTCATTACACAATATATTTGAAATTTGAATCTGATAGGTGCCAGGGATGCCACCAGTGATTAACTGAACCTCATTCATGGAAGTTACTAGTGAAAAAAAATACTTGCAGCTGCTACAGCCTCCAACCATTTATCTGAACATTCTTCCAGATCATGGTGCATCCTTCTGCTTTCATGGCTTGCAGTGAGCTAGGTGAAGCCCTACACCTGGGTCAACATCTCAAGAACATCATCGCCCTTTGCCAGGAGAAACAGTAATTGTGCATGGCCACACACAGGGCTGTGGAGAGCGTACAGTGGCAAGACAAAAGAGAATGGACAGAGAAGGAAATAAGAGGAGGAAGAGGAGGAGGAGGAGGAACACAGATAGTGTGTAAAGTCAAGGCAGAAATGGGGCTGCACAGAGTTAAAAAACACATCCCTGGGCTGTGAGGTTTGGGCTGAGGCCGCAGAATCAATGAAGAGGATGGTGTCAAAATAGGTAGTGTCAAAAGTAAGGAGACAAGGGAAGGGAGTAGTTGGAAAGGTGTGGGAGAAATGTTTGTTAAATCTGTCCTTATAACTTCAGTGATTTCAGAGGCTATAAAACTTGCAGGTCACTGGCATGCAGTACAAACAACTCCTAGTCCAAAATACCTAGAAACTAAAAAGAAACATTAAGAAGAATCCAAAAGTTGCAAGGTAATTTCAGTGCACCATTTCTGGTCTGATCTGCTCCACTGTTTCCATCAGCATGGCAGAACGATACCAGCCATCACTCAGGAGCATTCAGAGCACTGATTCGTGCCAGATTCATCCTGCTGCTTCTCCTTTTTCTGCCCAATGGAAACTCATGTGGAAAATGAGCACTGTGTACCAGCAGATGTCTGGCTGCTAAAGCAGAAGAGCTATCTTCTTCAGTAGGAGCAATTCAGTACCGCTGTTCATGGAAAAGGACATGGATGAGCCCAGAGCAAATAGCCACAAACCAGGAATGCAGAAAGGGCCAGTAGATGCAGAGAGACAAACATGCAAACACACATCTATAACTGAAGTAAATCCTCGGCAAAGATTTCATCAATTTTCTGACCTATGTTGCCTTCTGCCTTCCCTCAGACAATAATCATAGTTACAGGTGCAAACTGAGGGGCACAGAGCTAGAAAGAAAATAACAGATTCAGGTCTGCTTGATTAAGACTCCCTCATAACTCCATCAATTATCCAAAAATGAGTCTTCTTCTTCCCTTTGAATTTACTCTCCCTCTTGTGCTGGAGAAAAGAACTGGACTTCCCTAAGCCCCATTTTCTTTCCCTTCTGTGTGTTACTAAAAACTTGAGCATCAGTTCTGCTTTCTTTAGCTCAGCAAGCTCATTTTGTGAGTTCTTCAATTAGCTATTAATACATTTCTCACTTGGTCTTTGCATCTTTGGAAGATCTCAGATGCATAATAGAATTTAGAGGATTGGTCAGATAAATGCTAAATCACTTCCAACTTGAAATAGAAGGTTGAGGGTCATTTGTGCAACTGAAATCTGATACTTTCAGAGTTATCAGACATTCAATCCTCAAGGCATTCCCAATAAATTAAATTGTTTTTTATTATATATGAATGCAGGTGTGCTAGGGTGATCAGATAGTGACTCCCTACTTCATTGCATACTGTTATTCTTACTAATGGGCTCCTACTTTGGTGATTACTACTATAATTAATGCTAGCAATAGTAATAATAGTATTATCTAGACCTGCATAGATCTCTGAATAAGTTTGTCTCAAAATACTTTCCAGGAATCATTAGTTTCTTGTTTTGTCATTGAAACAAATGGAAGTGACTAAAGAGCCATTTAATTTTCAATGTACATCGCAGTCTGGCACAAACAACAATGGATTTTATTCATTTATGCAACCATAATTACTTACAGTTGTTGTCTCAAGTGCTACCATAACTAAAAATCTTAGAATCTCAAATACTTTTAAATAAGCTGCCTGACATAAGAATCAGAAGGGAGATCAGCATATTAATTATTTAGAGATGTAATTTTGCCAATGAAATATTTCCATCAGCTTTTTTTTCTTTTTTGCAGACTGAAAATGGGAAATATCTACAATTATCCAATTAATAATTTTCACTTTTTTTTCAAAATGTTCAGCATATAGCTGACTGGTGCAAAGAGGAAGCCAACAGTATCTTTGGGTTTTAGTACCTGTGCACTATTCCCAACCCTGTCAGTTCAGGGCATCAACCAGTGAGATGCTTTCATGAGAAATGCCTGCACCAAGGATACTGAAAGGAGAAATTCTGAGAACAGTTCCCTTTCTTTCACACATGATTCAGGACAATGAGCTCCTGGGCATCTAGGTATGGCTGTGAGGTGTGCTGGCTGGCTCTGCACAACCTTGCTGTGGAAATGGGAGCCATGGGCACATCTGTTGCGGATGTCATTGCCATATGGACAAGTTCAGCTCAGAAGACATGTAACCCAATTGTCTCTAACATGCTCTGCCAAGGGAAGCAATTGGATAACATATTAGGCCACCTAAATGTAGGTGTATAGTTCTGAATCTACTATGAACAATTTGTTTTAATTATTTTGGTGCGAGTCAGTATAATAAGCTCCAGAAACACTTTTGAAAGTCTTCCCTCTTGTTCCTTTTATTATGAGTGTGAGCAGGGAATAAAATGCCATGAGAATGAATTAGAAGGCAGTTATTTATATTTATGCACTGTAAAATTGTCTGCTGGAAACAAGTTGCCAAACACAGAAGTAAGTTAAGTATTGTATTAAAATTTTCAGGATTGTTATTGGTATCTTCATTTCTCTTTTATAGTCAAGTTAAAATTTGTCTTTATTATATTACAGTCATATATCATAGGCGAGAATCATATTTTTAATTAATGCTTGCAAATTTAATTATACATTATAGAATTCAGAGCAGAATGGTATAGCTGAAGAACTACACTGTTATGTGACTCATGTATTTCACACTGTAAAAACATATACCGAACAAAGGTTATAAAATTTACCCCGGAAATAATGTAAAAAGTAATATACAAGCTGTTAGTTCAGCCAATGCAAATGAAAAAAAGAAATAGTTCCATCTTTTACAGGGAGGGAGGAACAACAGAAGTTCATCTGCACAAGTAAGCTGAACTCAGCTTAGGTGGAACCTGACGCATGTTTTGCTTCTCACTGTCCCCACTGCCCTCTATGGTGTGTGGTGGCTGAAGGCACTCAGCAACACCCTTCTGGACATATTCTTTCAAGCACAAGAGGAACTGACCTATATTTAAACTTAGTGATCAGTTCTGAGAAAACTTGGAAAAATCACTCCCATCTACACTAACGAAATTGGAAAATACGTTGAGCATAATTGTTAACAAAAGTCGTGGGAGAACTGTGTAAGAAAAAAACATAAAGGTGTATAAGCATTCCCTTTGCACTCTTCTCAAGAAGACACTGGCACAGCCAATCTTACTGCTTCATATTTTTTAATTGCAGGAGTGAGAGTTCTGTAAATTGAAATATTTTTCTTAAAAATATATGCTAAAATTGTCTCCTCAGCACCTCCCTTAATTACAGAGAAGTATTGCATTGAACTGAATGGAAATTAGTAAAAGTATCGCTATAGGAAATAAATGATAGAGAAGACAGTAGATATCTACATTTTCTCTCATAGACACATTCTGGTTATTGTTAACAATAAATTTGCATAACACATGCTTTGATAACTTTGGGGGCTAAAGTAGCCCATTTCTAGCAGTCTGTTCACTCACTCAGCACTGCTGAAACCATAAGTCTACTTACATGGATTATTCACTTAACACATGTTAAATATGGGCATTACTTCTTCACTGCTCATGAAGTGCAGGAAAGTGCTCCTTATCATAGTCATAGAATTGTTTGAGTTGGAAGGGACCCTTAAAGCTCATTTAGTCCAATTCCCCTGAAATGCGCAAAGACACCTACAGCTAGATCAGGTTGCTCAGAGCCCCATCCAGCCTGACATTGAGAGTGTCCTTATGTATATGTGGTCTAATTATGCCTGCTGTATCAAGCCATAAGGGGAAACTGGAGAGAAAGAAGGAGTGATCTGAAAAGAAAATACACGAAAATCACACACACACACACACACACAAAGGCAAAAGCAAAGTAGAGAAAGAAAAGGAATAAAGTCTTGGCAGATCATATAAAGGGAGAATGCATGATGGGAAGTGAGAAGTAGAAAAGGTAGAAGCAAGAGATCTCTTGGGTAACATTAAATAAGCAGATAACTGCTGTTTTGCATAAAATTTTAAGCCACATACTCCACTAGCAAGGTACTAGCAGACAATCAGTACACATGCCAGGTTAAACTTCAAAAATATCCATGTCCCACAAGCCTCAGAGTTCAGTACAGCTATTATTCTGTAATGTCAGATACACTCATTAGTGTGTATATTGAATCAGTTTATAGAAGTGCAGATGATATGTGATTTTCTCTACATTCTTACATTAATTTATGTTATAGATTAAAACTTAAAACTAAGGCCAGTCCATAGATGAAAAACAGTGGATCTTCCTATGCGATTATAGCATCACTGTATCTTATAAGTGATCAGACAGTTGGCTCTCTATACTACGTAGGTTGCTCTGAAAGTAAAGCCTCCTATTTATTTCCATGGAAACTATAACACTATTTGAGCAAACTCTCAGCAACAAAACACTCTTTTTCAACACAGTCACCACTAGAACCTGCGCATTTTTGCAGGAACCTACATTCTGTACTAGTAAAAATGTGCACTAGCAGAGGTTGTTAAGGCCATTGATGTTGCCTTTGCTTCATCCACACTTCCATGTCAGACACCATTTGGTCAGATTGTCCCTCTGCTGCCATCTTTTGAGCAGCAACAGAATGCAATGGAATATTGCTGGGAAGGTTCAATCTCTATTGCCAAGTCACCAATATCTGCCTCTGATATTGTGGGTCCACATAATAAAACAGGAGGCATTACTTTCAGAACAACCCTCATATTATTGTCAAGCAACAGTTACAAATTTCATTACACGCTCACTTCTAGAAAACATGGTTTATTTCATCTGTTTTGTCCTATTCATACCTATAGAGCTTTCCTAGTTGATTTTTTTCTTAATCTTGGCATTAATTAGATATTATTTCAGCAAGGCTAGCTAAGATTTAATAGACGATCTTTCACATGGAAACAAGAAGGGACAGAGATTGAAAAGGCCAATTTTCAGTGACTATCTATCCTACTATTAACTCCATACAATATGCTGATGTACTAAAATATTAGTTCATTGCAACTTGCATTATGTTGCCAACAAACTAAATTTCTGTAAACTGAAATTGCTCGGCTTAAGGCACTTTAGTAGGCAGGATATTGTATTAAGCATCAAAAAGTGTGGATTTTTTACCTAGTTCTGGCAGGGGCTTGACATGAAAACTCGATTTCATCAACTTGCTCTTCTGTACCATTGCCCATTCTTCTTTCATTGCAAATCAACTGAGGCATCTGCATAGAGGCATGTAGTATATAGTGCTTGACTATTGAAGGACAAGCCCAGTTCCTGTGAGGCCTTGGAAGCAGAAACAATAATGCTGTGGAAATCTTTCCATAGTACCTGACTGCATGATCCTAATTTAGCCAATTTAATGAGGCCAATCTCATATTGAATGCTATAGATTATCTGAATTGCCTGTTTCTCAGTTGATAGTCAAGTATTATAGGAGTTCAGCTAAGTCTAGTGAATATTTCTTGGCATGCGAATATTCTCCAGACACTTAAGTGATGTGCACAACTCGTTTAGTGAGGGGTCCTGTGAACCTGAATAGAGCCAACCATAAATAAAGTAAGAAAAATTCCATTCAGCTTTATGTTTTTCACTTATGTTTTTCACATGGGGGTGGGGAGTGTCAGGACTGTGAGAAGGAGGATACGGCCATAGACTTTCTATTCCAAAACAACAGAGAACCACCCACAGATCTGGTGAAAAATCGCTGTAGTGCATGGTCACTTGATTTGTGTGGTCAGCAGCACCAGCGTGAGGAGAAACCACCACCTGGCAAATCAAAAAGTTCTTCTTTGTTAAAAGTTTATGTTTTCCCTAGGTAAATGAAGTAATGTTAATTCCTCTAAATTAAAGTGCACTTTAGCATTTGTAATTTTTTTTTTTTTTTTTTTGAAAGGTCTTCCTTGAAACCAGACTATAAAAGGAGCATTATGTCCACCAGCACGCCACACTGTGCAGAACAACGGCTGAATATCTATGACACAGAAGAACTGTCTAATTAGTCCACATTTTTCAAAGAATAATTGCCTGTCAAGTAGTTATACCGTCTTTCTGGAAACACATTTCCCAGGGCAGCAAATGAAATTACATGTATGTTCATGTGGACTCTTGATAATATAAATCTTTTTCAAAAGCTCTCCTATTTGCATTGTTTTAAGGAAAAATGCATTTTCAGTGGTATTTTATGCTCAAAGTGTGGGCCATAAAATAAAGGAAAAAGGTGTTTTCAATGCTCCAACAAAAATGCTACGCAGCTAATGTACAGTAGTTCATTTCAAATAACAAGGCCAATGGCTGATTTTATGTCACATGGTAAATGTTCCTCATTTAGAATAGTTTAAAACATTGCCGTTAGTTTTTCAGCGGACATAAAGCCCATACATTAACAATGGCATGAATAGTGTGAAGAAAAAGGGATTCAATATTTATGCTGTCACTCAGGTAGGGATAGAAAATATTTTTGGATATTTCTTTTCAACTATGCTTAGAGAAACAATGAATTCATTATCAGATTCCATGGGGACTTTTAGTTAGCAAACTTATTCAGTCTGCAGTGGAACAGAGGTAAAAGTACCTCAGAAAACATAAAGCATGTTTCAATAAATATTTGTATCTTTAACAAAGCTCGGAGGAGATATTTTCCAATACCTCATTATGTATCTTGCCTTCTTATTCTAACAGTAATTAGGCACCAGGGAAGGAACAGATCTGAAACTGGGATAAACAACTAGATTAGAGGTGCCATTTATTTTTTGTTCTATTTACATCCCTAAAAATGAAGGTGATATGATGTAAGAGAACTCTCTGCTTACTTATTTATTGGATGTTGGTTTTTATAGGACTTAGATTTGCATAACTCAGATCTTCATGTAGTGTAATTTGTATGCTGTGAATTACAGATCGCTCACATTGAATTTCTATTTTTATTAAGGGCAGGATTTTACAGCCTTCGAGATTGCAAGCTGAGGAATTTTGCATTTCAAACTTATCAGAACTGCAATGTAGGTCTCTGCTAAATATTTATTCACTAGTCACCTTCCAGAGCATGATGACTGGCTACTAATGCTTGCTAGGAAAACTGTTTTGTTTTGTTTCGTTTTGTTTTACCTTAGCAGAGAAAGGCTAATAACAACATTCGGCTTTCCAAAAAAAAAAAAAAAATCTCTTCTAATTTTACTGTGATTTTGAACAGAAATAATCACCATTCTACAATTACACATTAGAAATAAAAACACTCTTTTTTTGCCATCTGAAGTGACAGACACCATATGTGGGCTGGTTGCTTTTTTTGTGTGTGTTCATTTGCCATTCATTACAGGAAATCTCTTAATGTCAGCCTCCAAGGGTGTTTCTGTCATTCTATCTTTGAAGCAAGAACTCTGATTTTCTTTCAGATTTTCATTACATAAAAGATACCACAAGTCCCTCCTGTACAGAGTCTACACATGGAAAAAAACTGCAGTGAGTTTAATTACTGGTTATTATACTATAAAATCTAGCATGTCTGTTCATTATTTTTGCTTAAATAACCATATACTGTTTTTCAGCATCAAAATTTAAGTTCCGCTTCAAAAATTTCAAAAAATACCCCTTGCAAATACGGTATAGCTTTTTATATCCTTCTGTTTGAAAACTAGCAAAGACTTTATTAATTGCTTATACATGTTTATCATGTTTAAGATCATGCAAAACATAATTTAATAATAATGAGTGGATTCTGAAAATGTGAGTGGATTCAGAGAAATGAGGTGATCTTTATGTAGCAACAGTCAAAAATACCTTATTTCAATTACCTCTAAAATATTCACTACTGACTAATAAAAGCATTGGCTTGTAATTGGAATACTCTGGTTTCCAGAGAGTCTTAAAAAAAAAAAAAACATGAATCTATTTCAGTTTTCTAATATCAGTGTTTTATAGTTAATTTAATTTACTTCACGGTAAATGGATATGACATTCAGAAGCAAGCACTTTGTCCATACGTCTGATTTTCATTTTAGTTTTCAGGGCAGTATTTTGCCTTGCTTTCACAATAAAAACTTGCAGAACAGTGTGTACAGTAGAATATATTTCCTAGTGACCCATGGCAGTTGATATTCAACATGAAGCTCCTGATTCTGTCAAGATATTTCTGTCCTGTAACAACTGTCTCAGAAAGAAGCCCAAAGAAGATTCTTCCTCTACTTAGACTTGCTGCAGCCATGTCTGCTGTCACTAAAATCAATCCAGACATTAGTATATAATGTTTGGTTAAATTTGAGTGCTCGTCCAATAAAGACGCATTTTATTCAATGGCAATAGTACTTTTTACTCCCCAGACACAGGATTTGGTGAGGTTTATATTATTTTGGACTAAGTAAGTTTTCTTCCACAGAGCAGCATAAAAAGGATCAGCTTTGTTTGGCAATATTTTCATCTTTAGAAGGCAGGTTGCTATGAAGAAGACTAATGACACTGGCAATCCATGTCAAAGCTAACCCACTCTGTATCGCAAATAGATCACATTATCCCATATGAACAAAGAGATGAGAGGAGAAATTATATGGAATGCCTCCTGAAGTCCTCATCAGAAATTCTGTTACTCCTTTGCAGTGACAAAAGCTTGAACCTAGTTTTGGATTCTGTGAAGTATGCTGAAGTACTTTACAAATGAATATAAAGATGGAAATTGATGGCATAATCAAAGCGGTGACATGAATTTTCTCTTCCTGTTGAAAATGTCAAAAATATACATATAAATATATGTATGTATGTATGTATGTATATAAAGATTATAGAACTGTAGAATAGCTTGGGTTGTAAGGCACTTTAAAAACCCATCTAGTTCCAAGTCCTTGTCAAGAGCAGGTTGCCACCCACCAGCTAAGGCTGCCCCTTACAATCTTGAGCTCCACAGCTATTCTGGGCATATTGTGGTAGGGCTTCACCGCTCTCTGAGTAAAAAATATCCTCCTAACATTTAATCTAAATCTCTCTTTTAGTTTTAAACCACTCCCCCTTGTCCTTTCACTGTCTGTCAGTGTAAAACAAAAGTTTCCTTTAAGTCCTTGGAGGCTGATGAGGTCTCCCCAGAGTCTTCTCTTCTCCAGGCCAAACAAGCCCAGATCCTTCCACCTTTCCTTGTAGGAGAGGTGCTCCAGCTCTCTGATCATATATGTAGCCCTCCTCTGAACCTGCTCCAACAGTGTCACATCTTTCTTGTGTTGGAGGCCCCAGGCCTGGATGCAGTACACCAGATAGAGCCTTAAAAGGGCATAGCAGAGGGAGACAATCACCTCTCTTTCCCTGCTTTAATGCAGCCCTGGGTTCAGGTGGCCATCTGAGCTGCAAACACACATTGCTGGTTTGCATCAAGCTTTTCATTTACCCGAACTCCCAAGCCCTTCTCCACAGGAATGCTCTCAATTACATCTTCTCCCAGTCTACACATTTATCTGAGATTGCCATGACTTAAGTACAACACTCTGCATTTGTCCTTATTGAATATCATTATGTAAAGCTTGTTCAAGTCACTCTGGGTGGCATCCCTTCCTTCTGTTCTATCAACTGCACCAATGACACCATCCTCTTTCTGTCAATCCAACCAATCCTTATTCTGCCAGATAGTCCACCCTTCAAATCTGTATCTTTCCAGTTTAGAGATAATATGTTACAGAACTCATCACCAGCTTTGTTGTACACTTACTGGTTAATCTACTTCTAGAGAGTTTGCCACTCCTTTTTTCTTCTGCACTCATTCTCTCTACCTAGTGAAATTCCTTCCAAAACTTACCAGGACTTATCAGAACTCCTACTTTAGAGCCATTAAAATTGGCAATTTCAATGGTCTGTCACCACTGACCTTACAATCTCCAAAATTTATTTATATCAAGCAGTAATCCAGCACCTGGATTTCTTCATTATTTGTAGGTTTAAATGCTGAGTTACAGTTTTGTGGATACCTCCTCATCAAGTTATCAGCAAAAAAAGGAGTAAGGATTTTTTTCTGTGAAGCATACTGTCAAACCAACAGTAAAATAGCATACCTTTTGTTTTAAAATCTGTGCTACTCAGTCAGAAACTTATCAGTGGGATGAATTAACTTTTCTAACTGGAATATGAAAGTCTCTGAAAACTATACTATTTTTCTCTTCATCATACAATTGCTTTTCCTCTTTCTAAAGTTGAACAGTTCTGGAAAGGGCTCTCCTTTTCTATTCTCTTTTCTCTGATTATTTAAGAAAATGACAAACCTAAACATGAACCTTTTCCAGACAGAAATTTCCATTACTCTGTTCTTCCTTGACTGAAATTTCAGGAGCATGTATGTCCCTCCTGTATTAATTGTATTAATAGAACTAAGTATGGACCATATACACAGAGCACAAGCTATAACCAGTTTGTGAGTGCTATGACTGAGAACAGATTTTCAGGACAGTGTACTTTTTCTACAGTGTTCTTATCACACCAGAGAGTTCACAATTAAAGTCCAACCTTACAGTGAAAGAACATGAGCCAGGTCAGAGGACTACCCTACACGTGATGCTGCTCTGCTGCTCTAGTTATGCACACTGCCTTCATCTTGGGTGCCCAGTTACCCCCAGGAGATTTCTCGATGTTCTGGTCTCCAGAGCGTGGTCACTGAGATCTCCTGGCTTACCACAAGGCAAGTCAGCTGGCAACAGCCACATATTCAGATCAATACAGTTCATAGTACTTGGATCTCATTGAGCCAGGAATGAAGGCCAAATTTGAAGAGATTACTGGAAGGAAAGACCTAAAACAAGTTTCTGCCTAGGCAATGAGAATATTGATGCATAGGTTCAGATGGCTCTGTGTCCCCCCCTAGTCCTCACCACGCATCCTTCCACAGATTTCTCATCATTATTCTTAGCATCAATCTACCCGTGGACTGACAGATCAAGCAGAAGTCACTGGGCCTTCCCTCAGTAGTGAGGACCTCTCTCCTCTATTTAGGTACCTGATGTAACCAGACTCATAGGAATTAATGTACACAGGAGCTCGGTTCTTCTCTGAAACATTAATTCTGCCTAAAAGTTTGAAAATTAATTACAAAGGAAGAAAAGAATCATATAAAAAAGACAGCTGTATATGTTTTTTTCTTTAGGAAATCAAGCTAAAAATATTTAAGATATTATACATGTTTGGTATATTCTACCTGTCTTAAAATAAAAAGAAAAAAAGGAGGACTGGATTTAGAAATATAACTGCAGTACGATCTTCCATGTCAGCTGAGCTACTAAGTTACTATTGCAAACACAAGAGTGATAACTGACATTTTGCTTTGCTTTCAGTGAGAGCATAATCTAGTGAGAGTGGGCAAGTGGATCAAACAAGAAGAGTGTTTTTTGCTGCTGCAAACGTGCAGACAGATTGTACTCTGCTTCTGTATAATTCTGAGAATGAGCTCTGTGAATATCTTCCATCCATTCATTCACTGCAATGCTCAGGATATCTCTGATATCTAATAGCAAATAACCAAGTGTACTGGAATCTACAAAAGCTAAGATCTACTTTATCAAAGCAATGCTCTTATTACTAGTTTCAAGTTAAGGTTATTGTCTTGTTTCTCAATGGAGACATTATATTCAGATAACATTGAATTTTGTAGGTCATACAGTGCCCTTCTAAAGAAAAAATTCATAAGCTTGCAGTCCCCATCAGAGTCCAATTTCTCGAAGTAATTGCTCAGGGAGGAGGAGACAACAATAAAGTGTGTCATCCCATTCAAGGGATGTGAAAAGGAAAATGAACAGGGAAAAGCATGAGAAACATCGCAATCATCTATTTCATTTGGCAGAATAGAATTACATTACATTAGAATTACATGTTCTATATAAAAACAATAGTAATGTTAATAACAGAAATGTAAAAACAATGACATGGTACTACAGCAGAAAAGTGTAAGTGAATATGAGGATGAGATTGACAATGAATGTAAGAAGCAGTAAAAGGTGGTTGCAAAGGAGTTACTGAACAGGAAATCAAATAGGTGAAGAAATTGCTCTTTAGAGATGCCTCCATGCTCCTTTTATAGAATCACAATCAGGATTTAAATCTAAGTTTCTTCACATTTATCGCTCCGCAAATTGCTAATACTTCAATTGGGGGAAAAAATAAAACCCCTCCGTGCAGGTGAAGGAGAAGACAGAAACAGAACTTCTTAAAATAGAAACTTCTGTACTGCACCAAGTTCTGAAGCAATTATCTCCCCACTGGGGCACGTTAGACTCTTACAGCTCCCAGTATAATTGAAAAGGTTTATCTTCCTACAAAGAAGACAACCTTCACTGCAGTGCTTTAAAGAGCACTTCTCAACAAGTCCTCTGGGCTCCTCTTGGCTGCCATCCATGATGGCTGATGGGCTGCAGCACTCCACGGAAGCTTTTCTTTAGGGACCAGTGGCATGCATAGTATTACCTCTGCACTGCGTGCTTTGATGTACACTGTATTGGCATATTAGATAGGAAAACAGTGTTTATAGCAAAATTGTTTTTATGATCTATTCATTTCTTCAGAGGAAAACCTGGTATTAGCCTCACAACAGTTGCAGCGATTTCTGTTGTCGCTTCCAGAATACAGGCTATATTCATAGCTGTAATATATTGCGCTCAATATCATATGGTACAAGTCTGCACTGGGGAATACATGTTTGCTCATAAGGTGCTCGGAAGGTATAAGCAATCAATATGGACAGAGAGAACCACCAGCCAGTTTTGTATGAGTTTCTGTTATTCCCCTTTGGTTTACTAACCCACACAAGACAATAATGAAAAACTGCCTCCATCTGCGTTCAGATAAAAATATGCTTTACAATTATGGAGTGTGATAACATTCAGATTTAGATGTGAGGTCAATTTAAGCTTAATGATCAAGTTTAAACTCCATCTCTGTAGAAAATTTAAACATGGATCTAACAATATTGAGATAATATAATGTGAAACAATGCTCCAAAATAGCTAAAGTCTCCTGAGATCATTTACATGAACGCTTCTTCCACGTAAATTCAAACCCCAGAGCATTTTTAGAGACTTGAACCCAGATGGTGGTGGTGGACCAGGTGCTTCTTCCCACTCCTAGGGGGGTGGGAGAGTGACAATAATCCACCCTCACAGGCCCGCCTCCTCCTGATGCACATAGCTGAGAAATTTGCAGGGGAATGGCTGCTTCTTTTTCTAAATCAGTACTAGCTCACCATACTCACAGATGAGCAAAAAGTCTGCTTAACTCTTTTGCTAAATCAGCAACCTGTCATAGGATGCATCTACTTAACCACCTGAGTAAATAAAACGAACATATCAGTTAAATCAGGTGTTTATTCTCAGCTATTTATTCTCAAGGCTGGGAAAGAAAGAAAATCCCTGCCATTTCTGTTTTTAAATCCCTGGGAGGCACTCTGGCACTGCAATAAGAGAAGTACACAAAATATGAAGCAGACAAATGAATTTTGTTAACTGCAATCTGAAATATTATTATCAGGTTTGCTGGAAGATGTACTGTTAGTCCTGATGGCAATACAGTGGTGAAGAAACATTGCTTCATGTTATAAACCCTATATCATCTTTGTATTTCTGTCCCTTCATCTCCCTTGCATCACATGACCCTGGCACATGCTGAGGAGTCAGATGAAAAGGATTGCTTATAAGATTTGTGTCTGGAAGGAGATAAATACATTTTCTTCCTTATCTGTGCAAAAAATGGATGATCTTTGCCTTTTCCTGTGCCAGTGACTAATCAAGCATTACTGAATCCAGACATTAAAACATAAAAACATTAAAACATCAGTCTTTCAGCATTTATCATACACAGTCGATCTCTCATCAGTGAAATGCAAATGTCTTGGTTTTTTAATTTTTTTTTTTTATTACATATATAAAAAGCAAGACACGTTCCATGCCTTCAAAATATACAGGGGTTGCAAAATGAAACTTATCTAGCATATTTAAATGCTATACTCTGTCATCATAAGGATCCACATTTAGCTCAAGGTAAATAATGACACCTATTTTTGTCTTTTAGCTCCCCACTCTGTAAAAATTGAGCTACACAGTTTTTTTAAAGCAAATGTTCACATATATATATATTTGCAGATACTTACATAACGCAAATCTGATAATTACAGAAACAAAATCAACACATGACATCCAGTAAGCATTATGAAAAAAGAATTAAGAAAAAAATTTTAATACCACTTTTTACTGAAGATCATGTCTGGAAAAATCTATATAATTGAGCTAAAGTATCAAAAATCTATAAGGAAATAAACGCATAGTCTTACAATAGAAAATATTGTTTAGTCTTTACTACATATCCAATCCAGCATATAATTTCTGTATAAATTGTATCTTCATACAAAACCAGAAGGAGCACAGGGATAAACTTAAAGATTCTGTAGAATATATGGACCAACAAATCACAGCTAATATAGTCACTAGTACACTGTCCGCTTTGCTTTGAAAAACTAACATTAATTCACCCTATTTTGTGGTAAAGTATGCATGTGATTACAAAAGGGCTATTTTTCATAAGCCAGCAAGGTTGGAAAACAGTTAACTTCTCTTTTAAAGATAACAGATTGAAACAAATTGTGAATTTGTAATGCTTTCATTGGACAATTCAGATATAAATCCATTAAATAAATTGCATTTTGCAATTAAATATTTTTTTAAAATTTGCAGGCCTATAGGCAGAGCTATGCTGTGCATGCCTACAGTCAAATTCCTAAGTATTCTTATGACTTAGCTACAAGCCAGCCATAAAACACAACTGACATCCTAAAAGACACTTTTCTTCGAAGAAAATTGTGATTTTAACAAACACTCATCCTTAATCAAACCACTGCTGAGCTGATATTATATTTCATTAACTGAAGACTTGAGCACAGGATCTCCCTCTGTTATAATTCACTGGTTCATGCTATTAATCTAAACGTACTTGAAGTACGAACTATGACAGGCAGTAATAGAGTACATTTAAACTAGAAACTGAGCCAGGCAGTAACCTCTCTTTAGCTGTCAGGGAAGTACTGTACTTTTCAAATATTGGTGAGACAGATCAACACAACCCTATAAATCTACAGAAGACATCTTTCACCATGTGACAGTGACTAATTTCAGGCTGCAGTTATCATAAATTTAACTTCTGACAACATTCACATTAGGGCACATAAAAATTCAGTTGTAGGTCTCCTGACTCAGACAACAGTGAAAAAAAAGGATACAGAGTACTCAGGAAGACATTAAAAATGCTGGAAACAGAATACAACCCACAAAATATTGGCAAATGGCTTTAAATGTTTTAATATCCAATATAATCAAAGTTACTTGCATCACTCTCCACATAAAAGTTCAGAATGTCATGACACGTAAAATGCATGTGGAAAAAATAAATAGTATAGGGAAAAATAAACATTTGTGTTTATTTAATTAATATTTAATGTTTTAATTCATAATAAACTCTTGTTGTATTACTGGAAACAGATATTTTGTCATACCTAAGCACTTCAGAAAGTGTTTGCAAACCCCACTGCTGGGACAGGGGTTACGTACCTTCCTGCAGTGTGTCTTCCTGCAGAGTTCTTATCCTGCAAATGAGCAGTCCAAATCATTATAGTAAGTACATCTACATGTCTGCACCAGGGGAGATTTAGGCTGACTTTAGTAAATAGTACTTTTCTGACAGAGTGGTCAGGCACTGGTATGGGCTGTCCAGTGAGGTGGTAGAGTCACCGAGCCTGGAGGTGTTCAAGGAACATTTGGACGTTGTGTTGAGGGACGTGGTTTAGTGAGAAGTATTAGTGATAGGTGGATGGTTGAAATGGATGATCTTGAAGGTCTTTTCCAACCGTGGTGATTATGTGATTCTGTGATCTGCTTTTCAGACCATTAAATACAAAATTATAAAATTTAACATGAATAAACTCAGTGAGCACTACTGAGACAAGCCTGGCTCCTTCATCATCATTTCATTTCATGAGGTTTATTTATACACATCGACAAGTTCCACATCAGCCTTCCCTTCCCAAAGCTGTACTGTTCCTAATCATTCAGCCTCTCCACATACAAAAGATGCTCCAGTTCCTTAGACTTCTTTGTTGCCCTACACTGTTTTCTAACTCCAGCAGGCTATTACACTGATACATTCATTCAGAAAATCCTAATGACCTGCACAGTAATATTGTGACTTTCCTAAATGTAAAATGTTTGCAACAATTATGTGTCTGTTTTGCTAAATTATCACCTTTCTTAGGACATTCATAACATTGTTGTATCATTTTATGTCTGTCACAGTACTCTATACTAAAACAGTTCTCTTGACTTAAACAGATTATTAGACAGATCCACACACTACTTGTCTACAGCTGTGCCAATTTTCTCAAAAATACTTCCACTGAAGTCAGAGACAGATGATTAAACTACAGAAAATAAGACATAAGCATCCTCAACTACCACACACTGCTAATTCAAGATTAAATGTGTAGGACTAATGTGCACCCACAGGTCAGGATTACTCAACTCAGTACAAATGATTTGATAATTATGGTTTATTCAAAAAGCATTCAGATGTAACTGTGCACTTCTGTGATGAGTTTACAACTCAGTAGCAACACTGACATGAGAAGAAAATGTTCAGGCAGTGGAAAAACAGGAGTGTGTGACCTGAGAAGAATACAGGTATGCTGTCTAGACATGCAGAGATAGGATCACAAAAGCCAAGGCACAGATGGAGCTGAACTTGGTGAGGGATGTGAAAAATAACAAGAAGGGATATTGCAGGGTCATTGATCAGAAGAGACAGACCAGGGGAGAGCGTACTTCCTCTGATAAATGAGAGGTGAGAACTGACTACAACAGGCATGGAGAAGGCTGAGGTTCTCAGCAATTTTTTTGCATCAGTCTTCACTGCCAGCCAAGCTTCCCCCATCTCTCACATCCCTGAACCTTCAGGCAGGGCTCTGGGGAGTGAAACCCCTCCCACTGTAAGAGAAGATACAGTCCAAGACCACCTCATGAGACTGAATGTGTACAGGTCTATGGGTTTGGACAGCATGGCATCCCAGAGTTTTGAAGGAACTGACTGAGATGGCTGTAAAGCCACTCTCCGTCATAAAGTCCCTCCTGTAAAATAAATTACAGAAGAATCTCAATAACTTGAAAATCTTTTGGGACACCTAAAACCTTGGATAATTAGTATTACTTTGGTAGAGCTGGTTGGTTGCACTGACATCGCATATAGTCCTGCAGCTGTATAGGTGCACACCACACATATAGCCACACATTAAAACACTCTGCTTCCACAAGCAAGAGACTATTCTGGCACAAGAGTGGGGACAGCTTGATTTCACAAGAGGTATATTTGATACAGTTGGGATTTGAAGCTTATTTTTTCTGAGATGTCCTCGCAAAAGACCACAGACCTATATGGCATGGGTTTGGTACTGAGACATCTTGTATTCCAAGGGTGTCCACAAATAAGAATGCCCTGGGGAAGGTCAGCTCTATCTTTTTCAGCTCTTTATCTACCCAGAGTGCAGCCCATCTCTGTTAGTTAGAAAGACAGTTAGTTAGAAAGACAGTTAGAAAGACAACTGTAAGTATAAAGGCAGCTTTTCTTATGAACAAAAACTCTTTGCTTCCCTTTCTTTGCCCCAGAAACTGTGTGAATTCCCTGTCTCTCCCTTAGGCTGGCTAGCAAAACGCCTGCTAGAAATCTGTAAGTCTGGGAGCACAAGTTTAAACAGGCTTCAGAAAACTGAAATTTCTGTGTTTCCTGAAATTTCTGCATTCCTGATTTTGTTGTTTTTATTTCATATTGCTCAATTACTCAATCCCACCTTCAATGGCAATACACCATAAACACCCTAAGAACTTGATAAAAACTTAGGGCTTAGAGTTACCAAAGATGTAGCACAGGCAAATATCTTGAGCTAATAGAAAGAGTACTGGGGATACCCACTTATTGAGATGTGGGTTTGATGTTTTAAAAATAAACATTGCTTTCACATACTTGTTAGTTTAGAAAAAGAGGAGGAGGAGAGCATCAGCTGGCAGCCACAGGCAATGTTAGCAAAGCATTTCAGCAGTGCAGAGCCCATAGGCTGAGTGCTGTAGAACAGTGCCAGCAGACATTAACTGGGGAAAACAAAAAGAATAAAAGAAGACAGAAAGTATCTGAAAGATTATTCCCTCCTCTATTATCTCCTTCCAGAGACACTGTGGTTCAAAAGAAAGAAAAGCAATCAGCAACTCCTGAGCTACACCATTTAACTAAAGGAGCATAGCATAGAAATTGCTACAAACTATCAGCATGTATTTTTCCATGTTCCCTCTTTCAAATATATGATTGATTTTGTTACACTGTTAGTATAAGTTCAATTTATTAAAATTTTACTTTTTGTTTGTTTGTTTGTTTGTTTGTTTGTTTGTTTGTTTGTTTTTTATTACAGGCTTTGTAGGCACATCAAGAAATGCAGTTCTCCTATTTGGGGCTGAAATCTTACAGGGCACTGGATGGTCAAACTTCCACAGCCCTCAACAAGCTCATTCACGGACCTTAGCAGATTCATATCAGTGAAGATAACAGCTTTTGCTTTGCTAACCACTAAATGAGGAACGTCCAACCCTCAGCACAGCACAGCTCACACTGCAGCCTGCCCCCGGCCACCAGGCCCTCATGGGGGTGGTTCTTCCCTGTCAAGTGGCCTGGCCCGGCCCCTCAGCAGCAACTGAATATCAGTGTGCTGTTAGTCACATCAGGGCTGAAATCAGCCCAGCTCAAGTGATGGCAAATCAGTCCATGAATTGGGATACATTCACTAAACACAGTCCTGTGAACAGTGAAAAGATGCTGCCGTGCTTTCCATTTTGACAATGAAGGTTTCAAGATAGCAAAAATAATAATAAGCAATTTTTTGCTTTCTTTATGACTCCATTTTCAGTTGACACAAATACACTTGCAAATTTTTAAATGGAATATATAGAGTTGCAACTAAAAGTTTGGTCATGTCTCTTTACCAGCCTTCAATAAGCTTCATTTTACCAGAGAGAAATATCTTCTGCCTTACTCGTGTCACTGCTTCTGGCAGTACATACATTTGTGAACAACTGTTTTGCAAGGCTGAAGCACAGGAAGAGTAAAATTTCATCAAAACTCTGATGAACACATTGAGTGCTCACTGAGAATGGAAACCACAGTCATTGAACCAGCCTGTTGCAGTTATTTCCCAGAAACAAGGTCACATATCCCACTGGTTTTGTTGTTTTGTTGCTCTTTTTTTGTATGTTTTAATAACAGACATTAAAAATTAAGTTTTGTTATTTTACATACATTACCTATATTACATACTTAATGAGGGCTGCTCTGAAAGTAATCCCTCCTATGTTATTCTGTCAGTCAGTGATATCAAAGGTGGATATGGGTGGTATGTCAGAAGAAATCGAACCTTCCCACTGATATTTCATTACATTTCATTGCTGTGTGACAGATGGCAGCAGAGGGGCAGTCTGACAAAATGGCGTCTGACATGGAAGTGCAGATGAAGCAAAGGTGTGGAACCTAATTCCTTTGTGTGGAAAAAAAAGGCACCCATTAATATTCGTCAATGCTTGCTGGACATTTGTGGAGACCAAACAGTAGCTGTGAGCACAGTGAGGTGATGGATGGTGAGTTTCAATGACAGCAGCAACAGTGGGTACCTCTGCTGGTAAAGATTTTTACAAGCGTGGCATGCAGGCTTTTGTTCATCACTGGCAAAAATGCATAGCTACTAGTGGTGACTATGTGGAAAAATAGCATTTTGTAGCTGAGAATTTGAGCAATCAGATAGTGTTATTGTACTCTTTGTATCTGTTGTCATTTCCATGGAAAAAAAAAAAAAAGGAGGCATTACTTTCAGAGCAACCTTCCTAGATGCAGCTCAAGACAATTTCTGTTCACACAGTGCAGCCAGCCAAGCCAAAAAATTGGATACCTATGTCTTTATAGAATCATAGTATGGCTTGGCTTGGAAGAGACTCCAAGGATCATCAAGTCCCAAGCCCCCTGCCACAGGCAGGGCCACCAAACTCCAAATCTGGCACTAGACCAGGCTGCCCAGGGCCCCATCCAACCTGGTCTTGAACACCTCCAGGGATGGAGCATCCACAACATGTCTCGGTAGCCTATTCCAGCATCTCACCACTCTCTTTGTAAAGAACTTCCCCCTGACATCCATACCCTACTTTCTTGAGCTTAAAACCATTCCCCCTTGTCCTGTCACTGTCTATCCTGGTGAAAAGTTGTTTCCCCTCCTTTTTATTAAAAGGTCTCTTTGCAGCCTTCTCTTTCACAGGATGAACAAGCCCAGCTCCCTCAGCCTGTCCTTTCAGGAGAGGTGCTTTCTGATCATCTTCATGGCCCTCCTTTGGACCACCATTAATTCATACTGTCTCCAGTAATAATTTAACGGAAAAAAAATCTGCCTTTGTGTAAAGCTAGGGTTAATATTTTATGCATATATTTAAGCAGGAGAGAAGAAAAAAACTGAATGATATCATTTGACTGTGAAATCAGAAAAAAAACAAAAAATAATAATAATAAAAAAAATTGGTCATTCCAGAGTGCTTTACATGTAAGGAAAGAAACATTGCTCACTGGAGGGTAAAAATAGCATTCACATTATTAGAATAGTAGAAATGATTTAATATGCATTATAGAACATCTCATCTTAAGTATACTATTTTTGAAAGATATGTAGTACAGTCTTGTTCTGTTCTAGGGAATTTACTACTGTCTCTGGTAGACACATGTTCCACATTATGTTCCTGCAACTTCCAATCGAATGGATGGCTCACAATGCATAAAGCTTTTTAACAAGTTCTGAAACATTTAACTGCATTTAAGAAGCAGTTTGAATATAAAAAAATGATTGTAAATATTACAAATCACTGCCAATACTGGCAAGTATTAAAAGATCTCTGCTCTCAATTAAATTACTCTATCATCTAAAAAAGATCACCCTCTGTAGGGAATGAGATCACCCTCTGCCTGAAATCTCAGATGTCGGTATGTATGGGAACTGCTGAGTCACGGCCTGAACCTCTGATTGATCACCTGAGGTGAGCCATGAGTCAGCCAGAGGAGCACAGGTGAAGGCAATTCACCTGTGCTACCGGAAGGGGTGGAGCCAGGCTCCACCCCTCCTGGACCTATTTAAGAGCTGGCTACCAGAGGGGAAGGATCTCTTCTGGAGATCCTCCTCTTTGATATCTTCTAGTGAGCTCAACCCAAGGGTAAGCTCTTCTACTTATTCTCTTTTGTGATCCTTGTTTGCCTTACTCTTTTGATTATATTGCAATTATAACGTCTTGGTTATACAGCTTTGCCTTACTCTTTTGATTATATTGCAATTATAACATCTTGGTTATACACGGTATCTCTTGGCTCCATCTGTCTTCCCATGTGCACTTTGCTGACCTCTCCTAAAGCCTCCCTTGTGCCCTGTACCCATCCCTTACAATGACAGCTGTCCCAGTTCTACACCATATCTAGCAATCTGAGCAAATCCTTTCCTAGAGGGGTTAACATCACTGTGAGTTCAGTGTCCATGTCCTCAAGGTCTTAGTTTCTGTGAAGGAACTAGAGTATCTAGAGTTGCTATGATCACTGTGTACCTCTGCATGGAATAAGGGCACAGCTAAACTTACCTGCTTCTAGCTGGTCTACCACGGACCTATGTTGATTCACAACCAAAAAAGTGAAATTAGCTGTGCAAAACAGAACAGGAAGATAACTGGGAGTACCTACACAGATGTACTGGGACTGAACATGCAGCTGTACCTATAGAAGGCAGTGAGTGGGATCAGAAATGGCTGTGCCACTCAAGACAGGAGTGGAGTGCCTTGCCCACACACAGCATGGAAAGTGATGCAAAATACCTTACTTCTGTCTGCACCCATGTATGAGGGCCTGACTATTTCTTCACCTAAAGAAGTGTAGGAAAAGCTCACTACATCCTTAGAAACACAGTCCTAGCCCAGCTCGTGCCAGCAGCTCATGCAGTTGGGGGCTTTTACTACTGGGTGGTAGTGCAGCATTAGCCAAAGCTACATGCTCCCAGCTGGCACAGCAGGGCTTCACAGCCTAAGGAAAGAGCTCCTGTGCACAGCAGGGCTTCACAGCACTCTGGCAGAGACCAATTAGCACAGTTTAGCCTCATCCCCTTCTTCTCTATTAAATGGGACATATGTATGGACTGTAAATAAAATAATTCACCAGGGAAATTACTTTTTGTGTCACTAAGTTTTCTACAGTCTTTCTATCCAGTGGCCTGAAAAGGCTGGTATTGAGCAAACAGACAAAAATAATTAACCTCTGTGCCCTTCTGGTTGATCAGCTGTGACCATGCTCCCTTTTTTTCCAGGTAGGAGAAAGTGTGTGAAATGACTTTCTCATACTTTCCTGCTGGTTGCTGCATGGAAAATGGTGAGAACTGATGCAGAAAGAGATTAAAATTAACAGTCTGAGATCTTCAAGAAGGTAAGCCAAAGGGTCAGAAATGTAATATGAGCCCTTAGCAAACGTCCAGTGAAAAAGAGTATCTCAGGGACAGAGCTCAGCATCCCACTTCTACCAGTCTGTTCTGGCAGGATTTAACCCTTAGTCGTGAAAGTATGAAGATAATCTATTGCAGTGCTAAATCAGTTTGAACAAATGCAGACTTTCATTTCAAGTGATCTGGCTGCGTAATTTCATATATATTCACAGATAACATGAACCTGTGTTAAAATTAATCCTCTGAAGACGCTACAGATCATTTTGTAATTTAAAAAAAAAAAAAAAAACAGTTTTTTTTGTTCCTAACCTTCTGTAGATTTAGACCAAGGAGTTGTGTAAAAGGTTGGAAAATATTTTATAATTGTTTCACGTGAAAATTGATGCTCTTTTCCTAAAAGTACTGTGTTATGCTGTATTGTGCCATAACTATTAAAATGAACAAGAATGATAGCTCCATTCCTCCAATACCACCTTGGTAGATCATGTAAATTTTCTGTATCCAGTTTTTAGTGAGCTGGAATTATCATAATTCCAACACAGGAATTTTTTAGCTTTTTTGTTTGTTTTCTACATAAACAAAGGAGGCAGTTTTTTCCTAAGGAGTCCACAGCTACAATTCCACTTAAAACAAACAAAGTTTGTATTCTAAAGCTAATTTGGTATTCTAAATAGCCTAACAATACATGTCTACATACTTATTGAATTATATATGTGCATACATATGCACATATATAAATAAAGCCATAAATACTGCAGTGCATTTAGAGAAGACCGCTATAATTTGAGATATACAGCAACATGCAAAGAAACTCATGTCCTTGTAACTAAGAAGAAAAGAACTGATTTGTGATGACTCCCTTAAAAACTTCGCTAGCAGAAACTAACTGGACAAAAAAGTGAATGCACAGCATAATAGTGGTACCCAGAGATGGAACAAAGGAAAACACAACATTATTTCACATAACGTAAAAAGTACTTTTCTTAGACTATTACCATTTTCATTATAATAAATTAATTCATTATAGCAAATTAACAGTTAGTAAAATAAATTCATTAGTTCATGCAAAATTCATCCCATATGTTTCCTTATTTCCTTTCTTTCTCTATAATAAAATTATTTTGAATTATCTGCAAACACAGAAATCAATACTATTAAAAACCTAATGCTGCAAAACAAATTTAACTTATGCTTTCCAATTTTTACATTGCACCAGTGAATATTTGCTTATATGCCTTTTAATTATGTTAAAAATGTAATATCCAATTGTGATCCTGTACTTCAGGGAAATGCTGGATTATCTGTCATGGGAAACCTTAGTATACATTGCTTATTTGCCTGTTAGTCAAGTTACTGCAGCCAGTCAAGCACCAACCACAAAGGAAGAGTTATCTTATCCTTGTGTAAAACCTCTACAAACCTAACCTCTGTAAAAAATTAGTTATTAAAAAAAGTCTCACTTCAAGAATTTGCTGCTACTTCAGGTCACCCTTACAGATACCTGGCAGTTTCTCAGCTTCTCTCAGTTGCATAAGGGACCATTATCACAATCAGCAGCAGTAAATGAAGAATGAGGCTTAAAACACTACACTGCTTAATTATTAAATGAGCCTTCTACTTTTATTTGAAGAACTTAAAATTTTATACTAAGCACTCTGAAAGTTATTTCTAAGGAAAGATCATCTTAAAAGTATTGGAAACAATGATTCTTGCACAGATGCAAGGGAAGCTGAATTGCACGTCTCCTCCACCAAAGGAAAAAAATACATAAAGTTTAAGTAGAGGGGCATTGATACAACAGAATATAAGCACTTTATTAGGACAGTAAAACTGCCAAACATATGGAGGTGAAAGAGTACATTTCTTAATCACATTGCACCGCTTAAAGATAAGAAAAGGGCTCTGTCCCGAGCTTGGCACAGCATATAGCCATGTTCTGCAGTAAAAAGCACATAAATTAGGGAGCAGGCAAGTCTGTGTACTTACTGGGACTAGTTATGTGGGCTGGCATGCAGCATTAATATTTTTCTGGCTCATTATGTATTAGCACATTAGCTCTTCAACTTGTTATGAGTGCCTGCAATAGGGAGCCTGTTGCCTGCTGTAGGGAGCTTGCTTTGCAGGGGAGTTCGACTCAATGATCTCTAGAGGTCCCTTCTGATCCCTACAATTCCATGATTCTTCTATACAGTACAGTTATAATTAAATATACATGAGTTGTTCCAAAAGTAATGCCTCCTCTTTATTTCCACAGAAACCACAGCACATACAAAGAGCAAAATGACAACACTTAGAGAGAGCAAATTCTCAGCTACAAAACACTATCTTTCAATATAGTCAACACCATTAGCTATGCATTTTTTGCCAGCAATAAACAAGAGCCTGCATGTTCACAGTTACCTGGGGGAAGAGGCCAACCCCTACCTCACCACAATCTCCTTTCAGGTAGTTGTAGAAAGCAATAGGGTTTCCCTTGAGCCTCCTCTTCTCCAAACTGAACAATCCCAGTTCCCTCAGCTGCTCCTCATAAGACTTGTGCTTCAGACCCTCACCATCTTCGTTGCCATTCTTTGGACACACTCCATGGCCTCAATGTCTTTCTTGTAGGAAGGGGCCCAAAACTGAACACAGTATTTGAGATGCGACATCACCAGAGATGAGTACAGGGGAATGTTCACCTCCCTGGTCCTTCTGGCTACACTATTTCTGATACAAGCTAGGACGTTATTGGCCTTCTTGGCTATATGCATACACTGCTGGCTCATGTTCAAATGATTGTCAACCAACTTCCGCTCTTTTTTTCCACACAACATTCCAGCCATGCTGCCTCAAGCCTACAGCATTGCCTGGGGTGACCAAAGTGCAAGACCCAACACTTGGTCTTGTTAACTTTCATCCCACTAGCCTCAGGCTATCAATCCAACCTCTCCAGGTCCTTCTGTAGGGCCTGTCTACCCTCAGGCAGATCGACACTTCCCTCCAACCTGTTGTCTGCTTATTTACTGGGTGCACTCAATTTCCTCATCCAAATCATCAGTAAAGATATTAAACAGGGCAGGCCCCAGTACTAACCCCTGGAGAACACCACTTGTGACTGGAAACCAGATGGTTTTAATTCCATCCACCACCACTCTCTGGGCCCAGCCTTCCTGCCAGTTTTTTACCCAACGAAGAGTGTACCCATCCAAGCCAAGGGCTGCTAGCTTTTCTACGAGAATACTGAGAAGACAGTGTCAAAGGCTTTGCTGAAGTCTAGGTATACTACACTTCTGCTGCATGGAAGGCTGCACCTTCCATGGCTTCCTCACTTACCCATCTTTTGAGTTCCAAAGTCTCAAATCTATTATGTAAGGGCATATGGGAAGGTGAGGTAGATCCCCTCCCTCTGTCTGACATTGACAGCACAGGGGATCCACCACAATTTGGGGTGTATCACTCCAGTGCCTTTCTCAGGGATATGGCATTTAGTTGCTCCACCAGTCTATCTCCTGCTCACACTCTGATGCTGCTTAATCTCTCTACATCCTCTTTAAGCTCTGTCATCATGCTGAGCAGATCACCTACCTATTCATACTTCATACAGGTGATATCTCTATCACCCTCCAGTGGCAGCATCGATTAATGTCATTGGGTGCAATTTTTTTTTCTCCACAGAGGTGTGCAGGAATTCAATGACACACCTCTGTTTCACCTGCACTTCCATGTCAGACACCATTTTGTCTGACTGCTCCTCTGCTGCCATCTATCACACAGCAACAAAATGCAATGGAATATTGGTGGGAAGGTTCAGCCTCTACTGCCATACCACCAACATCCTCTTCTGATGTCATGGGCCAACATAATAAAAAAGGAGGCATTACGTTCAGAGCAGCCCTTGGACATGCAGGTTATCCCTGTTATCAGTGTTCTTTCTTTTCCTTTCTTTTCTAGCATTCTTAAAACTCAAGTCCAGTTCCTGCCTTCAAGTAATAGATTTTAAGGAATAAAAAGCTTATCTCAAGAAGGAGCATGGAAAAGACATAATTGTTTGAACAGTGTAGCATTCACTTCATGATTATTCACCCCTCTTGGATTCAGCTGGGGCACTGAAGGGCTTTACAACTTTCAACTTTTGGTTACTGACACTGGGTCACACTTACTGTCCCACAGCTGGATGTAAACAGAGTACTTTTGCAAAAAACATCCAGTATCCCCACCTGAAGATGTTTTAAAGAACATGTTGATTTTTTATGTAGTGCTTCCTCATCTGCTTCAGGCAAAATCCAGTGGGCCATTTTAAAAAGTAAAGCCCATCAGAGAATGCTTACATGAACATCAGAAGTGAAAGCCGTCCTCTTCTAATCTGAGTGGAGAGCAGTAACAAGAAGTTAGAGGCAAAATCATTCCCTATCACCCCAAATACTTATTAAACAAACATGCATCACCTAGACAACTGAAAGTTGTGCACTGACTTTGCAGGAGACGTGAAGTTTCCATTAGGGAAAAGCAATTTAGTACCCATGTTCTATGGGAGAGGCGAGATGCCCAGTGAGGAAACTGCTCTGTACATACATCAAGTGAGATGAGATTAAAGATCTTTTCTCGTGGCATATTGATGAACAAGAAGATACTGCTAAACAAGTTCAGTTGCTTATAGGAGCAAATCTACCTATTGCAGCACAATCTAGTTATGCTAAATAAGTTATACTACTGCGTAACATAGATCTACATTAGTTTCCTTTCTTCAGTGCAATGCTACTTTGAGCTGTGATCTGAATATTGCCTCTGACCAGATTGTCTTCTGCACAGTACTAACTGGTGGGATCGTAACATACTCAAGATACAGAGTGACCAACAGCAGACATCTAATTTCTATATTCAAAAAGTCAATTTTCATAGGCTCACATATATATGTGTGTGTATATATATATACACACATATATGAATTACCTAGTTGTAGTAAGATGTGTGTTGGCCTCTTTTCTCAGTTGACAAGTTACAGGATACAAGGAAACAGTCTCAAGTTGCACCAGGGATGTTTAGTTTGGACATCAGGAAGAACTTATTTGTGGAAAGGTTGGTCAAGAATGGGAGGCTGCCCAAGGAAATGATGGAAGTGTTTAAGAAACGTGTGACTGTAGCACTTAGAGGTATAGCTTCTGGGTGGACTTAGAGTGTTAGGTGATGGTTGGGCTTGATGATAGTAAGAGTCTTTTCCAGCCATTTCAGAGAAAAATCGTCTCTTGGCCCTTCACAGTAGTACAGTTTATAGCCTTAATTGATAGTTGCACCTTTCTACTTGAAGGTTTCCTACAGCATGGACTGACTACTTTATATTATGTCCAAAAAGTGTAATTTTTAGAGGGAAATGTTAAACTAATATGTTGCTGCCACTAGATGGCAAAAAGCACACACAGAAAGCAGCAACATGCTTCTGAGAGTACAACTGCTCTCTGCACTAAGGGGAGTTCATTCCTTCCTTGGACAGGAAGGAAATAAGGCAGTGTAAAAGTCCTGTCCAAGCATGCACTGTTCTTTTGAAAGCTCTGCCTGATGATGCACATCTCTGCATAGAGTTGGGCTTCTTTTGACAAAGGGCCATATTATAATCATGACAGAAACATGGAACATGGTAAATGGAAAACTTACATTGTAAAGCTAGCTACCACAAATTTTTAACAAAATGTGCAGCTGTACTTCCCCACAGAGAGCACGGCAAATCTTTGATGACAGGGCTCAACAGAGTTAGGGAAACTCACTGCAAGAAACTGAAAGTGTCTCTCTTTGTCCATTCTTTGTAGGTGCCCTGCCCTCAGCAGGAGCACAGCAATAGGAAGAGTCTGAATCTTGCTAGTATTCTGAGGTACTTTCTGTGAAGGATGCACAGGGATACTTGTTAGCTTGCTTACTTCTGGGTTTGTTTCCCTCTGGGCCCACTTCCCTCTGCTGCTGCCTCTGCCTTATGTTTCTGAACAAGGAGATCTTAAAATACTTAAGCTCTAAGCCAGCTAATCAAGGTATGTCATGATGCTAGCAGGCCTGGTGCTTTTCACACAATCTGGAAGGGCAAAGCAGTGTGTTAGGAGCAGCCTTCTGGTGGTACACAGAAACACTGTGCTCTCCCTCCAAGTTTCTGCTCTGAAGTGGATAAGCAATGGATATTTCTGAATTGTCCTCATCCCTGATTCTAGGAGGAGCTCAAGCTCCTGCCTTCAATGCCTTCAATGATTTGAATTGGCCCTCCTGCTAAGCTTGGTACACATGAAAGATTGCAGCCATATTGAGGATGCTTAATGTAAACAGGCACCAAAATACATGACAACACAAGCCACGTACTCTCATCAAAGCTCTGGACTCTGAGGTTTCTCCGTATCTGTCTTAAGTTTCCACTTAGTTCCCAGACAGTACTGCTCAGGCCTTTGCTGTAGCAACCCAGTGTGGAGAACCAATTCCTTCTTTGGAACTTTTCCTCAGGATGCTTCAGTGTGTACTGAGCTGTGACAGGGGCTGGGAAGGAATGGGACTGCTGCTTTCCATGTCTGCTCCTCTGAGCAGATTGAGGGAACAATGGGGGCATGAGCTCAGGTTGTAGCACCCTGGGCATCATTTCAGCAGGGTAGATTCAGTGACGTGGAAATTGGTTGCCTTGTTTTACTAACCAGACACCTGTAATTAGGGCTGCACATCAAGAAGCTTTTTTTCCATACTGGGAGAATTGTGTGCGTGTTCCTTTCAAAAAGCTGCTTATGAATTCTAATAGAACAAAATGTAATGAAGTAGCGTGAGTTTTTGAAAGTGGAAGTTGTTGGAGGAAAGTTTCCCTCCATGAAGACTAAGCTAACCACTACAGATTCTTGTGGTTTTGCAGCTGGAAGAATTGGAAGAAAAGCATATCTGGCTAGAGCTAAAACTTCTTCCCAGAAAGAGAACTTTTTCCTTCTGGTAGCATCTTCTGAAACTGCAGCTCTAAAACAGCTTGAAGAACACATGCAAAGGTAGGTAGGAAAGCTAGACAGCAGAGCAAGGCTTTGCTTCCTAGGACTGTGTGGAGAGAGAGGTTGATTCATTACAACACAGGAAGTTAATATGGGATTTTGAAAAAAGCTTTTGTTTTAGGTTGCATTCTTTCACACTGTTCTTTCAGAATTTGTGCTCTTGTGAATGTCCACAACAAGCCCTGTATTTCTCTTCCAGGCTCAAGCTTGGAAGTGACAGATTGGAAGCCACAGTTCAGCAAAAAAACCAAAATGAATGAAGCCACTCAGAGCAACCTTCAAGCCTTTGTCTCAGTAAGCTAGTTAAAAACCTATGTGAGTTTTGCAAGCTCCTTACTTAAGAGCCTTGTTAAGTAATTCTGTGGGGAAAATGCAGGATGACATTTTCCTGGAGAGCCTACGAGAGCTGGGTTCCCAAGCTAGGCTGACCATAGGCTGCTCTGAAAATCCTGCCAGTCATTTCCCCACCTTTGTGGTTTTGAGAATTTTCCCATGATGCTATGGCAAGCTGTACATAATACTAGAGAAGATAAGGGTTTACACTAACATACTGGTGTAAAAAATTTCGGGTTTAGGTCAGTAGTGGTATTGAAGACCTCAGGCTGCACTGTTGACATTCCTCCTGCATTAGAGGTATTTGTCAAGTTTGTAGAACTCTGTACAGCACTGACTTGAAGCGCCTCATTGTCCTTGACACAGTGGCTAGAATTGTTATAAAGCAGTGCTTCCATCTGAGCCTATGTGAAGCAAATGATTGTTGGTTTAGGTCTAGGAAGGTAGGGAAGTGACTGCAAGCGCTGTGCTGTACTGATATTGGCAAGAGTAGCAGGGATGTGTGAACTTCAGGAACAAAAACTGCACATATAAAATAACAAAACTTAATTTTTAATGTTTATTATTAAAACATATAAAAAAGAGAGCAACAAAATCACAAAACCAGTGGGATATGTGACCTTGTTTCTGTGAAATAACTGCATCCGGCTGGTTCGATGGCAGTGGTTGCTATTCTTAGTGAGCACTCAAGGTGTTCATCAGAATTTTGATGAAATTTTACTTTTCCTGTGCTTCAGCTTTGAAAACAGTTGTTTACAAACATATATACTGCAAAAGCGGTGACACAAGTAAGGCAGAAGATATTTCTCTCTGGTAAAATGAGGCTTATAAAAGGCTGGTAGAGAGACACGATCAAACTTTTAGTTGCAAGTCTATACATTCCATTTAAAAATTTGCAAGTAATTTATTTATGTCAAATGAAAATGGAATCATAAAGAAAGCAAAAAATTGATTTTTTTTTCAATCTTGAAACCTATTATTAATTTTCATTGTCAAAATGGCACAGCTGCATCTTTTTCACTGTTCACATGGCTGTGTCTAGCCAATGTATCAAAATACATTTTGATATGTTATTTACCATTACTTCATTATTCATCATTACCAACGTTATTTACCATCACCTGAGTTATTGCTGCACTGTGCCCCATGCCCTCCTTTCAGCCCAGGTGGGGCAAACATCCCACCAATGCTCAGTTGGTGCTGAGGGGCTGTGCTGGGCTGCAGGTGGGGCATACCTGATCTATGCCTTTGGGAACTGAAATAAATTCTCAGCATATTACACTAGTGTTTTTTTTAAGCAGACATTCATCACTTTGTCACGGTTTATAATTTGTAAATATTCGAAAGTTTTATTTAATTTTGTTATCAACTAGAATGTATCTAAACCAAAAAAAAAAAAAAAAAAAAAAAAAAAGTCCAATTACAATATACCTAGATCTACAACAACACATAAGTCTATTTGAAACTGCAGCATGACCTGATCAATCTATGTGGTTCTGAATATACGAGGGTACTGCGTTACACAACAACTCTTTCACTGCTTTGAAAATAACATCTCTTGCTTCTCACTTAGAGGAAGCCTAAAGAAATCCTTTCTGCATTCTCAAAAGAGAACTAGTTGTTAATCCAGCTGAGGATTAACAAACTGTTTGCATGAGATAGCGTGAGTGTTTCAGACCAGACTGAGAACAAGCAAAACTGTATTTAAGCATACACTTTAGCTGCTTGGGACAGTAGAATACCAAAAGCACCACCGCAGCTCCAGCTCTCCACCTAGACAGAGCTGGAGCTGCTATAGTCTCTAACTGCAAGATGCATGCAACTATCCAGTTCTCTTCAAAGCCCTGGAGCAAGCAATGCAGAAACATGCTACCTGCCCAGCCAGATTTCCTGGCTTGTAAACTCAACAGTTGGAAAGCAGGTGTTGTAAATCACCTGTGGATAGTGATAGGACAAAGGAAAATGGTTTTAAACCGAGACAGGTGTTTTAGGTTAGATAGTAAGAGGAATTTTTTTCACTCAGAGGATGGAGATACACTGGAACAGGTTGTCCTATGAGGTTGTGGATGCCCCATCCCTGGAGACTTCCAAGGCCAGGCTGGATGTGGCTCTGGGCAGGCTGGTCTAGTGGTTGGTGACCCTGCACATAGCAGGGGGGTTGAAACTAGATGATCATTGTAGTCCCTTTCAGCCCAGGCCATTCTATGATTCTATGACCAGACCAGCACACTGTTATCAGTCCAACAAGACTTTACAGCTATTGTTACTCCTTGGTAAACACACAGTGATTTAATAGGGGGAAAATAAAGACTGGGAAAAAGAGAGTTTTAGACTGCCATTTTGTACCTCAGAGCTGTAAGGACTGTGAGCTAAATTATCCAGCTGTATTAAGTTATGTCAAAGGAAAGGTGAGTCTTTAGCAGACTAACCCAACTGCCAATGCTTATGCAACACTTAAGCCACACGTAAGCCCTTACTTGAAAATCTTTCTGTGCTACATGGATCTTGTACTGTGTAACAGAACAGGAAAGAATCACCTCATGCAGACAGGAATTGAAATAGCAATTATTTGATGATACTCAGAGAAAGCTCCAGATTACCTAAGGAGAACACACTGAGAGGATGAGGAACCACAACAGGAAACACAAACTTCTGAAAAAAAGGAATTATTTGTTTTTAACAGGAATTAATTAAAAGTATTCTTTGAAAGGGGGTATATTCAAAATCATCCATATCAAAGATTAAATAAAGAATGAACAAAGAAGGGAAAAAAGATGGAAAAAATTGAAAACAGAAAGCTAACGACTGGTATAGTAACAGGTTCTAGTAATTAATTCTGCAATCTTTTCAGCAAACAAAAGAATGAATAGTTTCTATTGTACCCTTAAGTTTATATCCACAAGCCCTGTAAGTAAATCTCAGCACAGCTTGCCAACAAGGTTAAAAAGAGCCTATGATAACTACTTGCTCCTGGAAAGAGCAGTAAGGTGGCATTCTGTGTTGTCACCTTTTAAATAAAATCCTGCAATTCTTCTAACGCACCTGGAAGAAAGTAAATACACCCAGCTAAAAACACATCTTGTTTTCTTTCATCATTTCTCCATTAAATGATTAAGGAGATGCTCTCAAAATAGCTCTCTCTCAAAATCACAGAAGTTAGGTTTTGCAAACTGGATTTGTTTGGCAGTGGTTTCAACAAAAAGTTTTTTTCTTTTTCTTAAGTATTTTTTTAGCTCTTTAGAAGAAAGATCAAGCCATCTCTTCATTTTTCAGAACTGAGATGCAAGCAGCAGTTCCTAAACATAGGAAAAACTCGTGCTTTGACATCTCTATTAAATAAAACCCACAGGGAAGCCAAGAATTAACCCTGCAGACATACGGACCGTTATCCCTGCTGTTATTTCAGCAGCGCCAGGCAACAGCACCGCAACACAACGTTGCTAGGCGCGTCCTGACGCGACAGAGTCTGCGCATGCGCACACTCTCCTGAGCTCCGCGGCGGACACCCTCCTAGCATCGCTGTGGCTCCGCCTCCTGCTGCGCATGCGTGGGGCTCCCGGCTCTGGCAAGGGGTCTGGGGTTGCCTTCCCGTCTGTGAGTGGCCTTGCATGTAGTGCGCGGGGCTCTCCTGAGACGACATGAAGAAGATATTTAGCTTCAGGAAGAAGAAGAAGAAGGAAAATCCGCCGCCGCCCGGCGGCGCCGCCTCGCCGTGCCCCGCCGGTGCATACGAACTCCGCCATAAGGAGCTGGGCAAGCTGCACCGTGCGGCCGCTACCGGAGACCTGGCCCAGGTGCGGCAGAGGCTGAAGAAGCACGGCATCGACGAGCGCGACAAGGCGCAGCGGTAAGGGCTGCGGGCCGGGCCGGGGATCCCCGCTGCCTCACCGGGGCACGTAGATCTGCCGTTAGCGGGGACCGCGCTTGGCTGGCACGGACAGCAACGGCCGCTGCGATGTGCCCTGCCGGCCTGTTTCCCTCGGGGATTCTTCGTGGGGCTGGCGGGACTTCCTCCTAACTGAGAGCTCTCTTGGGGGGCTGGAGGGCCGGGGCAGCGACAAGGCTGCGGGTTTCCTGAAGGCTTTCCTGCTTGCGAAGCTGATGGTGGTTCCTTCAGGTTGTCGAATTTCCTGGTGCTCGGTATGAACAGTTTTGGGATGGTGAGGGACTCCTGCATAGTTGTGTTGGTTGTGGTTGTGTTACCCATCCGAACTCTTTGCAGTACACTGCTAACACTACGTGCTGCTCAGCTCTCAAATAATCATCAACAGGCTTCTCTTCAGAAATGATCTTGCACATTCACTGGGGAATTTCTCAGTGGGGACAGTCACCCTCGAATGACTGCTCTGTTGCTGCTGTAATTTGTTCCATATCTGTGGCAAGGCATGATGAGTTCCTTGAAGTTCTGCCTGTTATTTCATCTTGTCTTGCTCCAATTTATAGAAGGGAGAGGAGGTTCTTTGCTACGTGCATGCCTGGTGTGAGATTAAGAAACTATGGTTCAAATGTTGGTCCAACCAGTTTATTACAAACCTTAATCAGGGAGATGGTGAGGGGGAGGACGGACACTGTAATGAATTAGGGTAATGGGGAAGGGAAGAAGGGCAATAGAAAAGATAGGAAAGAAGCAAGAGTCTTTATAGAAAGCAAGAGCGAGACCATGGATCCACTGTGGTTCGTAGTTCAGTCACTGATCTTCAGTAGTAGTGGGTTGTTGGGCATTGTTGTTCTGTTGACGATGACTTTTCAGTGGCAGTACCAACTTATAAATAAGTCCAAAGTGGTACAAATCCAAAGTGGTTGAGCCATCTGTCCTTGGAGTGGCAGCTTCTGGCTCTGGGATTGCAGCAGAAATCCTTTGTTCCCATCTTCCAGGCCTTGCCAGAAGATAAGAGGGAGCAGGGATGCCCACCTGCGTCCTGTTTTTCACAGGATACGATGGCATCATTCCCCAATTTTCCTATACCAACCTGGAGCTATTTAGTCACAGGCCAGATCTTCCACCAGTAAACACTCCTGTGTACTCCCTTGTGGAAGCAAGCAGCTCTGGAGGAATGTGTTCTAGTGTACACAAAGTGATGTCACACAGTAGCACCCATTACTTGCCTCCTCAATAAATCAGTTAGAGTCTTATCACAAGAAGTACCTCAGGAAAAAGCTTTGAGCCAAAAAAAAAAAAAAAAAAAAAAAAAAGCAAAGGATTCTCACACATCCTCATCTTCTCTGCCTTGAAGGAAGCTGGTCTTTTGGAGGAGGCTCCTTGGCCCACCGGTGGTGGGATCTGTTAAGACAAGAGGGAGCGGCCTCAGGTTGCACCAGGGGAAGTTCAGGTTGAATATTAGGATAAATTTTCTCCAGAAGAGTGGCTGTGCATTGGAACAGGCTGTCCAGGGTGGTGGTGGAGTCACCATCCCTGGAGGTGTTCAGGAAACATGTAGATGTGGTACTAAGGGACATGGATTAGTACGCAACATTGGTCATAGGTGGACAGTTGGACTGGATATCTTGGAGGTCTTTTCCAACCATAATGATTCTATGAGAAATGGCTGTATTTCTGAATCACGTCACTGTATTTGCACAGCTCTCCGTTTCCATTCCCATGAGCTGTTGTGCTCCTGTCTGTCAACGAGGTACCTCAACAGGTGTTTTGTTGTAAGGTTACTTGAAGTTTCCAAAATGCAGAGAAGGGATCTATCCATGGTGATGCACTTTAAAAAAGAGAACATAACAAAAAAACTCCCTATAGATGCCTGAGGAATTGCAGGATTTTATTGTGTGACCTTTGAGGGAGAAAGATCCTGATGCTTTCTAGCTCAACCCCTGCTTTGTTGGAGCAGGTGTCCCACAGAGCAGCAGGAACTGTGCCTTCTGCACACAGCCAAGCCTGTGCTGCTCTGTCCTGTGATTAGGAGAGAAATGCCTGCAGGTACTGTTTGGGTGACTGTGGCTTTGGATACAAGCACACTGGTTAATTGGCATCAGACCCTTAGCAGTGCCATAGTTTGAAAAAGCCCCTTTCTTTCTGTCTTGTGTAGTGGAAACACAGCTATTCCTCCATGAAGAGGACTTCCTCTGTGATATCCTATTTATATCATAGTTAGAAGCATGAGGAATGTCACGTATTACTTTCTTGTACCCGGGACAGCAGTGTTCTGCTGTCTGCTCTGCCAGATGTTGCCAGATGTTTGGTGCAAAAGTGCTCTACTAGTTGCAGTAATAACCAAACTAAGCGCGTGATTTTTTTTTTCTAAAGAACTCATGTCTTGCATCTGTGGTACAATTGTAGTGTGTGAATGATCCTGGGAGAACCTAGAGGTTTACATGCATGCCACCATAGACCTCAAATTCCCAAGCTTTAGTCTCTCTCATTGTACCATGAGCACATTTCTGTCAGAGGCTGCAAGCAGTGCCTTGACACAGAAATCTTTGTGAAAGTTCAATTTTACCGTGGAGGAAATGTTGTCTCATTAAGCAAATGCAGTGGATGGTTGTTCCTATCCAGCCTCAGGGTTTGGGTATACAGCTGTTGTTACTGGTAATGGATTAAGCTTGTTTGTTTGTTCGTTTTATTATGTTTATTTTGGGAGGTAATTGGGATGGAGAAATGAAGTTTGGCGTATCCATGTACCACAGAGTGAAATGATTTATTTAGCTGTCAGTTTCAATTTACACGTTTAATTTTTAGGACACCACTGCATCTTGCTTGTGCAAATGGACATGCGGATGTCGTTACGTTTCTAGTAGAAAACAAGTGTAAGCTAGATCTTTTTGACAGTGATAACAGATCACCACTGATGAAGGTAAGTAGAACATGTTATGCTGCTGCAAGTAGGAATTATTGACTATGTACTAAATGATGGATGCCTTTCTAGATTCTTTACAAAAGTCTGTGTAGAAACATGCAAGCTATAATTGATGTGGGCTAGGTGTATGCTAGCTTATCTCGGAAGATGCTTTTATATTCCAAGAGTGGGAAGTTGTAGTAGTTGTGACACAGTGAAGTATGACTGCTGGAAATTTTACCTTTTTGTGTGTGTGTTGTTTCCAGGCAGTGCAATGCCAGCAAGAAAAATGTGCGGTAATCCTGCTAGAGCATGGTGCTGATCCGAACCTGGCAGATGCTAGTGGCAACACTGCCCTTCACCTGGCTGCTGTATCTCCTAACACGTTTCTAGCAGGGATGTTAATTGAGCACAGTGCCCGTATTGATGCTCAGAATAAGGTACATTTTGAAATGTGTTGTGGGGAAAAAAATGTTCTTTCAAAAAGGTGCATTGATATTTTTATTGAAGATTTTTTGTTTGTTTCGTTTTATTTTTAACTTTAATTATTTCTGTCCTTTCAGGATGGATGTACTCCCCTTACTCTCGCTATCTCTGAACATCGTGATGAGATGGTAGAGCTCCTCCTTAAAAAAGGAGCTGATGTTCATGCTCGAGATCTGTGTGAGAGGTGAGGAGATGGTCTAAACTCTGCAGGTTATCTTACTTGCCTTCAGTTTAGACTGATGAGAGGGATGGGAATGAGCATTGCAGTAGAAAGACACGGAGAAGAGTTTTTGCAGGTCTCAGCTTAGCTTATGTAATTCATTATTGCATGTTGTCTGCATTGAGAACTGCAAGAAAACATTGTTTATGGTAGCCACTGTGTCAGGAAAGTTCCCACTGTGCCAGCAACCTTACTGCTATGCCATAGAGAGTTTTTCAAATTGACGTGTAGTTTGTATGCAAGTGTTGTTAATGTATAAGCTGCTTCTTCTGTTTATAAAGTGATTTTATTTTCCTTTGAGTGAGCAAATGGGAATTAAAATAATTACAATGTCTGACTAAAATTATATATTTTGTCTTCTATTTTGGATGCTGCAGAACCCCACTTATGACTGCTGCGTCCGGTGGGGAGCTTAAGTTGGTAAAAATCCTTCTTCACTATGGTGCTGATCTTTCCCATAAAGACACTAATGGATGGACAGCTGAGGATTATGCTATTATTCATGGATATGCTAGGTAAACTTTTAAATTTATTGCCAGGTTTTCAGTTATCAGTGTTCAGTTTTGACCTTTTTGGTAACAGCACTAAGATTTAATGGTGTGTTGAGACCTATCTTGAAGATGTGTTCATTGGCATCTTCATGTACACTGTCCGTGTGTCTGCTGTCAATTTGAAAGTTGATGAAAGCTTCTACTCAAAATTCTCTGTAAGATTTTAAGTGTTTGTTGCTAAGCTCATGTCTGCCTAGTATACCTAGCATATGCTATTAAAATGTAGCCCACAGACACGGAGGTTCAACTTGAAAAACTGAAATGTTTGTAAACTCTCTCAAAACAGAACCATTGTTATTACTGTCTTCAATTTCACTGACTAGGAGCCGCCTACGTTTTGTTTCAGAGGAGATCTAGCTGTTATCTCTTTTATTAAATTACTAAGCAGTTTTACTAGTGCTATGTATAAGCATTTTACCTGTGGGTGTTCATTCATAAGAGTGCTTGTATTTGTAAAAACTGGACTGCAAGAGGGTACCAGGCAGTACCCTTAACTTAATAACTTCATAGATCTGGAGGTACATCTGAAGAATAGATGTGTGTGGAGTATTTGAGTATGTTACAGTCATGCAATAAATAGAGTATGTTACCCTTAGTGAATATACAAATTGTTTTGGCTATGGATATGTCTAGGATGGATAAGATGAGGCTCTTCTTATTCCATTAAGTGTTGTATACAGCTAAGGGATTATTTTCCCAAATGTGTTTCTTCTTTTTCTATCTACAGTCTTAGTAAACAACTGGCAGAATATGCAGACTGGGAGAACACAGGGAAAGCTTGTGCAGGTGCTTCCCGAGGCACCCGAGTACCGGTGACTCCTCACAAGGCAGGAGCTGCTGGCTTTACATTGGGTGCACCTGCTGTGGACAGAGAAGGTAGGATACCTAACTGTGGTAGAGCTAATGGGAAATTATGCTGGCTTCTTCCTTAAGTTGGTTTGTATCTTTTAAGTTTACTGTGCTCAGTATGGACTTCAGTGGAAGCACCAGGTGGACTGTCACAAGAAGTGTTATGAATGTGCTTGCTTGCTGCTACTTTGCAGTGCATCTCAACAGGCTTTGAGGGCAGTTGTGACTTGTGTGCATTACATCCATCTGCTCATACACTTGTCACCTTCAGCCCACCAAGCTGCCCATTTATTTAAGTTTGCCTTTTAGCAAGGGGGAGGGGGGAAGACAAGGAACAAACTAGGTTAGAACAAACTGGCCTTGTTTTTTGGGTGTGCAATTTTACTTAGAGATGCTCATTCAGATTGTTATTCAGAAGAATCCAATTGTAAAAGCTGTAGTTTCATCCCAAATAGTTTTGTCTTCTATAGCAGTGAAGCAGCAGATTAATTGCAAGAAGATGCATGTTTTGTTGATTGCCACTGGATTTCTGTCATTTTGTTTAGTTTCATCTGTACTAACCTCCTTTTAGAGTCATATAATTTCTCACTTTCAGTTACAATTGCTTTTGTTTATGCTGTGGGACATTAACAAAAATTATCTTGGAAAGGTGACTTCATTAGCATCAATAGTGCAGTGTTTATGCATAGTGTATCTTCTTGAACATGATTAGATTTCTAAAAAAAAATTTCTTCAACTTCAGTTAGTTTTATTTAAGAAAAAGAAAAGGACTTTGTGATCCAGAAAACTGTTACATTTTCTCACTGCCTTGTAATTAAAAGAAAGAATGAATTTGGAAAATCCAGGCAGTGATTATAAGCTAACATTGCCCTAAGGGAATCTTAGAAAATTGCTACTTAATATGAATGAAATTGTTTGATTTGCAATTTACATTTCAGGCTCTAACATAGGAGGTTTTGTTCATTCCTTATTTTTAAGGAATTTTATTGTGTCAGAATCACGTATCAGATGGGCAGCAGACTGTTCAAACACAATTCATTCCTTCTTTATTATAAAGCATTGAAAAATATGAACAAAGAATACATGGCATATTTTTTTCTTCCCGGACTTATCAGAGGTGGAAGAATAGATTTTAGATACTTAGATATTGCCTTTGACTTAAGAGCAGTTGCTTTGAACTACACAGTGGTTGGAAAAGTTTCTTCGTAGGTTTTGGGGAAACACTGAAGGAACTGTACACTGGTATGTGCTGCAGTGGCTAAAAATACTGTCACTGTAGACATACTAGGAGGTTTTGAAGTTCTGTGTTCTTGTTTTTCAGTGGGGCTTGATCCAGTTGGTTTAATCATTGAAATACTGTTTTCACCCAAATTGCACCCAGTTGCTACCTTCTGTGCATGTAGGCAGTTGCTCTGGTACCCCATTGTAAGGACTGACAGGCCTGGGTTATTTTAAAATACATGACTTGAAGGATCCTTCTTCTGAGAACAGGGTAGATTTAGACTAGAAATTTTTTACTGTGAGGGTGGTGAGATACTGGCACAGGTTGCCCAGAAAGGTTGTGAATGCTCCCTCCCTGGAAGCATTCAAGGCCAGTCTGGATGGGGCTTTGAGCAACCTGGTCTAGAGGGAGGTGACCCTGCTTATAGCAGGGGGTTGGAACTAGGTGATCTTAATTGATCCTTTCCAACCTAAACCATTCTATGATTCCCCTTGTGCTCATTCTCTTAAAGATGACACCAGCAGAGGAGTGGGAGGGCACAGAGAGAAAGTTCAGTAGTGTAGTAGAAACAGTATTGCAGTTAACTCTGCAGTCCCTGGCTTGCATTCACACCCTGCATCACAAGAGTCATTTTAATACACCACAGTAACAGTCTTCAAAGTGGCCTTTAGAGGGGAAGCCAGGATGCTGAGACAGAGACCAGAGAAATACCCACTTTGGAATTCTTTTCCCTTTTCCTTTTCTTCTCTTTTGCTTTTCTCTGTTATTTTTCTGCAATTTAAAATTTTGACCTTATTCTTTCTGCTACTTCTGTACACTCTAATTAGAAGAGAAGATTGTGAAGAATGTTGAACAGGTCAGCATTTTTTAACAAGTTTGCTCATGATTATTTGGATGTCAGAACATGAACCTTTGTATTAATCGCAGACAAACTGGCTTCCAGAACATACTGAATGACCGACCTCTTAGATTTTAAGTAGGAATTTATTTTTGAGAAAAATAATAGCTGTGCAATTCTTATTTCTAGTATGTCTACAGTGACAGTATTTTTAATCACTGCAGCACACAGTAGAGCATTGTTCCTTCAGTGTTTCCCCAAGTCACTAGAGAAATTGTCTCAGCATTATAAAGCTCTTACAGAAGTGAATCAGCACTCCTGTGTGATTTATATATCCTGAGGTCAGATGAAATTTTTCCTATATTCCCTCTTAAGGAAATGGAGAAAAGCCAGAAGGAATGAGAAACTGTTTAACTGTTTCTTAAGCTTATGTTTCTGGCAGTAGCCGTTTTTCCACATCATTGTGTGTATATGTGATAAAATCAATAGAATTAGGACAACCTTCTGCTCCAGGGAAATGTAACAGCTTTGTTGTGAAAGAATTTGATGTAGGGATAGTGTTCCACAGCTTCTCATTTGAAACACAGATGTATATGTGCACGCAAATGCATGTCATAGTCACAGTGTATTCTCCCAGTGCTGTAGCTTTGTCTGTATGCTTTTTGTGTTTTCCAAACTTCTGAGATTCTGCATGTATTCTGATGTCATTCTTTCATCTGTCCTTTCCATGCCTTTCCCTTAATGGATGTAGGAATGCAGCAGTCTTCTAAGCAGACACCAAGAACAGGAGAATCGAGGAAAGGTATTCTGCACAGTAGTATTTTAAATACCAAACATGTCTTGTGATGCACAAATACTTACTTAAAATTACTTATATTTGAACAGCAATAGATGACTTTTCCCATGGAGACTCAATAAGGTGAGGCTTTTAAAAATATCAAACACTTACTTGAGGAATTATTTGAGAGAACCAGTATTTACTTTGCTTTGTTTTTGAAGTTCTGAAAAAGAGGGCAGTAATGACACTTGGCATACTTCTGAGGAAGAAGAACTGGATTTTACACCCAAGGTACGGTGCCTTTATAAGAGAATGGTTGTGTAAAATAAGTGATTTGAAGGTAATTTTCTCTGATAGAAAGAAGCTGCTTTTCCAGCCAATTCATTCTTTATTGTCCTAAAAGGAGTCATTTGCCAACATTTCTTCTGCTATGAGTTTTTCCTAAAAACTTGCAGCTTTGGCAGAGCATGCAGTAGATTTGTGGTTTGGGGCAAAGGAGCAGTAGATATTAAGATGAAATACCACGTTGTATTAGTTGTTCATTCAGTGAGATTTGCAAATCCTAGGAGTTGATGAGTTAGTAAATAACCTATTCTGTTTTCTTTCTAACTTTGCTATTGTTTCCCCTAATTTATATGATAGAATTCTAACTGATAATGAGAAAGAACATTTATTTATCAAAATCTAGTGAAATTGTTCGTTGCCTGGTTTGCTTTCCTTCCTCACTAGGTTGCTTGAGTTGTTCAAATAAGTATTTTTTCTTTTTTCCTTCTTCTGTGAGATGGCATTCCATGCTTGTATATAATCTCACACTGCATGATTTTCTTCATTTTTTGAATAGTTGGATTTTACTCTTTATAAGTTCCATGTGCTTATCCTACTGTTTTTATGAATGTTCTGAAGGATTGCCAATTTTTTTAGTGATGTCTGGAGTATTTAGTATGTTGCACTGGGATTCTGCAGTGGTTAGGAATTTTGGTTTGGTAGCTCAGCATGCTCTGTAATGTTGGAGTTGCAAAGATGTGTACTTGAAACATTGTTCCATTTTCTTGCACTGATTTAAGGGGAATTAATGCATATTTCTAGCCTTATTTTGATGTTTGCAGATCTTACACTAGGTGGAGTTGTATTAACTAATTTAGGAACTTTAATAGATATTTGAGTTGTGGACACTTACAAGTAGGCAGCCAGACTCTACAATCCCAAGTGTAGTTGTATTTTACCTATGGATTAAAAAACTTTTTTTTTTTTTTATAATTGTTATGCATCTACAGATAGTTGTGAATAGACACTGACTTGTACGCAAGAGGAATGTTTGTGTAATTAAAATTGAAGGATCTAGCAAGCACCTAAGTCCTCTTAAAAGGGGACAGCCTGGTTGTATTTAGTGTTCAAGATTTGATGTAAGTAAGGGATGTGTTTAAAAACAAACAAACAAAAATAGATCAAATAATTCTTTTTAAATGTATTTTTATTTACAGAAGCCACAGAAGCCAAACTTGACAATGTTATTGAATATTTCCCAGAAGTTCAGCAATGTAGGTAAGTTATTTGGAAAAGACTTCATGATACAATGACATAGAAAAGTAAGCTTGCTAAGTAATCTCATCTGGGTTTTGTTTGTTTGTGTTTGTTTTTCACTTGGCTACAGTAATTGAGGAAAATAGTGTTACAAGAACAGAGCACGTGGTCATTTCAGAGTAAAATAAGTCAGATGATAAAAATGAAGATACTGAGTCCCCTCCTAAGCCTTTGTGTCTTATCTGTCCTTCCCCTATCCTGTCATTACCTGGCTTTTCCATACAGTCCCAGATGACTCCTCTCCTTTGTTTTAAATGGATAAAATGCCTGTTGCTATTTATATAACCCATTTGATTCATATTCCTTTTTCCTTTTCTCATGCTTTAAGGTGGTGGTGATGGTTCTAGAATTAAAAGTCCTAAGTCACAGAAGAAAAGCCTTACACAAAAAAAACCAACAGATGCAAACCTGAACAGAGGAAAATGTGGAAAGTTGTTGAATGAAGATGTCTCAGATTCAAGCAGCCTTGAGGAAGATGAATTGGAGGAAGAGGAGGAAGATGAAAATGATGATGGAGATGACGATGAGGAATGTGAAGAAGAAGAAGAGGAAGATCTTACTCAAGATGAAAAGGAGGAAGGAGATCTGGAAGATGAAGAAACTCAATCTAATGACGTAATGGAAGAGGAGCAGATAGGTAAAATAGAACCTAAAGAAGAAATTAATCAGAAATTGGGGTATCTTAGTAGTGTTAAGAATGAAGGGGATGCACAGTGTGGAGCTGGAAGTGTCTCCACTGATTATCAGGAAATATGTAAAAAAATCGATGAAAAGATGGAGGGATCTGTTGACAATCCTGTGTCTTTTATAGATGTGCAAGAGAATATAACAGCCATGTCTCCAAAGCGAATGAATAATGAAGTATCTTACGAGTCAGCACCAAAACAACCTATTATTCAAAATGTAAATAATTTGCAAGATAAACAAGAAAGCTGCAAGAAGAAAAGCATAATGCAGAAGATATTTCACAGAAATACAGCCTCCTCTTCTGCAGACTCTGAAATGACAGTCTTGAAAAAAGGGATACCTCAGCCCCTCTCAAAAATTGGTGGTGATCTTCAGAAGTTAAGTTTCAGCAATGTCCTCAAAAGTATTAGTAGTTCTTCGTCAACAAGGGGAAGTATAAAGCTTGAAAATCAAAGACTAAGCTCTATCACGGATGATGAAGATACTGAAGCAGAGCAGTATAAACAAGTAGATATTAAATTGCATAGAGCACAGAAACAAGAAAGTGAAAACCTGCGTCTAGGTCGATGTAAGGAAAATCTAAGGACAGCATTTTCCTCAAGCACAGAAGTAAGTGTGGAGGGATGATTCAATTGCAAGGGTTTATGAAGGGTAATAAGAGTAAGTAACAGTAAACTGTATTCCTGTTAATGCTTACCATGTATCTACATATCTATCATCATATTTTGATACTAAAGATATCTTAATTGTAGCCAAAGTCATTTCTGAAATTTAAGAGCAGTATCACACATTATTTTCAATATTTTCAGCGTGTGATTGCTGAGTTTTTGAAGGAGAAAGACATGGAACTTCATTCTTTCTGGAATCTGTGGACTTTCTATTACATAAAACTGAGAGAATGGATAATTTCTGTTAAAAGTTGCTGCCATTTAGTAGAATTCATGGGGGTA